>NW_024070204.1:37144522-37518263 GCF_014754425.2 Oryx dammah
ATATATATATATATATATATATATATATATATATATATATTTAATTGAAGTATAGTTGACTTATTGGAGAAGGCAATGGCAACCCACTCCGTATTCTTGCCTGGAAAATCCCATGGATGGAAGAGCCTGGTAGGCTGCAGTCCGTGGGGTCGCTAGGAGTCAGACACTACTGAGCGACTTCACTTTCACTTTTCACTTTCATGCATTGGAGAAGGAAATGGCAACCCACTCCAGTGTTCTTGCCTGGAGAATCTCAGGGACGGGGGAGCCTGGTGGGCTGCCATCTCTGGGGTTGCACAGAGTCAGACACGACTGAAGCGACTTAGTAGTAGCAGTAATAGTATAGTTGACATAATATTATGTTAATTTCTGCTGTACAACAAAGTGATTCAGTTACACACACAGACACACACACACATATATACACATTTTTAAAAAATATTCTTTTCCAATATGAATTATGATTTATCATAGGATATTGAATACAGTTCTCTGAGATATACACTAGGACCTTGTTCTCTATCCTTTCTACATATAAAATCTTTCAACTGCTAACTCCAACCTCCTACTCTGTCCCTCCTCCAACTCCCTCTCCCTCAGCAACCACCAGTCTGCTCTCTATGTAGGAAGTTGATTCTGTATACTTTAAACATACTTGGCTTTAAGGGAATTATATCCTAGTCTAGAGACTGTGACCTTGCCACTGTGAATACTCTCCATTCAATATACTAGAACTAGGTAGAACCACTCCACTCTATTAGTATTAAAAATGTATTATTTTAAAATATATTGTCTTTAGGTAGACTTCAATGCATACAAAGTAGACAGCTTTTTTCATCTAATGTGATTTATCTTTTACAATATGAATTTTAAAAAATCTAAATTATTACAAAATATTCACTCATTCTTTCCCCCATTACTGGGTGCAGCCCAGCAGTTTTCCCTTGTTTAAGGTATTTCCTCTAAATAATCGGGCTTCCCAGGTGGTGCAGTGGTAAAGAACTTGCTTGCCAGTGCAGGAGACCCAAGAGATGTGGGATTGATTCCTAGGTTGGGAGGATGCCCTGAAGAGAGCATGACAACCCACTCCAGTATTCTTGCCTGGAGAATCCCATGGTCAGAGGAGCCTGGTGGACTACATTCAAAAGGTTTGCAAAGACTTGGACACTATTTAAACAACTTAGCAGCAGCAGCAGTCGCCTAATCAATTGTCTGTATGTGAGGAAAAGAAAATTTTGCTTAGAATTATTACATTTAGTATTTATCACTATATTTGATATTTCAATCTTAAAATCATCTGGCATAGTTTTCTAAGATGGCATTATGTGTTTTTTCTAAGCACTTCAAGTGGATATTGCAAAAGGAATATTCTTTTTAATATAGTTTCCCCACTCCATCTGAAAGGAGAGTGTTCCTATGAAACCTGTCATAAGCCAAAATGATATAAACTGAGGAGCATCACCACTTTCTGAAAATTTTCATTAAGCTACTTCTCTTCTACAAAACAGCACCAGGGTTTTTTGGTAAAAGCAAAAATACTATGTGCTCCACCCGAGCATTCCCCTAAGGACCAGCCCTGCCATAAACAGCTCCTCCAAAATAGCTCCTGCCCTGTTCACCTGGCAGACTGCCTCAGCAGGCACTGGCAACCCTCCAAATTTGCTCTTGCCCACCTCACCAAGTGGGCAACCACGCCTGGCAGCAGTGCTCCTCCAAAGTGGCTCCCAGTCTGCAGACCTGCCCTGCACACCAGCACGCCAAAAACAGTAATGACCAGCCCTCACAGCCACGCTGGGGTCCATTCCCAAACAGAAGCACACCCACATCAACCATAGCCAAGTTGCCACAAGCCAGCTGGGCCAGGGGCCAACCCAACCTACCAGTGTGCCCACAGAAATTGCAGCCCAGCTAAAATAAGCAAGAACACACAATCCACACAGGGAATACCCCTGGAGCACCTGCCTCTGGTGACCAGTGGAGTGTACCGCTGGACCACACAGGAATCTTCTTATAAGGCCACTCTTTCTAGACTGAGAGACATAGCTGATATATGTAATACACAGAAACAAACACAGAGGGTTAGGCAAAATGAAGAGACAAAATAATACCTTCCAAATGAAAGAACAAGATAAAGTATCAGAAAAAAAAACCTACGTTAAATGGAGATAACAATTGATCAGAAAAAAAAGTTCAAAGAATGATGCTCACTGAACTTAAGGGAAGAATGAATGAACTCAATATGAAATGTAAAAAAGAGACAGAAATATTTTAAACAAACCAATCAGAGCAGAAGAATACATTTTAAAAAAATGAAAAATACACTAAAGGGAATCGACAGTAGATTAGAAGATGCACAACAGATCAACAATCTGGAATAAAGGGTAGTGGAAATCACCCAATCAGGGCAGCAAAAAGGAAAAAAAGAACTTAAAAGCTTACTGTAAGGGACATCTGCGGCAGCATCAAGAATACTAACATTCATAGTATTCATATTACAGGGGTCCTATAAGGAGATGAAAGAAAGAAAGGGACAGAAAACCTATTTGAAGAAAAAAGTGGCTGAAAACTTCCCTGACCTGGCAAAGGAAACATACATCCAAGTCTAAAACAAAATAAACCCAAAGAGACCTGCAACAAGACACTCTGTAATTAAAATAACAAAAGTTAAAGATAAGAAAGGATCATAAAGCCACAAGAGAACAACCAGTTAATACTATCAGTATATTTTAGCAGAAACTTCACAGGCCAGAAGGGACTGGCACAATACTGTTCAAACTAATGAACAGTAATATTACAGCCAAGAATGCCCACTTAGAAAGGTTGAATCATTCAGAGTTGAAGGACAGATAAAGAATTTCATAGACAAGCAAAAGCTGAAGAAGTTCACCACCACTAAACTGGGCTTCCCAGGTGGCACTAGTGGTAAAGAACCCACCTGCCAGTGCAGGCGATGTAAAAGACGTGGGTTCGATCCCTGGGTAGGGAAGATACCCTGGAAGAGGGCATGGCAACCTACTCCACTCTCCTTGCCTGATAATCCCAAGGACAGAGAAGCTTGGCTGACTATGGTCCATAGCTTAGCACAGATTCAGACATGACTGAAGCAAATTAACATGCATGCATGCACACCACTAAACTAAGCTTACTACTAGTTAAAGGGACTTGTTTATAAGAAAAAGAAAAGCCTTAAACTAGAAATAAGTGAGTGAAGTTGCTCAGTCGTGTCCGACTCTTTGCGACCCCATGGACTATAGCCTTATAAATGAAAAAAAATCTCACTGCTGAAGGTAAACATAGAGCAAAGGTAGTAGATCTTCTAGATGAATTCACTAGTTTCATCTTTATCCTTCATACTATCTTTATATCTAAAATAAGCTGTTGTGGTACACAAAATAAGATATAATATATGGTATCAAAACATAAAATATGGACAGTAAAAGCATAGTATTTAGAATGTGCTTGAAATTAAGTGACCATCGATTTAAAACAGACTAATTTATAAGTTGCTTTACACGTTGTCTGACTCTTTGTGGCCCCAAGGACTGTTGCCAGCCAGGCTCCTCTGACCATGGGATTCTACAGGCAAGAATACTTTCAGGGGATCTTCCCAACCCAGGTATCAAACCCCAATTCTTTTACATCTATAGGTATTCGCAAGTAGGTTCTTTCCACTAGAAGGAAATGGCAACCCACTCCAGTATACTTGGCCTGGAGAATCCCATGGACAGAGGAACCGACAGGCAACAGTCCATGGGGGTGCAGAGTCGCACAGGACTGAAGCAACTTAGCAGCACCACTTGGGAAGCCCCTGTGCTCCATCACTAAGTTTTTAAGTAGCTCGTTCTAGAAGAACTTCATGATGAACTACAAACCCAAACCTACAAAATACAAAAAAAAAATAAAGAGAAATAACATAAACACAACACTGAAAAGGTCATCAAACAGCAAGGGAAGAGAAGAGGGATTCCACAAAAAGGAATTTCACATACAACTAGAAAACAATTAACAAAATGGCAGTAAGCACATCATCATCAATAATTACTTTAAAGTTGAATGAACTAAATGTTCCAATCAAAAGACCCAGAATGGATTAAAAGAACACAAGACCCATATACCGCTGCATACAGGAGGCTCACTTCAGATCTAAAGACATACACAGACTGTGTGCAAAGATGAAAATAGGTATTTCATGTAATTAAAACCAAAACAAAGCTGGAGTAGCTATACTTATATAAGACAAACTTCAAAAAAGAGTGTAACAAGAAACAAAGGTCATTACATAATGAAAAATGATCAGTTCAACAAGAGGATACAACAGGTAGAGGTGGAATATGCTCCCAAAGGGATTACATGTTTGTCCATTAAACAAATATAAAACTATTTGATATAAAACTAGATACAGATGATATAAAACTAGAAATCAACTACAAGAAGATAATTCAAAAAAAAAAAAACAAACTAACCTAAACACATGAAGGTGAAACAACATACTATTAAACAAAGGTAAGTAAAGGGAAAAATACCCTGAGAGAAATGAAAATGGCAACACAATGTTCCAAGATGCAGCAAGAGCAGTTCTAAGAAGGAAATTTGTAACAATCCATGTCTACCTCAGGAGAAAAAGAAATTCTGAAATAAACAATCTAACCTTTTACCAAAAGAAACTGCTGCTGCTAAGTCTTCAGTCTGCGGACTCTTCGCGACCCCATGGACTGCAGCCTACCAGGCTCCTCCGTCCATGAAAAGAACAAATAAATCTCAAAGTTAGTAGCAGAAGCAAAATGATAAAGAACAGAAGAGAAGGAAATAAAATAGAGACTCTTTTTTAAACATCAATGAAATGAAGAATTGGTTCTTTTAAAAAATAAACAAAATTGATATACCCTTGGCCAGACTCAGCAAGTAAAAAGTCTCAAATAAATAAAATCATAAATGAAAGAGGAGAAGTTACAACAGACAGCACAGAAATAGAAAAACATTACTAAAAACAGTTATACAGCAAAAATTAGACAACTGGAAGAAGAGGACAAAAAATGTAAAATTTTCTAATATTGAATCAGGAAGAAATAGAAAATCTGACCAGATAAATCATTAACAGTGATTTTGAATCAGTAATTTTAAAAACCTCCTAACAAACAAAAGTCCAGAATCAGATGGCTTCACAGGCAAATACCACAAAATATTTTTGAAAACAGTTAATCTTTCTCAAACTATTTCAAAAAACGGAAAAAGAAATGCTTCTAAATTCATTCTACAAAACCAGCATTATCTTGACATTAAAAAAAAAAAAAAGAGATAGACACCTGAGAAGAAATAAATAAATAAAAGAAATTGCACACCAATATCCATGATAAATACAGGTGCAAAAATCCTCAATAGAATATTAAACAAACTTAACCCAACAATACATTAAAAGGGTCATACATCATGATAAACTGAGATTTATTCCAGAGATGTAAGAATGGTTCACTATCTGCAAATCAATCAAAATGATACATCATATTAACAAAACAAAGGATAAAAATCATATCATCTAATAAATGTAGAAAATGCTTTTGACAAAATTCAACATCCATTTGTAACAAAAATTCTCAACAAAGTGTGTTTAGAGGGTACAACTTTGACATAATAAAGGCCATATGTGACAAATTCACAGCCAACCAAATACTCAACAGTGAAAAACTAAAAGTTTTTCCTCTGAGACAAGGAATAAGACAAAAATGCCCAATACCACCACTTTTATTCAAGATAGTATTGGGAGTTCTACACACAGTAATTAGACATGAAAAGGGAAGAAAATTCAGTCGAGTTGAAGTAAAACTGTCACTATTTGCAGATGACATGATACTATATATAAAATCTCTTAAAAATTACCCAAAAACTATTAGAAATAATAAATGAATTCAGTAAAGCTGAAGGATACAAAAGCGATATGCAGAAATTTGTGGTATTTCTATATCCAAAGAAGGACTTACCAGAAATAGAAATTAAGATAACAACCTCATTTACAATTCCATCATAAAGAATAAAATATGAGTAAACCAACTGAGATAGCATATTAAAAAGCAGAGACATTACTTTGCCCACAAAGGTCCATCTAGTCAAGGGTTATGGTTTTTCCAGTGGTCACGTATGGATGTGAGAGTTGGACTATAAAGAAAGCTGAGCACCGAAGAACTGATGCTTTTGAACTGTGGTGTTGGAGAAGACTCTTGCAAGGAGATCCAATCAGTCCATCCTAAAGGAGACCAGTCCTGGCTGTTCATTGGAAGGACTGATGTTGAAACTGAAACTCCAATTTTGGCCACCTGATGCGAAGAGCTGACTCATTTGAAAAGACCCGGATGCTAGGAAAAATTGAGGGCAGGAGGAGAAGGGGATGACAGAGGATGAGATGGCTGGATGGCATCACCGACTCAATGGTCCTGGGTTTGGGTAGACTCTGGCAGTTGGTGATGGACAGGGAGGCCTGGCATGCTGCGGTTCATGGGGTCACAAAGTCAGACATGACTAAGTGACTGAACAGAGAACTGACTGAACAAGGAAGTGAAAGATCTGACTTTGAATACTATAAGACTTTGATGAAAGAAATTAAAAACTACACAAACAAATAGAAAGATATATCACTGTTCTAGACCACAAGAATTAATACTGTTAAAATATAGATACTACCAAAAAAAATTCTACTGATCCAATGCAATCTCTATCAAAATATCAATGACATTTTTCACAGGAATGGGAATAATTATAAAATTTATATGGAATTTTTATATGGAAAATTTATATGGAATTTTACCAAAAAGATTCCAAATAGCCAAAGGAATCTTGAGAAAGAACATAGGTGAAGTTATCACTCTCCCTGATTTCAAACACTACTACAAAGCCAAAGTAACTAAAACAGTATGGTACTAGCACAAAACCAGAAACATCAATCAATGGAACAGAACAGAACTCTTTTATCTTGTAGGCCTAAAGAGCAGAGCTTAGCTCAGTGTCTTAGTGTTCTAATTAGAACCACCCTCTTCTGTTCAGCCTGATTAGTGTTTCTCTTAAAGCATCTCAGAAACTGAAATGTTAAGCTACTCTTATCTCAATGTGTTGACAGGGTTACGGGCATTGAGAAGTTCAAGTTCCTGCCCAAGGTCACACAGATAGGAAGGTGTGCACAGCAAGGGTTTCAATGCATTGGTGTTCACCTGGCTCTAGACAGCAAGTGTTCAACACTGTATATGTGCAAGGTGCAATTGAATCCAACAAGAAGAGGGGCATAAACATCATGTATAGCTTTAAGAGCATACTTTTAATTTTTTATTTATTTATTTTAATTAGAGGCTAATTACTTTGCAATATTGTAGTGGTTTTTGCCATACATTGACATGAATCAGCCATGGAATGCTACATTATAGTATTTCACAGGAGAAATGGTATCATGCAATATAGAAATGCAAATAATGTATTATGTTAAGACTTATAGACCTGAAGTTGTTAGCCTTTTATTAAGAGTACATTATCACATTGCTTAGAGTCCCTCACTTTGTTTGAATCAAACTGGGACCATGAAAGAATCCCCCATCTTTTGGAAAAGATGGGGAAAAGTTCTGATTTTTTTTTTAATAAAAACTGTACTGAATCTAAGAAGCTGTGACTTTTATACATTAGAAATAAATAGATTTAAAAAGTAAACAAGCAAGTCTTAAAAATAGGGTTTGAAATAGAATAAAGAACAGCTTATAAGAAGAAAAAAGTATCACAAGGAATAAATGCTTATTATTTTTTGCCTAATGATATAAGGTGAAATAGTAAAGTACACTTCAGTTTTTATCTTAAAGCCACAGTAATTTTTAACTTTGATAGTAATTATCTTAATCTCCAAATCTTTCTTAGGAACAAGATAAATAGAAATATTTTGTAGGTAAATGGAAAATGTGAGAACTGATTTTTCAAAGATTAAACTTGTATGTGTCATTAGAGACAGGAAATGTATTCAGAATATCCAACTAATACAGGAAACCCAGGGATCCAAAGCATCTAGATCCCTTAATTCTTTATGATGACTTAAAAGTCAAAAGACAGGAGTGTTCTGTTGAGTGTGGGACCATTAATCATGTTTCAGACAGAAGCCTTTTTCAACTGTTCTTAAATTAGAATGACAGACTGCCTAGTTTTGTGGTTATAGTCACAGTGCTATTTGTTTACTTGCTTTATTGTTGTTGTTATGTTCAGTTGTTTATTTTTCAATTTATATCTCCAGAGTACTCTCTTATAAACTTAGAATCAGTCTAGACTCCAATATAGCTAAAAGGCAAAGCCAAAGGAACAGTATTATTACTATTTCATAAATAACTGAAGCATCATCACTGAAGTCAGTACCTCTTACTGATCTGACTCTGAGTGCCTATTTTTTCTTTATACATTATACCACTTTGAAGCTTGAGTGCAATGAATTATTCCTGATCCTAGGATCAAACCCATGTCTCTTCAGTTCAGTTCAGTCGCTCAGTCGTGTCCGACTCTTTGCGACCCCATGAATCACAGCACGCCAGGCCTCCCTGTCCATCACCAACTCCCAGAGTTCACTCAGATTCACATCCATTGAGTCAGTGATGCCATCCAGCCATCTCATCCTCTGTCATCCCCTTCTCCTCCTGCCCCCAATCCCTCCCAGCATCAAAGTCTTTTCCAATGAGTCAACTGTTCGTATGAGGTGGCCAAAGTATTGGAGCTTCAGCTTTAGCATCATTCCTTCCAAAGAAATCCCAGGGCTGATCTCCTTCAGAATGGACTGGTTGGATCTCCTTGCAGTCCAAGGGACTCTCAAGAGTCTTCTCCAACACCACATTTCAAAAGCATCAATTCTTCAGCGCTCAGCCTTCTTCATAGTCCAACTCTCACATCCACACACGACCACAGGAAAAACCATAGCCTTGACTAGATGGACCTTAGTCGGCAAAATAATGTCTCTGCTTTTTAATATGCTATCTAGGTTGATCATAGCTTTCCTTCCAAGGAGTAAGTGTCTTAATTTCATGGCTGCAATCATCATCTGTAGTGATTTTGGAGCCCCCCAAAATAAAGTCTGACACTGTTTCCACTGTTTCCCCATCTATTTCCCATGAAGTGATGGGACCGGATGCCATGATCTTCGTTTTCTGAATGTTGAGCTTTAAGCCAACTTTTTCACTCTCCTCTTTCACTTTCATCAAGAGGCTTTTTAGTTCCACTTCACTTTCTGCCATAAGAGTGGTGTCATCTGCATATCTGAGGTCATTGATATTTCTCCCAGCAATCTTGATTCCAGCTTGTGTTTCTTCAGTCCAGCATTTCTCATGATGTACACTGCATAGAAGTTAAATAAGCAGGGTGACAATATACAGCCTTGACATACTCCTTTGCCTATTTGGAACCAGTCTGTTGTTCCATGTCCAGTTCTAACTGTTGCTTCCTGACCTGCATACAGGTTTCTCAAGAGGCAGGTCAGGTGGCCTGGTATTCCCGTCTCTCTCGGAATTTTCCACAGTTTATTGTGATCCACACAGTCTCTTATGTTTCCTGTATTGGCAGATGGGTTCTTAACCACTAGCACCACCTGGGAAGCCCCGCTCAAAAATACCCCAAAACACCAAAATTCTTGTATGGTCAATTAATGATAAGAAAGGCAAGAATACACATTAAGAAAAACAGTCTTTCAATAAGTGATTTTAGGAAAACTGAACAGCTACATACATAAGAATTAAACTGGACCATTTTCTCACAAAACACACAAAAATAAAGATAAAATGGATCAAAGACTTAAATATAAGACCTGAAACCATTATTTTTGCTTCTCAGAACCCATTGCATGCTAAAGATTTTGCATCCAAGTTGATGGTGATTTTGCAGTTTATTTACAGTACAAGTACAGCTGATCACCTATCCTGGAACTGAAAGACTCAAACTACATCTCCCAGAATCCTTTTTCACTTCTCTTCCTGCTAATGGGAAGGTCCTGCTAATGGGAAGCAGGGATAGGAGAATAGAAGCTGCAAGGAAGAGAGAAGCTTCCTATTTCTGATACCAATACAACAGCAACAGTTAGAGGTTGTTTAGAGCAGTGGCGCTGGGTTATACAGACTCCTGGTCCCCCAACACTGGTAACATTTCCTGTTGTTCCACCAATTCCGCTAGTGCATCAGCAGGAACAGCCTCAGGAGCTCCAGTCTAGGGGTTCCAGTTGTTTCTAGTTCAGGGTATCATCCTTCCTCCCTTTGGCTCGTCCTTTTCTCCCTTTTATTCCTCTAGCCTTTCCAGAACTTTGTTAGAAAGTTCCTATACAAAGTTTCCTCGTTTTTAAATACTTTAGCTTCCCTTCTATTTCCTTTACTGTGCCCTCACTGATACTGTGTCCAAAATGCCTATTTTTTCCCCCTCATTTGAGGACCACAATTTATCTGCAGCCCCCACCCCCCACCCTGCCAAACACACATCCAGTTATGTACCTTAAGCCCTCAACATCCGTATTGCTATTGCTACATCCATATCATGAGTTCGGGCAATTCGTTACCACTCAGGCTTCAAGGTGATGTAACATATAAAGAAAAAATAGGCAATCAGTCAGTAAGAGGTACTGACTTCAGTGATGATGCTTCAGTGATTTATGAAACAGTAATAATACTGTTCCTTTGGCTTTGCTTTTAGCTATATTGGAGTCTAGATAGATTCTAAATTTAGAAGAGAATACTCTGGAGATATATAAATAAAAATTGCAAAATAAACAACTAAACATAACAACAACAATAAAGCAAGTAAACAAATAGCACTGTAACTATAACCACAAATCTAGGCAGTCTGTCATTCTAATTTAATAGTAGCTGAAAACATCTTCTATCTGCAAAATAATTAATGGTCCCAGACTCAACAGAACACTCCTGTCTTTTGGCTTTTAAATCATCATAAAGAATTAAGGGACCTAAATGCCTGAGACCCCTAGGTCTCCTGGATTAGTTGGATATTCTGAATACATTTCCTGTCTCTAATGACACATACAAGTTTGATCGCTGGAAAATCAGTTCTCATGCTCTTCATTTACATACAAAAAATTTCTATTTATCTTGTTCCTAAGAAGTTTTCGGGGATGAATAAGATTACTACTAAAGTTAAATTACTATGGCTTTAAGATTAAAAAATGAAGTGTACTTCAGTATATACCACATTATATCATAAGGCAAAAAATAATATACATTTATTCTGATAATTTTTCTTCTGTATAAGCTGTTATTCATTCTATTTCAAACCTCATTTTTAAGACTTGCTTGTCTACTCTTTAAACCTATTTAGTTCTGAAGTATAAAAGTCACAGCTCTTCTCAGATTCAGTACAGTTTTCATTTGGGAAAAAAAAAAATCAAAACTTTCCTGTCCAAAAGATGAGAGATTATTCCACAGTCCCAGTTTGATTCAAACAAAGCGAGGAACTCTAAACAATGTGGTAACATATTCTTAATAAAAGGCTAACAACTCCAGGTTTGTAAGTCATAACAGAATCCATTTGCAATGTTTTTGTATTGCATGATGCTATTTCCCCTGTGAAATACTATAATGTAGCAGTTTGCATTTAAAATTTATGCTTTGAAAGGCATTCATCATGTTTATGCCCCTCTTCTTGATGGATTCAATTACATTTGCACATTTACAGTATTGAACACTTACTGTCTAGAGCCACATGAACACGATTGCATTTAAACCCTAACTGTGCCCACCTTCCTATCTGTGTGACGTTGGGCAGGAACTTGAACTTCTCAGTGCCCGTAACCTTGTCAACACATTGGAGATAAGAGAAGCTTAACATTTTTAGTTTCTGAGATGCTTTAATTTTTCTAGCTTCTGTGTTTATTACTAATATTTGCAAAATGAATCTTTCATAAATAGAGAAGAATAGGGAAGTCAAAAAAGCCTGTAGTACAGCAGAAAGGGCAGCAGGCTGAACAGAGGAGTGTGGTTCTAATTTGACCACTAGGACACTGAGCTAAGCCCTGCTCTTTGGGTCTGCTAGATAAGAGTTGGATAAAATCACCACAAAGGATCCTTCCACATGTCAAATTCTTTGACTATGACTAATTTCAAATATAAAGACATATTTGCCTCTTTGCCATTAAGTGTAACTAGGCTTAATTCTATTCTGACACAGATATCATTTCTGCCTTTTCTCTGATTTTTCAAGCTTGAGTTCCACGGAATCAATTTTTGACCAGATTCCCTAGTGATTAATGTGTGATTTTCTCATCTCAATATTTTATCCTCATTTTTCATCTAATAAACTGAAACAGAATATTAATATTTACAGCATGCAATACCTGTGGTCAAATTACCCTTCTCTCTAATGGATTTACTATAAGCATATGCATTTGTTTCCAGGAAAACTTCCATTTCAAATCTTCAGAGCAGAGTATTTTTAAGCTGTGTTGTGTAATATTCTCAATGAGATGGGAATACCAGACCATATTACCTGCCTCCTGAGAAACCTGTCTGCAGGACAAGAAGCAACAGTTCCAACTGAACGTGGAACAATGGACTGGTTCAAAACTGAGAAGGGAGTGCGTCAAGACTGTGTGCAGAGCCCCATAGACCTGAAGAGTTTATACCACAATGGATTTTAATTTGCTTTTTGGCAGGCCCCAAATAGGCTTTTTAAATGTGAGCGGGATACACGGCTCTGGCTGCTCTGAAAACATGGCAGTGTCAGCTAATGCCTCAGGTGAAATGGACTAGGGCCATCTGCTCGCTGGGCCCTAACTCCTGGACGTGCACCTTCACTTGACCGTGGGAGGTCTAGCCTCATTCCCTGCATATGATGTTACCTGTTTCATGCATCCTTATGTCTATGTCATTGTTTTCACATTTAACCCATTAGACTCTGGCACTGTTCTGTCTAATGGTTCAGCTTTCACATTATTCATGCAATGACTAGTTCCAGGGTATATTTGTTGTGAGCCATACATTCAGATTAGCAAAAAAATGTGATCATCCTTATTTTTCTTTTCTATCTTATAAATCCATTTATACCTGAGAACAAAACGGTTTCCTTAGAACTTTCCAGCTAAACTCGGTGACTGAAGAGATTTTTCAGTCAATTTAGGTTTAAACTCAGTCAAAAAGTATAATTTCCTCTCTGACCTCCCTTATCTCTAAACTCTGGGGCTTTTACCAAACTGAAGCATTGATAGAACTGTCTGCTTCTTAGTCTTTGCATATAGTGCTACTGAGATATTAAATAATTCTGTCATGGACTTTGCTTGATGACATGTTTAGCCCATTGCTGTCCAATAGAACATACCATCAGCCACAGTTGTCATTTTTAATTTTCTAGGAGATATATTCGGAGAAGGCAATGGTACCCCACTCCAGTACTCTTGCCTGGAAAATCCCATGGACAGAGGAGCCTGGTAGGCTGCGGTCCATGGGGTCGCTAAGAGTCGGACATGACTGAGCAACTTCTCTTTCACTTTTCACTTTCACGCATTGGAGAAGGAAATGGCAACCCACTCCAATGTTCTAGCCTGGAGAATCTCAGGGGCGAGGGAGCCTGGTGGTCTGCAGTCTATGGGGTCACACAGAGTTGGACACAACTGAAGTGACTTAGCAGCAGCAGCAGGAGATATATTAGAAAAGGTAGTAAGTCTTTGAAATCTGGTGTATATTTTACACATGCAGCATACCTCAGTGCAAACTAGCCACACTCCAAAGCTGCTAGTGACTAAAATACTGGACAGTAGAGTTCTAGAGTGAAGCGACTCATTCAAGTGGCATCTACTGGCACATTAATTTACAGTGTTTGCTGGGCCTGCCATTCAAGGACAGGGGAGAATGGGCCAGTCCCACGGATTTCAGGGTTTGGGAGATCCCATCACAGACCAAGCAACTTGGGGTACTCACATTTTTAAATAAGGAGACAGCATACCAGGGTCAGGATTCAGATTTTAAGGTAATTACTGTAGGACATTTTCTGTGGTTTTCAGGACCCCAACTATCAAGGCTATACTTCTAAGGAAAAAAACTCAATAGGAGATGCGAGGTAACTTCCTCTCCCAGTTCCTGTGGGAACGCTGAGGCTATCACCAGGCCTTCTCCATCTGTGTTCTGCCTATAGCCTTTAATGCTGTGGCAAAGAGCAAATGCATCATCTCCTCCAGAACTAGAATCACAGGCACTACATCCATCTCCTCTACTCTTAGTCCCCTACATCTAAAGGTTGATATTTGGCCTCCAGTCCCCTCTAGGAAACTCATGTATAAGAAGAAAAGGACACCTACTTTCACTCAGGTTCTTTTCCTCCCCACTTCCAAGCTCAGATTTTCAGGTAGGGGGATGGAGAGAAGCAGAGAGGTAGAATATGTGGTCAACTTTACTGGTCAACTTTAAATGTGGTCAACTTTAAATAGTCTTCTAATCTTTCCTTCCTTACAACTGGAAGAATGCTTTTGTGCCTAAAAACCCAAGTCATTTAAAGTTTCTCTTCTGCATTCCTCTATGGTTCTTCCCATGAGGTATATCTAGTATCAGATCTCCCAAAGTCAAAAGTGTATGGTATGTATGGGTGGAGGGATTCTAGGAGCAGAAGTTATACCCATAACTACTTCACATGCAATCCTGTCACACGTGTGTCATGGCGGCTTCTCTTTCCAGGCTCTGTTTCGTCATCCGCAGGATGAGTCTTTCACCAAGACTCTGAGTGCCTCCACTACCACATGGCTTCCTGAGGTCTCCCAGTATGCTGCAGGAGCGCATTTCTGGGTCCTCTGCCCCAGGTCCTCTGCTGCAATCAGCTAGCAGTCTATGGACCAGTATTCTTACTCCACAGGCTTAATTCTTTCAGTGAGAATGATGCACTGGGCTGGACACTTCTAGGCTTCTAGTATGTTTACACTGTCTTCCTCGCTCAGTAGTATACTTGATAGGGTCAGTAGTTGTCAAGTACTGAGACTCAAATGAGGCTTAACACTTGGCCTGAAGCAACTCACTGAAGAAAAAGAGAGGGACACTGAAGAGAATGGATATTTTGAAGGGCATAGGAGATCAAGTACTACAGTAGCAGATTCTGAGATGTTTTGAGACACAAGGAATTTACTGGGAATTAAGGCCTGTGAGAGAAAGGAAGAGGATGCAAGACTAGGCAGGGGAAAAAGTGACTTGTCATGCAGACCCTTCAAGCTTCAGTCAAAATATGCGGGTAGCTAGGAGCAAATGTTGCTCATCAGTTACCCCATTACCAGACCAAAATGGTCAGAAGGTTCTATCCCTACCTCACTGCACACAGGCTGACCTAGGAAGGACACGGCCTTAGAGGAAGCAGCTCTGCACAACTGAGCCTGACCCTGAAGGAGATAAATGGCAGCTGGAGGAAGATACACACTCCTTGCAGTTGGGTAGCTGGTCCTTTCTTAAAGGGGCATCTTGGAGGGGCATCTCCTTGCTTATGAGAGTTCAAGCCACAACTCTACCAATTCTGGGCAACTATGCCTAAATGGCAACCCACTCCAGTATTCTTACCTGGAGAATCCCATGGACGGAGGAGCTTGGTGGGCTACAGTCCACGGGTCGCAAAGAGTCGGACACGACTAAGCGACTTCACTTTCACCTTATATAGGCAAGGTACTATGATAAAGGATTGAGGTCTTGAGGGTCAGATAAATATTACAGAAAGACTCTCCTTAGAGTTTGGGATCCCGGCTACCAGGATTGATATTTCTGAGAAGGGAAACTAACAAAACTAAGGGAGAGTAGTAGAGTGCTTGGCTGTGGAACTGGGCTTTGGGGTGTAGCTCCAGTTCTAGACAAATACTAGAGAGCAAGGGAAACTAGAACTTAAGAGTAGACACCAATGCAAGGCTCAGTCAAGTACAGCAAACCAATAGTACAGGCAGGAGAGCGAGGCAGTGAGTAGAGATGAAGACCCAGTGCTGGAAATGACTGCAGAGAAGAGTTAGTGGAGCACAGAGGTCTGGGGAGACTCACTGTTACTTGAGGCAACAGTACTAAGGTAGGGCAAGTAATTCTCCCTATTACAACAAAAAGCATCAAATTGGGTAAGTATTGGTACTTCAATATTAAAGGATATAAAGCTATTACTAAAACAATTTTCATCAACTATTTAGCCAAGACTTCTATTTTTTTCCAACAATATCTCAATAAATAGACAAGCTATCCCTCAATAAGTACTTAGTTGTGATTCATAAATATTTTCACATTTTGTGAATATTTAAATGGCACAAATAATAGGTGCAGACCCTGTTGCTTTAACTTAATATGATTCTAAGGACTCTGACTTAATGTGCAAAATATCAAAATTGGCTCTGCTTTAAAAAATAAAACCAGGCATCCGATCACATCACTTCAAGGCAAACCAACGGAGGGAAAAAAAAAAGGAAACAATGGCAGATCTTATTTTCTTGGGTTCCAAAATCACTGTGGATGGTGACTACAGCCAAGAAATTAAAAGATGTATGGTCATTGGAAGAAAAGCTATGACAAACCTAAAAAGCAGAGACATCACTTTGCTGACAAAGGTCTGGATAGTCAAAGCTATGGTTTTCCAGTAGTTATATGTGGATGTTGACAGTTAGACCTTAAAAGAAGTCTGAGTGCTGAAGAATTGATGCTTTTGAATTGTGATGCTGGAGAAGACTCTTGAGAGTCCCTTGGACAGCAAGGAGATCAAACCAGTCAATCCTAAAGGAAATCAACCCTGACTATTCATTGGAAGGACTGATGCTGAAGCTCCAATACTTTGGCCACCTGATGTGAAGAGCTGACTCATTGGAAAAGACCCTGATGCTGGGAAAGATTGAGGGCAGGAGGAGAAGGGGGAGACAGAGGATGAGACGGTTGGAGGGCATCACCAACTCAATGGACATCGTTTGAGCAAACTCCAGGAGGTAGGGAAGGACAGGGAAGTCTCGCATGCTGTAGTCTATGGGGTCACAAAGAGTCAGACACAACTTAGTGACTGAACAGCAATGCTTTGTTCATCTGGCTTGGGCAGTTTTATGGGGGTAAAACAACATTCTGACAATTTGACTAAAATGCTCATTTCCACCCTCACATTGCTGGTGGGGTGGGGAAGACAACACTTTATTTTCAATCTTAGAGAAAATTAAACTGATATGAAACATTGAAAGCTAAAGCAATTTTTTTTAAAACTAAACTAGTTGATGCTTCGAAAAAAAAAAAGATTAAGAACAAGATTGCTTCTACTGGTAGCATGCATCTTATGACTACTTGAGGGGGGAGATAGGATTTTTCTCTGTCTAGAGTACTGAAGAGATCATAGATCTCATGGGATAACCAAATAGTTCCTGCTTTTTCACAGAAAATAATCATTTGACATTCCAGGTTGTCCACCAAGCTACTTATCATTCATTTCTTATGGAAAAGATGTTACAGTTGGCTCTTCAAAAATATGAAATAACTTTTCTTTGCATCAAATGAAATATTAAGCACAATAGTGTTATTATAAAAAGCTGCTGCTGCTGCTAAGTCGCTTCAGTCATGTCTAAAAGCTACTAAAGTAAAAACCAGAAGTAAACATCACCAGATGGTTAGAAAATAAAGACACTAAGATTTTAGGGATTATGTGACAAGAAATCTTGATGTTATGGATGGATAATGGACTCTTGCAGCAATGACTACAGGAATAACTCATTTCATTATACTTCACTTTATTATGCTTTGCAGATACTGCATTTTTATAAATTAATGGTTTGTGGCAACCCTGCACCGAGAAAATCTATCAGCACCATTTTCCCCCAACACTATTTGCTCACTTCATGTCTCCATGTCACATTTTAGTAATTCTTCTACTATTTCAAACTTTTCCAATTACATTTGTCATAATGATCTGTGATCAGTGACATCTTTGATGTTACTGTTGTAATTTGGGGAAGACTATGAACTTTGTCCATATAAGACAAACACACGTCAATAAATGTTGTATGTGTTCTGACTTCTCCACTGACTCCCCCATCTCACTCCCTCGCCTTGGGCTTCCCTAGTCCTTGAGACCAAAGAATATAGAAATTAGGCCAATTAATAACCCTACAATATGCTCTATGTGTTCAAGTGAAAGAAAGAATTGTACATCTCTCAATTTAAATCAAAAGCTAAAAACATTTAAGCTTTACTGAGTAAGGCATGTCAAAAGCTGAAATAGACCAAAAGCTAGGAATGTTGCACCAAACCATTGGACAAGCTGTGAAAGCGAAGGAAAAGTTCTTGAAGAAAATTAAAAGTGCTAGTCCAGTGAACGCACAAATGATAAGAAAGCAAAAGAGCCTTATTGCTTACTTGGAGGAAGCTATTTTTTAGTGGTCTGGATAGAAGATCAAACTAGCCACAACATGCCCTTAAGTAAACACCTAATTCAGAGCTCAGCCCTGCTGCTGCTGCTGCTGCTGCTAAGTCGCTTCAGTTGTGGCTGACTCTGTGCAACCCCATAGACAGCAGCCCATCAGGCTCCCCCGTCCCTGGGATTCTCCAGGCAAGAACACTGGAGTGAGTTGCCATTTCCTTCTCCAATGCATGAAAGTGAAAAGTGAAAGTAAAGTCACTCAGTCGTGTCCGACTAGTAGCGACCCCATGGACTGCAGCCTACCAGGCTCCTCTGTCCATGGGATTTTCCAGGCAAGAGTACTGGAGTGGGGTGCCATTGCCTTCTCCGAGCTCAGCCCTAACTCTCTTCAATTCTGTGAAGGCTGAGAGAGGTAAGGAAGCTTCAGAAGAAAAGTTGGAAGCTAGCAAAATTGGTTCATGAGGTTGAAGGGAAAAAGAGGTCTCCAAAAAAAGTGCAGGGTGAAGCAGCAAGAGCTGATGTAGAAGGTGCAGAAAGTTATCCAGAAGGTCTAGCTAAGATAATGAATGAAAGTGGCTAGATTAAACACCAGATATTCAGTTTTGATGAAACAGTCTTATATTGGAAGAATATTCCATCCACAACTTTCATAGCTAGAGAGAAACCAATGCCTGGTTTCAAAGCTTCAAGGGATAGGCGAATTCTCCTGTTAGGGATTGCTGCAGCTGGTGACTTGAAGCTGAAGTCATTGCTTATCTACCAATCCAAAAACCCTAAGACCTTAAGAATTACACTAAATCTACCCTGCCTATGCTCTATAAATGGAACAACAAGCCTGAATGACAGCATATCTGTGAAAACATGGTGTATTGAATATCTTACGCCCACTGTTGCGAACTATTGCTCAGAAAAAGATCCCTTTCAAAATACAGCTCATTGACAATGCCCCTGGTCAGCCAAGAGCTCACTCTGAGAGAGATGAGGACACAAGATAATGTTGTTTTCATGACTCTTAGTACAACACCCATTCTGCATCCCCAGATAAAGGAATAAGTTTGACTTTCATGTCTTATTTAAGAAACACATTTTGTAAGGTTATAGCTACCATAGATAGTTTTCCCTCTGATGGATCTGGGCAAAGTCAACTGAAAACTGATTCACCATTCTATATTTCATTAAGAACATTTGTTATTCATAGGAAAATGACAAAATAACAACATTAATAGGAGTTTAGATGTTGATTTCAATCCTAATGGATTATTCAGTAGAGAAAAGTAACTGCAGATGTACAAATACTAAGAGAAACAGAAGTGGGGCCTGAAGATATGACTTAATTGCTGCAATTCCATGATAAAATTTGAACAGATGAGAAGCTGTATCTTACAGTTGAGCCAAGAAAGTACTTTCTTGAGATGGAATCTAATCTTGGTAAAGATGCTATGAAGGTAGCTGAAATGACAACAGAGGGTTTAGAATATTATATAAAGTCAGTTGATAGAGCAGCAACAGGATTTGAGAGGACTGACTCCAATTTTGAAAGATGTTCTACTGTGGATAAAATGCTACCGCACACCATCATATGTTCAGAAAAGGAAAAGTCTATCAGTGTGAAAGACTTCACTGTTGTCAGTCTCCTCAACCTTCAGTAACTACCACCCTGATCAGTCAGCTGCCATCAACATCGAGGCAAGATCCTTCACTGGTCAAAAAGACTACAACTCACTGAAATCTCAGATAACAGTTAGCATTTTTATTTATTTTTTATTTTTTATTTCACATCAGCCTTTTATTTTGTGTATTATCTATATTATCTCATGTTTGTCATGTATGTGGAAAGCAGTTAGCATTTTTAAACAACAAAATAATTTTTAAGGGGTTTTTCCAGGGAGTGCAGTGGTAAAGAATCCTCCTGCCAATACAGGAGACACAAGAGATGCCAGTTTGACCCCTGGTTCAGGAAGATCCCCTGGAGAAGGAAATGGCAACCCACCCCAGTACACTTGCCTGGGAAATCCCATGGACAGAGGAGCCTGGTGGGGTATAGTCCATGAGGTCACAAGGAGTTGGACATGACTGAGCACACACACACACACACACACATTATTTTTTAAGACATAACACTATTGTGCATTCAATAGACTACAGTATGGTATAAATATAACTTTTATACACACTGGAAAGCAAAAAAATTCAAGTGACTTGCTTTATTGTGACATATGCTTTGTTGCAGTGGCCTAGAATGAAACACTGGAGAAGGCAATGGCACCCCATTCCAGTACCCTTGCCTGGAAAATCCCATGGATGGAGGAGCCTGGAAGGCTGCAGTCCATGGGGTCGCTAAGAGTCGGACACGACTGAGCGACTTCACTTTCACTTTCCACTTTCATGCATTGGAGAAGGAAATGGCAACCCACTCCAGTGTTCTTGCCTGGAGAATCCCAGGGACGGGGGAGCCTGGTGGGCTTCCGTCTATGGGGTCGCACAGAGTCGGAGACGACTGAAGCGACTTAGCAGCAGCAGAATGAAACACACACTATCTCTGAAGTATGCCTATATTTATTCAAGGTAATTACTTATTGATTTATAGATTTATTATGAAGTAAAGTACTTAGTACTTATTAGTAAGATGTCTTTCGAGGTGATGAGATCAGATATAAACTTTATTTGCTCTTTCTAGTCTGCTTTTGTAAATATATGTATGTGTATGTGTTGTGTGTATTTGTATACAAGTACAGTTACAGTTTTTTGGAATTCTTCAAGCTGGAAATATTTTGTAATCGATGTTTTCTCATATTTATAATACAATGACAAGTAACACTCTTACCAAAGTACTGTCTAAATAATTAAAATTGCCATAAAAAAGAATGAGGTAATGCTATTTGTAGCAACATGGATGGACACAGAGATTATTATATGAAGTGAAGTAAGTCAGAGAACAACAAATATCATGTGATATCACTCATATGTGAAATATAATTTTTTTAATGATACAAATGAACTTATTTACAAAAGAGAAAAAAGTCTTACAGATATTTAAAACAAACTTAAGGTTACCAAAGGGGAAATGTGGTGGGGAGAGCTAAGTCAGAAGCTTGGGATGAATACACATAGTGTGTATATAAGATAGATAATCAGCAAGGACCTACTGCATAGCACAGGCAACTCTACTCAAAATTCTGTAGTAATCTATATGAGAAAAGAATATAAAAAAGAATATATATATATATATTTATGTATGTATGTATAACTGAATTGCTTTGCTCTACACCTGAAACTAACACAACATTGTAAATCAAGTACGTCTATAATCTTTTAAATAATAATGATAATTAAAATTAACTCATGAACAGTAGACTTGTAGTGCTTTGAGTGTGTTCTTGTATAAAATGTTTAATTCCTTAAATCAGTTATACATAAATTAAATGTATATCTAAAATATGGGTTAAAATATCCCATCTCCTAATTCTCATATAGGTACTTTTGTTAGAAAGTAAGATTGATAAGTCTCAGTTCACTTAATATTCCTAGTACATAAGAGAAATTTAGAAAAAATTTTCCACTTTATGTTAGGCTTCCAGAAATCTAAGGGGACTGATAAAAAAAAAAATATTTATACAACTGAGACTGAAATCCACACACTCAGATTTCAAAAACATATACCTTGATACAGGAAAAAAGGTCACTTGACATAAGCTGTAAACACAGATCTTGAGGAAAAAGGAAATTTTGTATCAGTTCTTTTACTGTGTTAGAAGAAAAACAGATCTGAGATGGTGAGTTCCTGGGTAAAGATGAAACATACAACTTCAGAAAAAAAAGAACAGGATTAACATTTATTAGATGCAAAAAGAGCCAGGCAATGTGCTGGTTATTTTTCCCCCCTTGAATACAATTAATGGACTGAATTCAGTTCGAAATTCAAAAGTGTAGTGCTGTGGTCATCCCAGTATTTTACAATATAATCAATCAATAGTTTCATTCAACACTTAACTTTTAATAACAAATTCTCATTTTAATCATTAAATCTTGTTTCCAGACTTTATTTCTACAGGTTACTATAAAATAATAAAAATAAACTCTTCTCTTTCCCAAATCTTACCCTCATAACCTAGCCTCAGATGAAGACTTAAGGGACCTTAGAAGTTAGTTTTCTCAACAAACTATCTTCATAGAATAACAACTTTACCTTTTGCTTATCCTTATTATAATATGATATAAAATAAAAACTTGTTCACTGGATGTCCCTGTAAACACAACAAAAAATTCATTAAAAGTACCAATTCTTCTCTACCATCACTTGTCAGTGATCTATGGAAGGCTGAACAGGATGTGCATTTGACTCAGGAAATGGAGACTAAGTATTTTAACATGACGTAATAAAACTAGGTCTCATCATTTCATGACTAAAGCCCTTGAGTCACTAATACAGACTGTTGGACTATAAGAAAACACTGAATTCCCCTTAAATGAGCTGACAAAATGAGAAAAGTATTAGTTTGTTGTACTGATGATCTATTTTTTCTTTCACTAAAGACTTCCCTTTTCAGTGAGCCATTTTTATAAATGATCACTCTGATAAAGGGCTTCCCTTGTGGCTCAGCTGGTAAAGAATCCACCTGCAATGCCAGAAACCTGGGTTCAGTCCCTGTTGGGAAGATCCCCTGGAGAAGGGAAAGGCTACCTACTCCAGTATTCTGGCCTGGAGAATTCCATGAACTGTATAGTCCATGGGGTCGCAAAGAGTTGGACACAACTGAGTGACTTTCACTTCACTTCACTTTAATCTGATAAAAACAAATACATATTATTTTTTGCAAATTTTCCCATTTGCTATAAATGTATTCTGAAAAACATAGGTTAATAGTACACAGGTACATATAAAATGGCTTTCCAACAAATGAAATAACAAAGAGATCCAGAAATGAGATAAAAGGATCACAATAATGGTAAAGATGGATTGGTCCTCAATTTCAGCATTCTCAAAATGTTAAATGAGAGAGAATAATTAAGACTTCTTATAACAGCATTTTCTATCACTGTGACTTTTCTTCATACTTCTGTGGTTTTTATTTAATATCCATTGGTCTGGACTAAAGAACATAAATTAACAAGCCAAGTGAGTAAAACCATTATTATATATGTGTGAGATTTATAGAGTTTTAGTGAGTTAAAGTTTCTCAATAGTGTCCGACTCCTTGCGACTTCATGGACAACACAGTCCATGGAATTTTCCAGACCATAATACTGGAGTGGGTAGCCTTTCCCTTCTCCAGGGGATCTTCCCAACCAGGGATCGAGCCCAGGTCTCCCACATTGCAGGCAGATTCTTTACCAGCTAAGCCACAAGTAGCTACTTAGAAAACTTCAGTACTAAAGCCCCAAAGATCAATACTGAACCTGACCAAGCACCTTGAAGATGTAGTCTTCACCCAAATAACAGAATGGAGCTCCATGCCATGGAGTGAAATTACTGCTAGTCACAAATGTGACTGGGAGAAGAGAACTGGGGTGACTCATTACAACCTATCAGCTCCCAGAGGAAAAGAACACTCAAATGCTTTTTAAAAATAGCTTATAGAAGAGAGATTACATTGTGGACTTTGGATGAGGTACTTTTAAAAGCAGAAGCAGGAAGTGTGATAGTCAACTACTAACTGTTCCCCCTTCCCCACCTCAGTTAAGGTTTAATTCAAATAAAGGGAGAGGAAGGAAGATTGTTAAGGATTATGCTAACTCAAAACACATGTAGGTTCCAGAACGCACTGCCTGTTGGTCAAAATATGGTTCTTGCCAGGTCATCATCTACTTGTTTATTCAATAAACTTTTATTGGGTGTACTGTCGTGCCAATTACTGTGCCAAGCAATGGAAATACAAAGATGAATAAAATGTTCTTATCCTTAAGGAACCTTTATTCAAGTCAAGTTCAGTTCAGTTCAGTTCAGTCGCACAGCTGTGTCCAACTCTTTGTGACCCCATGGGCTGCAACACACCAGGCCTCTCTGTCCATCACCAACACCCAGAGGTTACTCAAACTCATATCCATTGAGTCTGTGACATCATCCAACCAGTTCATCCTCTGTCATCCCCTTCTCCTCCCACCTCCAATCTTTTCCAGTCTCAGGGTCTTTTCCGAGGAGTCAGTTCTTCACATCAGGTGGCCAAAGTATTGGAGTTTCAGCTTCAACATCAGTCCTTCCAATGAATATTCAGGACTGATCTCCTTTAGGATGGAGTTGGATCTCCTTGCAGTCCAAGGGACTCTCAAGAGTCTTCTCCAACACCACAGTTCAAATGTATCAATTCTCCGGCACTCAGCTTTCTTTATAGTCCAATTCTCACATCCATACATGACTATTGGAAAAACCATAGCTTGGACTAGATGGACCTTTGTTGGCAAAGTAATGTCGCTGCTTTTTAATATGCTATCTAGCTTGGTCATAACTTTCCTTCCAAGCAGCAAGCATCTTTTAACTTCATGGCTGCAGTCACCATCTGCAGTGATTTTGGAGTCCAAAAAAATAAGATCAGCCACATTTTCCAATGTTTCCCCATCTATTTGCCATGAAGTGATGGGACTAGATGCCATGATCTTAGTTTTCTGAATGTTAAGTTTTAAGCCAACTTTTTCACTCTCCTCTTTCACTTTCATCAAGAGGCTTTTTAGTTCTTCTTCACTTTCTGCCATAAGGATGGTATCATCTACATGTCTGAGAAATATTGATATTTCTCCCAGCAATCTTGATTCCAGCTTGTGCTTCTTCCAGCCCAGCGTTTCTCATGATGTACTCTGCATAGAAGTTAAATAAGCAGGGTGACAGTATACAGCCTTGACGTACTCCTTTCCCTATTTGGAACCAGTTTGTTGTTCCATGTCCAGTTCTAACTATTGCTTCCTGATCTGCATACAGATTTCTCAAGAGGCAGGTGAGGTGATCTGGTATTCCCATCTCTTGAAGAATTTTCCAGAGTTTGTTGTGGTCCACATAGTCAAAGGCTTTGGAATAGTCAACAAAGCAGAAGTAGATGTTTTTCTGGAACTCTCTTGCTTTTTTGATGATCCAACGGATGTTGGCAATTTGATCTCTGGTTCTTCCGCCTTTTCTAAAACCAGCTTGAACATCTGGAAGTTCACAGTTCACTACTGTGGAAGCCTGGCTTGGAGAATTTTGAGCATTACTTTACTAACGTGTGAGATGAGTGCAATTGTGAGGTAGTTTTAACATTCTTTGGCATTGCCTTTCTTTGGGATTGGAATGAAAACTGACCTTTTCTAGTCCTGTGGCCACTGCTAAGTTTTCCATATTTGCTGGCATATTGAGTGCAGCACTTTCACAGCATCATCCTTTAGGAATTAGCTCAACCAGAATTCTATCAGCTCCACTAGATTTGTTCATAGTGATGCTTCCTAAGGCCCACTTGACTTTGCATTCCAGGATGTCTGGCTCTTCTGCTGCTGCTGCTAAGTCACTTCAGTCATGTCTGACTCTGTGCGACCCTACAGATGGCAGCTCACAAGGCTCCCCCATCCCTGGGATTCTCCAGGCAAGAACACTGGAGTGGCTTGCCATTTCCTTCTCCAATGCATGAAAGTGAAAAGTGAAAGCGAAGTTGCTCAGTTGTATCCGACTCTTAGCGACCCCATGGACTGCAGCCTACCAGGCTCTTCCATCCATGGAATTTTCCATACAAAAATACTGGAGTGGGTTGCCATGCCCTCCTCCTGGATCTTCCTGACCCAGTGATTGAACCCCTGTCTCTTGTTCCTCCTGCATTGACAGGCAGATTCTTTACCACTGTGCCCCTTGGGAAGTGCATAGCAGAGTGGGGCCAGCTATAAAGGAAAATATCTTAGGAGATATACCAAAAGTCTAGTCATGATAGGGGACAAAAGTCTTGGCTGTGAAGAATATTAACAATGTTGAGTTAAAATCCTTCTGCACGTGGGTATCCTGTATTTCTATCCTGGTTTCCAAAAGTGAAGCAGCTCTTGCAATTTATGACCTCTTAAAGACTTCCTAAAAAGACTTTTTCCTGCTTGCTTGGTAGTGTTCCCAGAGCATGAGTAAGCCCTGAATGCAAGTGATACTTCTCTCTTAAACCTTAATTAGGCACAATTAATCTAAACACACAAATTATGTTTGATAACAGATTTATCTTCAGCAATGTGTAACCCAAGTAAATATTTTATTAGTTACATTGTTCACATCAGGTTGTAGGGAATTATAAATACTTTTCTCAGAACTCCTCAGCCTTCAAAACACTAATCAGCTTTGACAATATAAGATTTTTCCCTCTCATTTTTTTAATTGAAGTATAATTGATTTAAACATTGCATTAGCTTCTGCTATGCAACAAAGTAAATCAATTATATTATACATATACCCCCTTCCTCATGGACCTCATTCTCCCTGCATCCTACCCCTCTAGGTCATCACAGAGCACTGAGCCAAGCTCCCTGTGCTATACAGCTGCTTCTGACAAGCTATCTATTTTACCCGTATTGGTGTGTGTATGTCAATCCTAATCTCCCAGTTTGTCCCACCCTCCCCTGTCCCCCGACATGTGTCACACATTCATTCTCTACACTTGTGTCTCTATTCCTGCACTTGTATCATTTTTCTAGATTACACATACATGTTTTAACATATGATATTTTTTTTTCTCTTTCTGACTTACTTCACTCTATGACAGACTCATCCATATCATGACAAATGACCTAACTTTGTTACTTTTAATAGCTGAGTAATGCTCCATTGTGTATAAGTACCACATTCTCTCTATCCATTCCACTGTTGATGGACATTTAAATTATCTCCACATCCTGGCTCTTGTAAATAGTGCTGCAATGAACATCAGAGCACATATGACTTTCCTAATTATGGTTTTCTCTGAGTATATACGCAGTACTGGGATTGCTGGGTCACATGGTAGTTCTATTTTTACTTTTTTAAGGAACCTCCATAATATTCTCCATAGTGGCTGTACCAATTTACATTCCCACCAACAGTGCAAGAGGGGTCCCTTTTCTCCACATCCTCTCCAGTATTTATTGTTTGTAGATTTTGTGATGATGGCCATTCTGACTAGCAAGAGGTGATATCTCATTATAGTTTTTATTTGCATTTCTCTAATAATTCATGATTTTCATGTGTCTCTTGGCCATCTGTATGGCTTCTTTGGAGAAATGTCTATTTAGGCATCTATTTTTTGATTGGGTTGTTTGTTGTTTTGATATTGAGCTACATGAGCTGTTTGTATTAATTCTGAAATTAATCCCTTGTCAGTTGCTTTATTTGCAATTATTTTCTCCCATTCTGAGGGCTGTCTTTTTGTTTTGTTTATGGTTTCATTTGCTAGACAGAGGCTTTTAAATTTAATTAGGCCCCATTTATTTATTTTTGCTTTTATTTTCATTACTCTAGAACATGGCTCTAAAAAGATCTTGCTGTGATTTATGTCAAAGAGTGTTTTTCCTATGTTTTCATTCAAGAGTTTTATAGTGTCTTCTCTTACATTTAGATCTTTAATCCATTTTGAAATTATTTTTCTGTATAGTATTAGGTAGTATTCTGCTTTATCCTTTTACATGTAGCTGTCCAGTTTCATCAGCACAACTGATTGAAGAGACTGTCTTTTCTCCATTATATATTCTTGCTTCCTTTGCCATATATTCCTTTACCACATCATAGGTGTGTGGGTTTATCTCTGGGTTTTGTACCCTGTTCCACTGATCTGTATTTCTGTTTTTGTGCCAGTATCATATTGTCTTGATTTCTGTAGCTGTGTAGTATAGTATGAGGTTGGGAAGCCTGATCCTTCCAGCTCCATTTCTTTTCCTCAAGATTGCTTTGGCTGTTGTGTTTCCATACAAACTGTAAATATTTTTTATTATAATACTGTGAAAAATGCCATTAGTAGTTTTATAGGGATTGCACTGAATCTGTAGATTACTTTGGAGAGCACAATCATTTTCAAAATATTGATTATTCCAGTCAAAGAACATGTTATATCTCTCCATCTGTGTCATCTTCGATTTCTTTCATCAGTACTTCATAGTTTTCTGAGTACAGGTCTTTTGCCTTCTTATGGAGGTTTATTCTAGGTTCTCTCTCATTTTTTAATAGTCACTTCTATATTCTAGATAAACAAACTTATCTTTAAATGTCTGTTTTATAATTATGTCCTATCGTAATTTTTCCTTTTTGGTAGAACCTTAATCTGACATTATCTCATCCTGACTCTCTCTTGGCTTTGTTCACCCATCTCTTGCCTGTTATTGACACCCAAACTTCGCATCTGTCTGCTTCTCTCCAAGTCATCTCCTCAATCACCATTCATCTATACATATGCTAAACTGTGATATGTATGTATCAAACCAGTCGATCCTAAAGGAAATCAACCCTGAATATTCACTGGAAGGACTATTGCTGAAGCTGAAGCTCCAATATTTTGGCCACCTGATGTGAAGAACCGAGTCATTGGAAAAGACCCTGATGCTGGGAAAGACTGAAGGCAAAAGGAGAAGAGGGCAACAGAGGATGAGATGGCTAGATAGCATCACTGACTCACTGGACATGAATTTGCACAAACTCCAGGAGATAGTGAAGGACAGGGAGCCTGGCGTGCTGCAGTCCATGGGGTCACAAAGTGTCAGACACAACTTAGCGACTAAACAATGACACGTGTGTATAAAGCCAGCCTTTGAAAGCAATTAAGGTCTACTCTAGCATCCTAGACCTGAGGCTCTTCATTTGCTAAGCACAGTTGGGGGCTCTTAAGTGACCCTGATATTAAAGTCCTCACCCAAGACATTAAGTATTCTATCCATAGAGAGAAACTGATAGTATTATCATGTCTGATCATGGCCTGAAAGAGAAAATAGTTACTCAAAATAGTTACCACATATAGAACAAAAGGTTTATCCCCATAGAATGCCCTACATTCAATTCTAACAATGCTGTCAATAAAGATTCAATCCTTGCCTGCCACCTGATCTTCTTTCTGTAATTACCCATATGTTCTTCATCATTTGGCTTTGTACCTGGTTACTTTTAACTTTTATCTCATCATCACTCCCTTGTAGCCTCTTGCTAGCAAAATTGCTTTTTCTGATTTTCCTTCCAATCTCATGTAACGTCTCTCGCAGCTTAGTTAGCACTGAGTTCTTCTAGGCAAGCTTTCTGGTTAACCCTGGAGACCTACTCATTCCATCATTCTGAGAATAGAACTGACTTCCTCCCCATAGCCTTGTGTTATTCCTTAGAAACTTACACAACTTGGCAATTCAAAAATTTTTATGTGTGTACATAAAGCAAAACTCACTATGAGCTGCCATGATTTTTCACCTCATAAGTGAGGAATAATCTCAAGTGTTGGTCATAATGATGATTTACAGAGATTTTGATTTGTTTTGCTTGAATTGCTTAGCTTTTGTGTTTTTTTAATCACAGCCTTCAAGGTCTTTGACTTCTGTTGTTTGTCGACTATGTAATTAATTCTAGTTTGTGTCAAGCTCTTAAACTAATGTTAGAAAAAGCATTTCCATATACGTAGTTCATTATTTTCCTATAAATTAGAAGCTGCATGAGGAAGAACGTTTCTTTCAATAATTTTACTCTACCAAAAAAGGAAATTTTCTACTCAAATGCAATATTTTATCATCTTAATATTCCTGGAAGATAATTGTATGTTTCTTTCAAGTCAAAGGACAAAAGACACTAATGCCTGAGTTCAAGCAGATGAGCTGGCTATTTTTGTAGCAGATTGTGTCTTCAATGCAGTTACAGTTTTAGGCATGCTTACACATCACATATGGAATTAATTTCTATACCTAAATATAATTTGGTTTGTACGTGTGTGTTTATGTTATACAAGTCTCTTTCTTACCCCCCAAGAAGGCGAACTCAACCAGATTATCATCTGGTGCCAACTATGATGAAAAGCATAGGAGATTTAGTCTGAAAGTAATTACTTTGGGGAAATTATATCTAAAATTAAGGAGAAATAAATTGCCCTTTTCTTTTTTCTCTAGTGCAATTTGGTAATTCCTCCATTTGCTTAATATAGCCACTAATCCCAACATTTTCTATAGAGAGGACAAATTACTAATTCTATATCATTACAAACTGTATGCAACTGTTAAGAAATTATGTCTTTAGGAAGTCATTTTAATATTCTTCCTTTATTGTCCCAATCCTAGCACTTAGAAAGTAATTCCTTAAACCTCAGCTAGCTCTGCCAGTTCCTGAGTTACAAAGATGTGCTTATATACATTAGTCAAGTAAATGACACTAGACAAAGTTTATCTTAGAATCATATATGTCAAAAAATGTATTCATCAAGATTATTTTAAGAATAACTATTTTACTTTAAAACGGTCAGAATTTAAATTAAATACAACATTTAATTAGCACCTTAAGTTATGACCTCTCTTAACTTACCATTAAATACTTATGACAAAACAGGAGTGGAAATGCAGTTATAATCAATTGTGAATACAAGAAAAGGATATAGCCAGTGCAAAATATACAATAAATGGAGATGAAGCTGTTCATATATTACTCTCTCTGCTGACAATCCCCAAATCTATGAAGGCATTTCTTCACATGCCGGTGCTGCTGCTAAGTTGCTTCAGGCATGTCCAGCTCTGTGCGACCCAGCAGACAGCAGCCCACCAGACTCCCCCGTCCCTGAGATTCTCCAGGCAAGAACACTGGTGTGGGTTGCCATTTCCTTCTCCAATGAATGCATGCATGCTAAGTCGCTTCAGTCATGTCCAACTCTGTGCGACCCTATGGACAGCAGCCCACCAGGCTCCTCTGACCACGCGATTCTCTAGGCAAGAATACTGGAGTGGATTGCCATTTCCAAATAAGCAATTTCATTATCCAATATTTGGTCGCTATAATATGAAAGTGAGTGTTAGTCACTCAGTAATGTCCAGTGACATTGGGATACTGTAGACTGTAGCCCACCAGGCTCTTCTATCCATGAAATTCTCCAGGAATACTGGAGTGGGTTGCATTTCCTTCTCCAGGGGATCTTCCTGACTCAGGGATTGAACCCAGGTGTCCTGCATTGCAGGCAGATTCTTTACAGTCTGAGCCACCAGGGAAGCCCATTATATATATATACATATATGTATATATATATATGTATACAGCTATAAGATAGATATAAAATTGACTTTTGTACATTGGACTTGTATTTTGAAAGTTTGCTAAACTCACTTATTAGATCTAGTAGTTGTTTATAGATTATTCGAGATATTCTACATAAATGATTACGTTATCTGTGGAGACAAGTTTATACTTCTTTCCAATTTGTATGTATTTTTTTTTGTCCAATTAAGCTGGCTAGGCCCACCAGTGCAATGTCAAGTAAAATTTTTGAAAGGATATTTTTGCCTTGCTCCCCATCTTATGAAGAAAGCATTCAATATTTTAAAGTTAAGTTTGATGTTTAGCTATAGATTTATCATAGATGTCTCTTATTAAGAAAATTTTCTTATGTTCCTAATTTGCAGAGTTTTCATTATAAGTGTTGAATATCATGAGAAGTCTTTCCTTTATCTATTGATATAATCAAAAAAATTTTTTTCAGTCTACTGATATGGTAAATGATATTAATTGGTTTTTAACATTAAACAAAGCTTATATTCCTAAAATAAACTTTACTTGTTCAAATGTTGAGTCAATATTGCATTCCTGAGATAAACCTCAGTCATGATATATTATGCTTTTTATGTATTGCTGAGCTTGATTTATTATTTGCCATTTTTTTAAATAATTTTATTTGTGTCTTCTTAGGTATTGCTCTGTAGTTGTCTTTTCTTGCAATATCTTGATCTGGTTTTGGTATTGGGATAATCTATTCTTATAAAATAAATTATTCCCTCCTCCTATATATTCTGAAAGAAATCAGGAGAGTGACTATCCCACCATATTCGTAAGTACTGTTCAAACTTGAGGAGAGATTTTTATACAGTACAGGTATACCTGGGGGGCAATTTTGTAGTCCATCTTCAGTTCAGTTCAGTTGCTCAGTCATGTCCAACTCTTTGTGACCCCATGAATCACAGCACCCCAGACCTCCCTGTCCATCACCAACTCCAGGAGTTCACTCAGACTCACGTCCATTGAGTCAGTGATGCCATCCAGCCATCTCATCCTCTGTCATCCCCTTCTCCTCCTGCCGCCAATCGCTCCCAGCATCAGTCTTTTCCAATGAGTCAACTCTTCAAATAAGGTGGCCAAAGTACTGGAGTTTCAGCTTTAGCATCATTCCTTCCAAAGAAATCCCAGGGCTGATCTCCTTCAGGATGGACTGGTTAGATCTCCTTGCAGTCCAAGGGACTCTCAAGAGTCTTCTCCAACACCACACTTCAAAAGCATCAATTCTTCAGCGCTCAGCCTTCTTCACAGTCCAACTGTCACATCCAAACATGACTACGGGAAAAACCATAGCCTTGCCTAGACTGACCTTTGTTGACAAAGTAATGTCTCTGCTTTTTAATATGCTATCTAGCTTGGTCATAACTTTCCTTCCAAGGAGTAAGTGTCTTTTAATTTCATGGCTGCAGTCACCATCTGCAGTGATTTTGGAGCCCCCAAAAATAAAGTCTGACACTGTTTCCACTGTTTCCCCATCTATTTCCCATGAAGTGATGGGACCGGATGCCATGATCTTCGTTTTCTGAATGTTAAGTTTTAAGCCAACTTTTTCACTCTCCTCTTACACTTTCATCAAGAGGCTTTTTAGTTCCTCTTCACTTTCTTCCATAACGGTGGTATCATCTACATATCTGAGGTTATTGATAATTCTTCCGGCAATCTTGATTTCAGCTTGTGCTTCTTCCAGTCCAGCGTTTCTCATGATGTACTCTGCATAGAAGTTAAATAAGCAGGGTGACAATATACAGCCTTGACGTACTCCTTTTCCTATTTGGAACCAGTCTGTTGTTCCATGTCCACTTCTAACTGTTGCTTCCTGACCTGCATACAGGTTTCTCAAGAGGCAGGTCAGGTGGTCTGGTATTCTCATCTCTTGAAGAATTTTCCACAGTTTATTGTGATCCACACAGTCAAAGGCTTTGGCATAGTCAATAAAGCAGAAATAGATGTTTTTCTGGAACTCTCTTGCTTTTTCCATGATCCAGCGGATGCTGGTAATTTGATCTCTGGTTCCTCTGCCTTTTCTAAAACCAGCTTGAACATCTGGAAGGTCACAGTTCACGTATTGCTGAAGCCTGGCTTGGAGAATTTTGAGCATTACTTTGCTAGCATGTGAGATGAGTGCAATTGTGTGGTAGTTTGAGCATTCTTTGGCATTGCCTTTCTTTGGAATTGGAATGAAAACTGACCTTTTCCAGTCCTGTGGCCACTGCTGACCTTTCCAAATTTGCTGGCATATTGAGTGCAGCACTTTCACAGCATCATCTTTCAGGATTTGGAATAGCTCAACTGGAATTCCATCACCTCCCCTAGCTTTGTTTGTAATGATGCTTCCTAAGGCCCACTTGACTTCACATTCCAGGATGTCTGGCTCTAGGTGAGTGATCACACCATTGTGATTATCTTGATCGTGAAGATCCTTTTTTGTACAGTTCTTCTGTGTATTCCTGCCACCTCTTCTTAATATCTTCTGCTTCTGTTAGGTCCATACCATTTCTGTCCTTTATCGAGCCCATCTTTGCATGAAATGTTCCCTTGGTATCTCTAATTTTCTTGAAGAGATCTCTAGTCTTTCCCATTCTGTTGTTTTCCTCTATTTCTTTGCATTGGTCGCTGAGGAAGTCTTTCTTATCTTTTCTTGCTATTCTTTGGAACTCTGCTAGAATTCTGTTTATCATGAAGTTGTCACTAAATATCTTTATTATCCTTTTAATTTCTGTAGAATCTGTAATTATTTCCCTTTCATTTCTGACATTGGTAATTTTGCTTCTCTTTTTTTCCCTTAGTTGACAGAGCTAAATTTTTATTTTTTATTCTCCTGGTTGAATCAATTTTTATGGATTTTTATTTATTGATTTTCACTCATATTTTTCATTCTTTCAATGTATTCTGGGTTTCATTTGCCCTTTTTTCCCTAGCTCTTTAAGATTAGCTTTGGTGATTTGTTTTAGATCTTTCCTCTTTCCTAATATAAGCATTTACCTCTAATTACTGTTTTAGTCACACCCCATAAATCTTGATTTAGTTTCTGTTTTGATTAAGATTAAAATATTAACTACTTTTCTTGTGATTTCTTTTTTAACTCATAAGTGATTTACAAGTTTACTGTTTAATTTTCAAATATTTCAGGATTTTTAAGATAAAACTCCATTATTACTTTCAAATGTATTCAATTTTGATCAAAGAACATACTCTGTAGAGTTACAGAATATTTCTAAATGTAATGATTTTAATTCTTTAAAATTACTTGAGACTTCTTTCCAGCCCAAAATGTGGTCAATCTTCATAATGGGTTATATACACACTTGAAAAAAAAAATGAGATTTCTGCTATTATTGGGGAAAAGCTCTAAAAATGTCAATTTGGATGTTCTATTACTTGATATGTACACCTTTATAATCATCATATCTTCTAAATGAATTGACTAATCTTGAACTGAATGAATTGACTATTTCTTCTAGACTACAAATAGGCAGATCATATCTTTTTCACCAATTTGACATTTCTGAACTATTTATTGAAGTTTTTGGAGTATGTATGTTTGCTGTAATGATCATACTGATATCATACTGATAAATTGTTCAGTTTATCATACTGATAAAATATTTTAAATATTTTAAAAATAAAGTGAAGTTAATGTTAACAATATATTTTTGCTACAATACATCCAAAATATTACATATCAATATGTAATTCATATAATCAATAGTGAGATATATGAGTATCATATTTCTCCTACCGTGATGCACTGAAAAGATTACATCATTTACATGGTTTTCTACTACAAAATAATGATCTAAAGTAAACTGCAGGAAGTATGGAAACAACAATGGAGAGCTACTCACAAAGTAACTTCCTTGCACTCCTCCAAAATTTTACTATTTTAGAAAACAAAGGCTTAAGGTCTGTTTCAGGTCAAGGAGACTAAGGAGATAACTAAATACAATGTGAGATCCTTGACTGGATCTGGGATTAGAAAAAATAAAATTGCTTAAAAAGACATTGTAGGGATAACTGATGAAATCTGGTAATGCACTGTAGATTAGATAATAATATTGTATGGAAATTAAATCTAGTGAACTTTATAATTTTATTCTTTTCATGTAATAAAATGTCCTAATTTTTAAGACATAAATACAGAACTATTTAGAAGATGTTTCTGATATCTACAGTTTAAGAAATTCAACAACAATAATAATAATAATACATACTATTTTATATAAAGAAACAGGTAAGTAAGTAAACAAGGCAAAATATTCAGTCAGTTCAGTTCAGTTCAGTTCAGTCACTCAGTTGTATCTTTGTGACCCCATGGATTGCAGTATGCCAGGCCTCCCTGTCCATCGCCAACTCCTGGAGTTTACTCAAACTCATGTCCATTGAGTCGGTGATGCCATCCAGCCATCTCATCCTCTGTCATCCCCTTATCCTCCTGCCTTCAATTTTTCCCAGCATCAGGATCTTTTCCAAGGAGTCAGTTCCTTGCATCAGGTGGCCAAAGTATTGGAGTTTCAGCTTCAACATCAGTCTTTCCAATGAATATTCAGGACTGATCTCCTTCAGAATGGACTGGTTAGATCTCCTTGCAGTCCAAGGGACTCTCAAGAGTCTTCTCCAACACCACAGTTCAAAAGCATCAATTCTTCGGCGCTCAGCCTTCTTTATAGTCCAACTCTCACATCCATACATGACTACTGGAAAAACCATAGCTTTGAATGGACAGACCTTTGTTGGCAAAGTAATGTTACTGCTTTTAAATATGCTGTCTAGAATGGTCATAACTTTTCTTCCAAGGAGTAAGCGTCTTTTAATTTCATGGCTGCAGTCACCATCTGCAGTGATTTTGGAGACCCAAAAAATAAAGTCAGTCATTGTTTCCACTGTTTCCCCATCTATTTCCCATGAAGTGATGGGACCAGATGCCATGATCTTCATTTTCTGAATGTTGAGCTTTAAGCCAACTTTTTCACTCTCCTCTTTCACTTTCATCAGGAGGCTCTTTAGTTCACTTTGTGCCATAAGCATGGTGTCACCTGCATATCTGGGGTTACTGATATTTCTCCTGGCAATCTTGATTCCAGCTTGTGCTTCATCCAGCCCAGAGTTTCTCATGATGTACTCTGCATAGAAGTTAAATAAGCAGGGTGACAATATACAGCCTTGACGTACTCCTTTTCCTATTTTGGAACCAGTTTGTTGTTCCATGTCCACTTCTAACTGTTGCTTCCTGATTGGCATACAAGTTTCTCAAGAGGCAGGTCAGGTGGTCTGGTATTCCCATCTCTTGAAAAATTTTCCACAGTTTGTCATGGTCCATACAGTCAAAGGCTTTGGCATAGTCAATAAAGCAGAAATAGATGTTTTTCTGGAACTCTCTTGCTTTTTCGAAGATCCAGCAGATGTTGGCAATTTGATTTCTAGTTCCACTGCCTTTTCTAAATCCAGCTTGAACATGGAAGTTCACAGTTCATGTACTGTTGAAGCCTGGCTTGGAGAATTTTGAGCATTACTTTACTAGTGTGTGAGATGACGGCAATTGTGCGGTAGCTTGAGGATACTTTATTGAGCCAAATATTAACTGGTGGATATTTAGGAGTACTTTGCACATTCTTGCAACTTCTCTGTAAGTACTATTTTCAAAGTAAAAATTAAAAACTAGTAAACTTAGAAAGTGCACTATTCATGGCTTGGGCTTCCCAGGTGGCACTAGTGGTAAATAACCTGCCTGCCAATGCAGGAGACACAACAGATGTGAGTTTGATCCCTGGGTTGGGACGATCCCCTGAAGGAGTGCATGGCAACCTACTCCAGTATCCGTGCCTGGAGAATTCCCATGGATGAGGAGCCTGGTGAGCTACTGTCCATGAGGTTGCAGAGTCAGACATGACAGAAGTGACTTACCACGCATTAATGGCTACATGATCCATCAAGACACTCAAATCCACTGCATTTCCACGTATTAATTGCAACTATGCATAAAACTAAATTTTAAACACAATGCCATCAGCAACAGCATTAAAATGTCACATATATTTGAACATATTTAAATTTACAAAACCTCTATAGGGAAACTACTAAACACTAAAGAGAGAAAGAAAGAACAAAATAAACGTGGGATATGTCATTACATGGATTAGAAGTATCAATACTGGAAAGACAACAATTCTCACCAAATTAATCAATACTTTTATTGTAATTCTAATAAATATCAACTTGTTTCTTTCTAAATTGATGTCTGATTTAAAAAAACACATATGTGAGAACAAAGGGAAAACAATAGCTAGGGTATTTTGGAAGAACAAAGTTCAAAGTCTTATTTAGCACATATCCACAGATATCCAGCAGATAACTGTGATAAAGTTACACAACAAATAAGTAATGCTGTTGCTGCTGTTCAGTTGCTAAGTTGTTTCCAACTTTTTGTGACCTGATGAACTGCAGCACACCAGGCTTCTCTGTCCTTCAATATCTCCCTGAGTTTGTTCAAACTCATGTCCATTGAGTCAGTGATGCCATCCAACCATCTCATCCTCTGTTGCCTCTTTCTCCTCTTGCATTCAATCTTTCCCAGCATCAGGGTCTTTTCCAGTGAGTCAGCTCTTCACATCAGGTGGCCAAACAATTGGAGCTTCAGCTTCAGCATCAGTCCTTCTAATAAATATTCAGGGTTGAGTTCCTTTAGGATCACTGGTTTGATCTCCTTGCTGTCCAAAGGACTCTCAAGAATTTTTTCCAGCACCACAGTTTGAAAGTGTCAATTGCTCAGTGCTCAGCCTTCTTTATGGTCCAACTCTTATGTTGGCACAGTGATGACTCTGCTTTTTAATACGCTGTCTAGGTTTGTCATAGCTATTCTTCCAAGGAGTAAGTGGCTGCAGTCCACATTGATTTGGGAGCCCAAGATGAAATTTGACACAGTTTCCACATTTTTCTCCATCTGTTTGCCATGAAGTGATAGGATCCGATGCCATGATCTTAGTTTTTGAATACTGAGTTTTAAGCCAGCTTTTTCACTGTCCTCTTTCACCTTCATTAAGAAGCTCTTTAGTTCCTCTTCACTTTCTGCCATTAAATAAGTAATGAGCAATATAGTAAGTAACACACTACTGCTTTGTCCCAAGGTTGGATAAAGTATTCAATATGACAGTAGAGTGAAAAAACAAATGAAAACTTAAAAAATTATGACATTTTGATTCTACTTGTTTGACAGTATGAATAGAATGCTAGATTTCTAATTAAAAATATTCAACAAGCAGCAAAGGTTTACTGTATAGCATAGGGAACTATAGTCAGTATCTTGTGATAAACCTATGATGGAAAACAATTTCAAAAATAATATATGTATTTGTATAACTGAATCACCTTGCTTTGCATCTGAAACAGTGTAAGTCAATTATACTTAAATAAAATATATATATTTTTAAAAAACTAATACAAATATTTATGAAAAATTAATTTAAAAATCCTTGAGAAAGGTAATGGTGAATTGCAATGAGAATATTTATAATGATCTTATAAATAAATATTGCTATGTCAGGTAGATAAACACCTGGAAAAAAATAAACTGTGGCCACCAACTCACATGATACATAAAAAAATCAGTTCTATGTGGATTGTAGGTCCAAATGTTAACAGTAAAACAACAAACCATCTAGAGGGAAGCATAGGACATTTTCCTAACCCTTGAGTCAGCAAATTTGTTAAACTAGAAAAAAATCATAAAATTCAGTAATTTCACTGCCAGAATTTTATTCACAGTATTGCATATAATTGAGAAAGAAATGGAATAATCTATGCAAATATAAGTATAATGAAATAAATTATGGTAAGACTTTGATGAAGTATTAGGCAACTATTAGAAGCTGAAGTTGATTGGTTCTATAAAGACCTACAAAACATTCTAGAACTAACACCAAAGAGAGATGTCCTAATCAGAGGGGACTGGAATGCAAAAGTAGGAAATCAAGAGATACCTGAAGTAACAGACAAGTTTGGCCTTGGTACAAAATGAAGCAGGGCAAATGCCAATACAGTTTTGCCAAGAGAACACACTGGTCATAGCAAACACCCTCTTACACCCTCTTCCACGGACACAAGACAACTCTACACAATGGATATCACTAGATGGTCAATACTGAAATCAGATTGATTATATTCTTTGCAGCCAAAGAGGGAGAAGCTCTATACAGTCAGCAAAAACAAGACTGGGAGCTGACTGTGGCTCAGATCATGAACTTCTTATTGCCAAATTCAGACTTAAATTGAAGAAAGTAGAGGAAAAAATAGACCATTCAGGTATGACCTAAATCAATCCCTTACAGTTACAGTGGAAGTGATAAATAGGTTCAAGGGATTAGATCTGATAGAGTGCCCAAAGAACTACGGATGGAGATTCATAACATTGTACAGGAGGCAGTGACCAAAACCATCTACAATAAAAATAAATGCAAAAAGGCAAAACAGTTGTCTGAGGAGGCCTTACAAATAGCAGAGAAAAGAAGAGAAGCTAAATGCAAAGGAGAAAAGGAAAGATATACGCATCTGAATGCAGAGTTCCAAAGAATAGCAAGGAGAGATAAGAAAGCCTTCTTAAGTGAATAATGCAAAGAAATAGAGGAAAACAATAGAATAGGAAAGACTAGAGATCTCTTCAAGAAAATTAGAGATACCAAGGGGAAATTTCATACAAATAGGACATAATAAAGGACAGAAACGGTATGGACCCAAAAGAAGTAGAAGATATTAAGAAGTGGTGGCAAGAATACACAGAAGAACTATACAAAAAAGATCTTAATGACCCAGATAACCACAATGATGTGATCGCTCACCTATAGCCAGATATCCTGGAGTGGGAAGTCAAGTGGGCCATAGGAAGGATTACTATGAACAAAGTTGGTAGAGGTGATGGCATTTCAGCTGAGGTATTTCAAATCCTAAAAGATGATGCTGTTAGTGCTGCGTTCAGTAGGCCAGCAAATCTGGAAAACTCAGCAATGGCCACAGGACTGGAAAAGGTCAGTTTTCATTCCAATCCTAAAGAAAGGCAATGCCAAAAAATGATCAAACTACCACACAGCTGCACTCATGTCACATGCTAGAAAGGTCATGCTCAAAATTCTCCAAGCTAGGTTTCAACTGTACGTGAACTGAGAACTTCCAGTGTACAAACTGAATTTAGAAAAGTCAGAGATCAAATTGCCAATATCCATTGGATCATAGAAAAACCAAGAGAATTCCAGAAAAAAAAAAACAACTATTTCTTCTTCAGTGACTATGCTAAAGCCTTTGACTGTGTGAATCACAACAAACTGTGGAAAATTCTTCAAGAGATGGGAATACCAGACCATCTGACCTGCCTCCTGAGAAATCTGTAAAGCAGGTCAAGAAGCAACAGTTAGAAATGGACATAGAACAACAGACTCATTCGAAATTAGAAAAGAGTACATCAAGGTGGTATATTGTCACCCTGCTTATTTAACTTCTATGCAGAGTACATTATGCAAAATGCAGGCTGAATGAAGCACAAGCTGGAATCAAGATCGCTGGGGGAAATATCAATAACCTCAGATATGCAGATGACACCACCCTTTTGGCAGAAAGCAAAGAGGAACTTAAGAGCTTCTTGATGAAGGTAAAAGAGGAGAGTGAAAATGTTGGCTAAAATTCAACATTCAAAACACTAAAGCCATGGCATTCTCTCCCATCACCTCATGGCAAACAGATGGGGAAATAGTGACAGACTTTATTTTCTTGGGCTCCAAAATCACTGTGAACTGTGACTGCAATGATTAAATTCAAAGATGCTTGCTCCTTGGAAGAAAAGCTAAGACCAACCTAGACAGTGTATTAAAAGCAGAGACATTACTTTGCTGACAAAGGTCCATATAGTCAAAGCTATGGTTTTTCCAGTAGTCATGTATGGCGGTGAGAGTTGGACCATAAAGAAGACTGAGTGCTGAAGAATTGATGCTTTCCAACTGTGGAGTCCCCTGGACTGAAAGAAGATCAAATTAGTCAATCCTAAAGGAAATCAACTCCGAATATTCACTGGAAGGACTGATGCTGAACTGAAGCTCCAATACTCTGACCACCTGATGCAAAGAGCTGACTCAATGGAAAAGACCCTGATGCTGGGAAACATTAAAGGCAGGAGAAGGGGGACGACAGATGGTTAGATGGCATCACGAATCAATGGACATGAGTTTGAGCAAGCTCCGGGGAATGGTAAAGGATAGGGAAGTCTGGTGTGCTGCAGTTCACAGGGTTGCAAATAATTGGACACGACTGAGCAAATGAAGAACACATTCAAATGTCCTATGAAAAACCAGTGATAGTTTAATAGTACCACAAAAATTAGGTCAAAACAAAAATATATAATAATTTAATAGTTATGTATTCTGATGTTAATGTTCATATATGAAATTATACTCACAATTACACAAAATACTAGAAGGGAATGGGTCAAAATATTTGCAGTTTGCTTTATGGATGATGACAGACTACTATTTTGTTTATCTTTTAATGTTATCTACCTTCCCTACAATGAGAATATATTAATTTTGTAATGAACAAAAAATAGTATTTATATGATTGCTATTTCACTTAAAAATATTGTTTTCAGGCATTATTTTAGGCCACACATGAAAAGATTTGCTTCCTACAGGCTCCAAGTAATCATAAGCATATAAAACCTGGTAGCTTGTAGATCTAAATAAAAGCTAAGCAAAATCAGTATGAATAGCTCTGGGTAAGAGAATAAAATTAAAAACATATTTAAGGAGGTTTGTTTGTAACAGTGTGTGATGAATCCCTGGGTAGATCATTATTTCTTTACATTCTACCTTCCAGAGCTGTCTTAGATACTGGACTAGTGTTCCAGTATGTGTGGCAATAGTTACAATGTGTGATTTGAGGCTTCCAATGAAGAATCATTTAGTTGAAAAATCAACCAAAATACTTACCCTATTCATGTCTAAAATGTAACAATCATTTGTTTGCGTAGGTTCTTTGGAAGTCAAGGACCATTTTTACTAACCTTTCAGTGTTCAACATTGGCACACAGTTTGGTGAAAATTAGATGAATGAAAAGCCTAGGAGACCCCTAGTACTCACTGACCCTCGAACTGCAAGGGCTTTTCCAAGGGATAACGTATTATTCCCAAATACCTAAGAATAAATAGTTTATCAGATTAACTTCCTCTGTGTTGAGCAGTCCATGGAAACATTCCCTATAGTTACTCCAGATTCAAACCTGGTATCTACTCCAAAATCTCGATGCACATTCCTCAAGATCTAGGGAGTATGAGAGAGGGCTGGGTCTATCAGACTATGGAGTTTGATACTGAATTTATTTAAGTCAGATATATGTACAATGTGCAGGAAACTAGAGGAAATATATCATTATGACCTTTCCTGTATATATTTCTCACTCCAGATCCTCCACCACCACAGGCAAATTCTTTATGTGCCCAAAAGTCTGGGAAGTCACATTTTTAAATCTTTATTAAGTTTTAATGACACCAAAAGTGACTAATGAATCCACTGCAATGTAAGCAAAGCATCAGCTACAGCTAACTATAATTTGGTAGTCCTCTATATTGTTACTTATTCACCTATATCCTTAAACAACACTGAGTATCCCTTATCAGCTAAATCTTTCAAGGCTATAAATGTGTATAAGACATGATCTCTGCTTTTCAGTATATCTGTCATCCTCCCGCAAAGAAGATAATTTCTTTTCCTCTTCTTCCTCGTCTTTCTCATGCTTAATATTAAAGATCTATTGACTGCTCATAATCCAACTGCACTGTCTCAATTTGTTATGTCTGTGAACTCATTGAGTCTTCACTATTCCCCCATTTTACAGATAAAAAAACTGCACTGCTCAGAGGTTAAAGAATTTGCCAAGGATTAATAGCCCATCAGACAGAATTTGAATCCAAGAAATAGGTCTTCAGAGCTTGAGCTTCTAGTCCTTATATCAGTGTGTGCATTATATTTACATATAAAATTAATATATACTTACATATAATATGAATTATATATGTAAATAATTCATATCTGTCTACATAAAATTAAAAGCATTCTGAATTTAAGTGCTCTCCTCTTGGCTACATCATTACATTATAGGCACAATAAGACAGAACTCTCAAGGTACTAAGGGCTTCCCTGGTGCCTCAGGTGGTAAAGAATCTGCCTGAAATGCAGGAGACCTGGGTTCAATGCCTGGGTTGGGAAGATCCCCTGGAGAAAGGAATGGCTACTCACTCCAGTATTCTTGGGCTTCTCTTGTGGCTCAGTTGGTAAAGAATCTGCCTGCAATGTGGGAGACCTGGGTTCAATCCCTGGGTTGGGAAGATCCCCTGGAGAAAGGAATGGCTACCCACTTCAGTATTCTTGCCTGGAGAATTACATGGACAGAAGAGCCTTGTGGACTACAGTACATGGGGGTTGCAAAAAGTCGGACATGACTGAGCAACTAACACTTTCACACTTTCTCAAAATACCAAAAGCAGAAACTACTACTAATAAAGGGAATCCTCATTAAAATGGAGTCAGGAGGCCAGAAGAGTACCATTCTATGACAATGCAGAACCCAACAAGAAGAGACAGATTTTGCACTCTGGCAGGGATTGATACCACTGCAACTAGGAGAAAGCTTTTCTCCCTGAGCTCCCTGGAAATAGATCATCCAATGAGAGACTATCACAACTCAGCCAATGAAATGCCACTTTGAACTCTTAGTTTCTACCACGGAACTTTTTGTTTATACTAGCCCTTGCCAACTTCCCTTTCTCCTCTACAAATGAGCACTTTCTTTTTTAGAAACTTGTTACTCCTTTCCTTTATAGCAGCAATCCCCAACCTTTTTGGTACCAGGCCTTAGTTTCATGGAAGACAACTTTTTCAGATAGGGGGATGATTTCAGGATGAATCAAGCACATTACACTTATAATGGGGCCACTGATCTGACAGGAGGCAAAGCTCAGGTGGTAAGGTGAGCAGTGGGGAGTGGCTGTAAATATATATGAAGCTCTGCTTGCTCACTCACTGTTCACCTCCTGCTGTGTGGCCCAGTTCCTAACAGGCCATGGGCCAGTAGCAGTCTGTGGTCCAGGGGTTGAAGACCCCTGATTTCCAGGACTTGTATGTGGTTCATCCATAGTTGCATATATCAAATTGCAATTCTTCACTGTGCCCAAATAAATCGTTTTTGCTGGTAAAGTAACTGGCTGTTGTATTGTTTTAGGTTAACACTAGTCAAAAGGCTTCACATCCCACTGACTTGTCAGAAATACCCTAATACTCACACTGTTTTCGTCTCTCAGCCTGAAGGTGATAACATCACTTTTCAGACAGGTCCAGGGCCTCAGTGTAGCATTGCCCATTGCTGTGATGGTGGATCGAAAATAATTGTGGAGACTAGAAATGTTGATGATGGTCCCTGGACACTTATACAAGAGACAAAGGACTTGATTCATCCTTTATCCCAGCAAGGGGAAAAGGGTACTTTCCTAGTTACAGAAGCTAGCCTGGGCCAAGAGTAACTAAAAATGAAATTTGAGCACAGACTCCCCAAAAGCTAATCTCAGAAGAAATTGCCCAGGGAAATTCCCAGCTCTTGCCCAGAGAAATTCCATCGGACTCTGAACAAAGGGAACAACTTCTCTCTAAGTAAATTAAAGAAGCAAGCATTCAGGGAGAATATTTGCATACATTATTCATCATCCCTCATTGTGGCCAACTTACAGAGAAAGATGGCCACAATTTAATACATGTATTCAGGGTTTTTCCTGAGTTTTCCCAAGAATTTCTTATAATACCATACTATATGGGGAAAAAAAAGAAATAGGGAAAATGATAGCTAAGCACATATGGCCCAGAAACAAAGAAATATCACCAGTAGGTAAGCAAAGTCTCCCTGGTTGAGAATAATACATGTGAGAAGTAGTGGGTAAGAAATTAGAACTAAGTGACTAACTAAGTAGTTAGCTATCACAGGCTAAGGGAGAATTGTGATGACGTGACCTCTGGTAGGGGCTTCTCAGGTGGCACTTGTGGTAAAGAACTTGCCTGCCGATGCAAGAGAGGTATGGGGCATGGGTTTGAAACCCTGGGTCAGGAAGATCCCTTGGAGGAGGGCATGGCAACCCACTCCAGTATTCTTACTTGGAGAACCTGTGGACAGAAGAGCTTGGTGGGCTACGGTCCATAGGGTGGCAAAGAGTCGGACATGACTGAGGCAACTTAGCATGCACACGACCTCAGGTAGAGGTGAAGAGGAAGAGATAAGATCCAAAGATAACAGTAATATACAGTCAAATGACTAGACAAGTGATTGGTATGTGAAGGGTCAGAGAGAGCTGAAAATATAAAGCTTTTGCCCAAGTGTCTGACCTGAGTGTTTGGAAGAACGGATGATGCCATTAAGGAGAAGACATAAATTCCCTTTTTTTGAGGGGAAAAAAACTGGACTTGTTAACTTTCAGGCACTAGTCAGATATGCTTATGGGGATATCTAGTAGGCATGTACACAAAGTGATGAAAAGGTCAAAGCCAATAAATGTTATGCTGTTTTTGTAATTATTGAGTCTTCCAAGTGCTTACTTGATTTGACTCTCACAGATAACCCTCACTAGGCAACCAGGAATGCTATACATTCTCAATAGAGAAATTTCAAAATTCAGGCATTGTGATAAGAAATTTTACACTGTGCATAGCAGACCTTCAACCTAAATACTCCTGGTACATTTAGTACATTTATGCCATGAGCTACTATGTCACAGAGCCTGAATATATCATTAGTTGAGATATTATCCTTTTCACAGATAATGTGAAAGGAGAGCAGACTATTCAAATAAGAAAACCAATAACTTGGTTCTCAGTACATTTGTCATAGACTATTTAATTTAAAAATAAAATACTGACCATTTTCTCTTCCAATCAGTTCAGTTCAGTCGCTCAGTCATGTCCGACTCTTTGCGACCCCATGAATTGCAGCACGCCAGGCCTCCCTGTTCATCACCATCTCCCGGAGTTTGCTCAGACTCATGTCCATCGAGTCCGTGATGTCATCCAGCCATCTCATCCTCGGTCGTCCCTTTCTCCTCCTGCCCCCAATGCCTCCCAGCATTAGAGTCTTTTCCAATGAGTCAACTCTTCGCATGAGGTGCCAAAGTACTGGAGTTTCAGCTGTAGCATCATTCCTTCCAAAGAAATCCCAGGGTTGACCTTCAGAATGGACTGGTTGGATCTCCTTGCAGTCCAAGGGACTCTCAAGAGTCTTCTCCAACACCACACTTCAAAAGCATCAATTCTTCAGCACTCAGCCTTCTTCACAGTCCAACTCTCACATCCATACATGACCACAGGAAAAACCATAGCCTTGACTAGACGGACCTTAGTCAACAAAGTAATGTCTCTGCTTTTGAATATGCTATCTAGCTTGGTCATAACTTTTTTTCCAAGGAATATGCGTCTTTTAATTTCATGGCTGCAGTCACCATCTGCAGTGATTTTGGAGCCCCCAAAAAATAAAGTCAGTCATTGTTTCCACTGTTTCCCCATCTATTTCCCATGAAGTGATGGGACCGGATGCCATGATCTTCGTTTTCTGAATGTTGAGCTTTAAGCCATCTTTTTTGCTGTCCTCTTTCACTTTCATCAAGAGGCTTTTTAGTTCCGCTTCACTTTCTGCCATAAGGGTGGTGTCATCTGCATATCTGAGGTTATTGATACTTCTCCTGGCAATCTTGATTCCAGCTTGTGTTTCTTCCAGTCCAGCGTTCCTCATGATGTACTCTGCATAGAAGTTAAATAAGCAGGGTGACAATATACAGCCTTGACATACTCCTTTTCTTATTTGGAACCAGTCTATTGTTCCATGTCCAGTTCTAACTGTTGCTTCCTGACCTGCATACAGATTTCTCAACATGCAGGTCAGGTGGTCTGGTATTCTCATCTCTTGAAGAATTTTCCACAGTTTATTGTGATCCACACAGTCAAAGGCTTTGGCATAGTCAATAAAGCAGAAATAGATGTTTTTCTGGAACTCTCTTGCTTTTTCCATGATCCAGCAGATGCTGGCAATTTGATCTCTGGTTCCTCTGCCTTTTCTAAAACCAGCTTGAACATCAGGGAGTTCACGGTTCACGCATTGCTGAAGCCTGGCTTGGAGAATTTTGAGCATTACTTTACTAGCATGTGAGATGAGTGCAATTGTGCAGTAGTTTGAGCATTCTTTGGCATTGCCTTTCTTTGGGATTGGAATGAAAACTGACCTTTTCCAGTCCTGTGGCCACTGCTGAGTTTTCCAAATTTGCTGGCATATTGAGTGCAGCACTTTCACAGCATCATCTTTCAGGATTTGAAATAGCTCAACTGGAATTCCATCACCTCCACTAGCTTTGTTTGTAGTGATGCTTTCTTAAGGCCCACCTGACTTCACTTTCCAAAATGTCTGGCTCTAGATTAGTGATCACATCATCATGATTATCTGGGTCATGAAGATCTTTTTTGTACAGTTCTTCCGTGTATTCTTGCCACCTCTTCTTAATATCTTCTGCTTCTGTTAGGTCCATACCATTTCTGTCCTTTATCGAGCCCATCTTTGCATGAAATGTTCCCTTGGTATCTCTAATTTTCTTGAAGAGATCTCTAGTCTTTCCCATTCTGTTGTTTTCCTCTATTTCTTTGCATTCATCGCTGAAGAAGGCTTTCTTATCTCTTCTTGCTATTCTTTTGAACTCTGCATTCAGATGCTTATACCTTTCCTTTTCTCCTTTGCTTTTTGCCTCTCTTCTTTTCACAGCTATTTGTAAGGCCTCCCCAGACAGCCATTTTGCTTTTTTGCATTTCTTTTCCATGGAGATGATGTTGATCCCTGTCTCCTGTACAATGTCACGAACCTCATTCCATAGTTCATCAGGCACTCTATCTATCAGATCTAGGCCCTTAAATCTATTCCTCACTTCCACTGTATAATCATAAGGGATTTGATTTAGGTCATACCTGAATGGTCTAGCGGTTTTCCCTACTTTCTTGAATTTAAGTCTGAATTTGGCATAGGATACCAAAAGAGGAACTCCCCAGGTCATTAGGTGCCCAATATGCTACTGGAGATCAGTGGAGAAGTAACTCCAGAAAGAATGAAGGGATGGAGCCAAAGCAAAAACAATACCTAGTTGTACATGTGACTGGTGATAGAAGCAAGAGCCGATGCTGTAAAGAGCAATATTGCATAGGAACCTGGAATGTCAGGTCCATGAATCGAGGCATATTGGAAGTGGTCAAACAAGAGATGGCAAGGGTGAATGTCGACATTCTAGGAATCAGCGAACTAAAATGGACTGGAATGGGTGAATTTAACTCAGATGACCATTATATCTACTACTGCGGGCAGGAATCCCTTAGAAGAAATGGAGTAGCCATCATGGTCAACAAAAGAGTCTGAAATGCAGTACTTGGATGCAATCTCAAAAACAACAGAATGATCTCTGTTCATCTCCAAGGCAAACCATTCAATATCACAGTAATCCAAGTCTATCCCCCAACCAGTAATGCTGAAGAAGCTGAAGTGAATGGTTTTATGAATACCTACAAGACCTTTTAGAACTAACACCCAAAAAAGATGTCCTTTTCATTATAGGGGACTGGAATGCAAAAGTAGGAAGTGAAGAAACACCTGGAGTAACAGGCAAATTTGGCCTTGGAATACGGAATGAAGCAGGACAAAGGCTAATAGAGTTTTGCCAAGAAAACGCACTGGTCATAGCAAACACCCTCTTCCAACAACACAAGAGAAGACTCTACACATGGACATCACCAGATGGTCAACACCAAAATCAGATTGATTATATTCTTTGCAGCCAAAGATGGAGAAGCTGTATACAGTCAACAAAAACAAGACCAGGAGCTGACTGTGGCTCAGATCATGAACTCCTTATTGCCAAATTCAGACTTAAATTCTCTTCCAATGGTCCTACCTTATTAACTCATTTGTAACCAACATATTTGTCAAAATCCCTAGTATACCACTGTATTAATGATGCCTTTTATTTTCTCATGCTTTCATATCTTGGGGTCTTGCTGACTCTGAAAAGATTCCCCTTTCCAGAACTATTTAATGTCTGGAGATGGCAAACTAGTTATCTGGAGCATGTCTGTCAGGCAAACCAAGCCAGAGTCCATATCCCAACCACTTCCTTACTCAGTTCTCACACTCAGCCACTATCTACCTTCCCAGTTAGGCCAGGTACCAGGCCACTAGGGACAGTCTTTGTGCTGTTCACTCAAAAATTATTCAAACTATCCAACCTAAACCTGTTTTCTTGCCTCATCTGTTCCTTCCTTTGGAAACCGCAATAAAGGCTCTAACCAAATGCTTCCCCTCTACACATATACCTCTCAGCGGATCCTGTTGTTCTCTTGTGTAGCTCTCAAAGGCATGGCATATCCCCTTCTCTCTGAGTCTGTGAGTTTAACAAACCATCTTTTTTAATGGTTGTCACTCCTGACCTGCTGGCCTTGCCTACCTAAATAATAATAAAATCAATGGCTTCCCTAGTGGCTCAGAGGTTAAAGCATCTGCCCGCAATGCAGGGGACCTGGGTTCAATCCCTGGGTCAGGAAGATCCCCTGGAGAAGGAAATGGCAACTCACTCCAGTATTCTTGCCTGGAGAATCCCATGGATGGAGGAGCCTGGTGGGCTACAATCCACGGGGTCGCAAAGAGTCAGACAGGGCTGAGAGACTTCACTTTCACTTTCACTTTTAACACAACCAGTCAGAAACTAGAAGCCAAACTAATTAAGAAAACACAAAGTGAACAGATTTTCATGTGATCGCTACTGAACTAAACTTGGATCAGCTCACCTAACATGCAGCAAAGCCAATCTGCTGACACAGGGTTTTGGCGAAATAAATTACAGTATTTATTTCAGGGAACCAAGCAAGGAGAACAGGCAGAAAGTGCTCAAAAGCCCCACACTTCCCAATGACTTTCAGGCAAGATTTTCAAAGTTAACACTAGGCATGGGGGCACAGGGTACATCTTATGTGGCTAATACATAGAAGAAGAGATTTTTGATCCCTGGGTTGGGAAGATTCCCATGGAGAAGGAAATGGCACCCCAATCCAGTATTCTTGCCTAGAAAATTCTGTGGACAGAGGAGCCTGGCTGGCTAAGGTCCATGGGGCCACAAAGAGTTGGACATGACTGAGCAACTGAGCACACAGACACACACTTAATAAAATTTTTAGTTTTTAAATTGCTTTCTAATACTATTTTTTTTTTACTTTTAAATAATTTTATCTTTGTACCTTGATATACGTATAATATCACAAAAGACAATTTCACCAGCAATAACCATTGTTCATATTTTAACATGTCTCTATGTATCCCAATACCAATATATGGTGAGTTTTTTTAAATATAATAATGTATCCCAATACAGAGAAGCTTTGGAATGTGGGCAAATCTTGCTTGCTATCTGTGTTTGTAGATAAAGTTTAATGATAACAAAGCCATGCTCAGTCATTTATGCATTGTCTATAGCTATTTTTCTGCTACAGAAGTAGAATAGTTGCAGTGGAGACCACATAGCCTGTAAAGCTTAAAATATTTACTATTTGACCATTTATAAAAAATGTTTGCCAACCCTGATATACTGTGTACATTTTGTCATATTGTTTTTATTATAACAGTATTATTTTAAGTCCTACAGTAAGCAATTACAACTTATATTATAATTTAATCTATTAAATAATTTTTGGATCTTAATCTTGGCATCATGATTCTCAGAAATAAACTTTTTAAATTTGATTTTAGACCATGAAGATTTACAAAAGTCTGAAAGGCTAATTTTTAAATAATACAATTTTTTAATATTGTTAAATTTAAAACTGAAATTACAAAGCAAAATACTGATTCTGTGTATTAGGGCTTAAAATCCATTGCACTTTCAGAGAGTATAAAACAGTAACATAGCCAATATTGAGTATGAAGTTGGGAAGTCATTTCTACACATAGGCGTTCAAAATCCCATGTTTTCCTAAGAACAAAATTTTCTCTCCTTTTGTTTGTTAACTATTTAAAGGAAGCTGATACAGCACCTTAAGAGTTCCCAAACTCCTCTATAAAGCCCCCTCATATTTTGGCCAATTTGACACAGTAGAACTAGAACATGTCTAAAAAGGAAGAGCAGAAGGAGATTAATACTCTATGACCTAAGTAAATCTTTCTCAAAATACTCATTAACAACTATGTTAAAAATCTAAACATGTGGGGTATAGAAGAGACTGTGCTGTCACTCAGGATCCAAGATTATTCCAAATTAAACTCTCATCTCAGCTCTACAGAATGAAACAGGGATGTCAAAGGCAAAATACAAGGATGGGATGTACACCAAGAGGATTTCTACACTATGATAATGGTAATAAAATATTTAGGATTGTGCTTACTTTTTAAGTGAACTATAAATATTGAGCTTGAATCTGCCATATTTGAATAAGCTGAATTACTATGGAGATTCTAATTCATGCAAAATAATTACAAGCCAATAAAAATCATTTTAATATAAAGTTTATCTATTGATCTATGTTAAACTACACTATGTTTAAAGAAAGTATTGTATATGTGCCTGTCTCCTATATTCATATTTTGATGAGACTCCTTGATTGTATAATTTCTTATAAACCCTATATATAATTTTTTCATGAAATTAATAGTGGAAGAATAACATGAGAAGTGTAAAGAAGGGAGGCAGTACTGTCACACATAGGTTGAACAGGAAAGAGATGATCAAGTTCACTGACCAAACAAAGTGTGAGTGATTTTAAACTGTCGTCTATGTCCTTAAAAGCAAGATTAAGGAATTATTTATAATCAGCAGATTGATTAGTTTAACCTTGAGAATGAGTGGGTCATTTGCTCACAATTTGTATAATTATCAACATTTTGAAAACCATAGCTTCCCAACATTGATAAATGCAAAAGGAAGAATTGATGCTTTTGAACTGTGTGTTAGACAAGACTCTTGAGAGTCACTTGGACTGCAAGGAGATCAAAGCAGTCCATCCTAAAGGAAATCAATCCTAAATGTTCCTTGAAAGGAATGACGCTTAAGTTGAAGCTCCAACACTTTGGCCACCCGATGCAAACAGCGGACTCATTAGAAAGACCCTAATGCTGGGAAAGATTGAAGGCAGGAGGGGAAGGGGAATACAGAGAACGAGATGGTTGGATGGCATCACTGACTCAATGGACATGAGTTTGAGCAAGCTCTGGGAGATGGTGAAGAACAGGGAAGCCTGGTGTGCTGCAGTCCATGGGGTCGCAAAGAGTCAGACATGATTGAGCAACTGAACAACAACAAGTATTGTATGTACTTGTTAAATAAAATTCAGTTCAGTTCAGTACAGTTCAGTTGCTCAGTTGTGTCCGACTCTTTGCGACCCCATGTATCGCAACACGCCAGGCCTCCCTGTCCATCACCAACTCCCAGAGTTCACTCAGACTCATTTCCATACAGTCAGTGATACCATCCAGCCATCTCATCCTCTGTCGTCCCCTTCTCCTCCTGCCCCCAATCCCTTCCAGCATCAGAGTCTTTTCCAATGAGTCAACTCTTCGCATGAGGTGGCCAAAGTACTGGAGTTTCAGCTTTAGCATCATTCCTTCCAAAGAAATCCCAGGGCTGATCTCCATCAGACTGGACTGGTTGGATCTCCTTGCAGTCCAAGGGACTCTCAAGAGTCTTCTCCAACACCACACTTCAAAAGCATCAATTCTTCAGCACTCAGCCTTCTTCACAGTCCAACTCTCACATCCATACATGACCACAGGAAAAACCATAGCCTTGACTAGACGGACCTTAGTCAGCAAAGTAATGTCTCTGCTTTTTAATATGCTATCTAAGTTGGTCATAACTTTTCTTCCAAGGAGTAAACGTCTTTTAATTTCATGGCTGCAGTCACCATCTGCAGTGATTTTGGAGCCCCCCAAAATAAAGTCTGACACTGTTTCCACTGTTTCCTCATCTATTTGCCATGAAGTGATGGGACCGGATGCCATGATCTTTGTTTTCTGAATGTTGAGCTTTAAGCCAACTTTTTCACTCTCCTCTTTCACTTTCATCAAGAGGCTTTTTAGTTCCTCTTCACTTTCTGCCATAAGGGTGGTGTCATCTGCATATCTGAGGTTATTGATATTTCTCCCGGCAATCTTGATTCCAGCTTGTGCTTCATCCAGCCCAGGGTTTCTCGTGATGTCCTCTGCATAGAAGTTAAATAAGCAGGGTGACAATATGTAGCCTTGTACTCCTTTTTCTATTTGGAACCAGTCTGTTGTTCCATGTCCGGTTCTAACTGCTGCTTCCTGACCTGCATATAGGTTTCTCAAAGGCAGGTCAGGTGGTCTGGTATTCTCATCTCTTTCAGAATTTTCCACAGTTTATTATAAATAAAATTAAATATAATCAATAAATGAATCAATATGAAAGAGGAGAACTAAACTTTCCTTTCTCTGCCTCTTCACATTTTTTCCTTAATCTATTTTTTTTAACATCACTAATATTTAGGAGACAAGGTAAATTCAGGGCAAGAATGATTCTATCAAACCATGCTTCTGGTTTATCTTTTCAGACATACTTCTTTAATCCGTCACAAGATGTGCTTCAAACTGACGCAGGAAGCATTACCAAAGAGGACAGCTGAGGTTAGACTGTTCATAAATAATTATAAACAAATGAATTGTTTACTTAGTCTGCAATGTTTGGGGATTCAATTCTGTTCCAGTTTTCAAAGCCCTGCAACCCCCTAACCAGTTTGTCACCAGATTCTATTCCCTGCGCAAATCACAGGTTCTTACTGCATCACTCATAACTCACCACCAAAGATTTCAGTCCGATATATGTGATGCTCCACTAATTTTCAGAAATATACTTAGCAGTAAATCATCATAATATCAGACCCCTGTTGTATAATAGTGCTGGGGAGAAATGTACCCAGGGCTTAGTAAATGGATCCAGCCCTGTCACTATTTCAGAAGGTGTGAAAGAAGCCATTTAACACATGCACTGTACAGAGATAAGGGGCAGGTTTCTTCCCTTTTGCATAATGTATTCCCTGGTATATAAAGAGGAACATTACTCTTTTTTTGTTAATGGAATATAATTGCTTTACAATGTTGTTGGTTTCTGCCGTACAACAAAGTGTATCGGCTATATGTGCACACACATCCCCTCCTTCTTGGATCTCCCTTTCACCACCATCCTCTATCCCACCACCTAGGTCACCACAGAGCATCCAGCTGAGTTCCCTGCACCACACAGCAGATTCCCACTAGCTATCTATTTTGCACATGGTTCATATATACGTCAACTCCAATCTCCCAATTCATCCTATCCTCTCATTCCCTGCTGTGTCCACACATCTGTTCTCTGTGTCTCTGCCTCTGTCCCTACCCCATAAATAGGTTCATCAGTACCATTTTTCTAGATTCCATACATATGTGTTAATATCCAATATTTGTTTTTCTCTTTCTGACTTATTTAACTCTGTATGGCTTCATTATTTAATGTCACTTAAATACTCACGTAACCTGAAAGAAACACAAATCCACTTTTTCCCTAAAGAAGGGAGTGAGTAACAATTTGGAGATATTAGGGGTAACAGTTGGGGCTTCCCTAGGGGCTCAGATGGTAAAAAAAGCTGCCTGCAATGTGAGAGACCAGAGTTCAATCCCTGGGTCAGGAAGATTCCCTGGAGAAGGGAATGGCAACCCCACTTCAGTATTCTTGCCTGGAGAATTCCATGGACAGAGGAAGCCTGGTGAGCTACAGTCCATGGAGTCACAAAGAATTGGACACGACTGAGCGACACTCAAACACACATACACACACAAGGGTTACAGTTAATATTCAAGTTTTGTTTTTTTATAATTACAGAGGAACTCCTATAGTTATTAGCATCTTGCTTCTAATACTTCATGATTTTACCCTATTCATGACTGTGTTCTTTTCACCCCAGATCTTACTATATTTATACTACTTTTAAAAATATGCTTTCTAGTCCAAAAACAATGTAAAGATTACAGAAGTGAATAAAGGAAAAGAAGTTTTCCTGGTCTCCCCTGTGCCATGGCCATCCCCGCCACAGTGCCAGTCCTCACAGGAAATCACTCAACGGATTGGTGTTAAGACACCAAGATCTTTGAGACGCACACACACACACACACACACAACATATATTTTGAAATAGTCCAAGAAACTTTGTATCATCCTGGTTTCTTTTAATATTTACTTAACTATGTATCAAAGGTGGCATCGATGGGCCCACTTCATGTTCCTTAACAGTAATATGTTCCTTTGTATGGGTATTATTTCACTAGCTCCTCATAAATGATTTTTTATTGTTTGCAGTTCTTTAATTCTATAAATCTGTTGCAGTGAACATCTTAGTACATATGTTAGCAGAGTATTTATCAGCAATCATTTATAGTGTTTTCTATCTTCCCAGCACAAAAAAAGGGTTCCACTTATCCTCATAGTAAGTGGTTGGATTCAGTACTATTATCTTGTGTCTGAAATTAGGGAGAAAAAGGAATCACAGAAATAGCAATTTTTTTTTTTTCCATCACTATTGTGACAGAGTCAGAATGCAGACTTAGGCTGTTTGTCTCCAGAATCAAAATCCTTAACCACTATGCTTTGCTGTTTGGAGATACCTTTGTTTTTGGTCAAGTTTCAAAATTTTAAATCTCTGCTTTGTTCTGCGTGTGCTTAGACCCTTAATTACCAGTGCATTGCCAGGTTAAATTCTCCTCCTCAAGACCAAGTTTATATGGGCAAGCCATTCTGCTGATCATATCCCTGTCCTTTGTTCTAAACCCACCCCTTGTTCTCCAGCTCCAGAATTCCAAACCTGCTCAACCCACATCCTCTACTTGGAAACAAAAGAATTTTATCATAGTCCTAAGTATGACGAACTGTGAAGATTTGAGGTCAGTTATGGGGAATGCCATGAATATTTAGGACAGTAAATAATATCTTTATCACAGAATCATTGACCTGAATTTAATATGTAGGTTTGTGATCTTGGAATTCAATTTCCTCACCCATGTAATGACGGGATTTACCTAAATTACCCCTGAAATCTCTTTCAGTATGAAAATTCTGTGTCAGACCGGACAGTTTGCAGTTTGCAGATTTCTGCTGAGCCTATGAGCCTGAAACTCCTAAGCATCTTAGCCATCCTAACTATCAAAACAAGAAATTCAAATAGGCCATCAGTTCTAATTTTTACTGATCTAGCTGAGTTGATGGAGCTCTGTAAATGCATCAGTCTTCTCCTTCCTCTACTTAAAAGGATATTACTCGAGAATGTTTTCTTCTTAATGAAATAAGAAAAGAATCCCTGATATGGCATTTTCAGATTATTTGTAATGAGCTTCAGGGAAAGATACATTTGGTACATCACTTGAAAGTGTTTTTATATTTGTGCAAGAGAGATTGGGCCCTTGGGCTGAGACCAGACATTGAGGTGGAAGCCCCCCAAGTCTTCAGAGTACAGACTATGAAATTAAGAGAGCTGTGAAAGTTGCAGAGGAGAAGATCAACAGTTGAGAACTAACTAAATGGTCCCCAAGTGATAGCATTCCAAAAGAAACAGAGTTGGTGGCTCAAGGTCAGAGACCAGAGGCTGAGCAAGTGGGATTGACTGGTGACAGAAAACCATGACAAAGACATTTTTTGAAGGACTTTTATAGATTTTCCCAGAATTCAAGGTGGTGTATTAGTCAAATCAGACAGCAACTATTCTTAAGATGAACTTTTAAGTGTTATATGACAGATACAGTCTAAGAAAAAAAAAATCTAAGATGAAAAAGATATCTTATTTAGAAGTCATTTTTCTTATTCAAATCCCAACTTATTAGTCATGTGAGCTCAGAAAAATTGCTTAACTTCTATGAGCCTCCATTTCAAGTTTATGAAAGGAAGAGATTGGTTTCTGCCTCATAGACTTTTTGTGGGTATTAGCTGTGTAAAGGATGTGAAAACTTTAAATATAAAGCAACTATAGGGACAATTACTCTTATTATAAGCTCTGGATTGCAAGTTCTCAGAGCAGAACTCCAACTTCATGAAACTTTATTGCTGAGTTGCTTTCATACTGTCCTTGGTTTTGCCTTTGCTCACCTTGTACAAGCAACAAGTTAGAGTTGGCCTGTAAGTGGCTACCAGAGAAAATAATACTCTAAACTTCATTTGTTCCTTGATACTCTCAAGAAGGGTTTCCCAGGTGTCAATGCAGGAGACATAAGAGATGTGGGTTCGATCCCTGGGTCGGGAAGATCCCCTGGAGAAGAAGATGGCAACTCATTCCAGTATTCTTGCCTGGAGAAACCCATGGACAGAAGAGCCTGGCAGGCTACAATCCATAGGGTCGCAAAGAGCTGGACATGACTGAAGCAACTTAGCACACACACTCTCTCAACCACTGCTCTTCTAAATTTCAAGACCTGATCTCAGCTCCTTCAGTTTTCACAGCCCATTCACTGAATTATTGGAACATGATCCTTGTCTTTGAACCTCCCTGATATTTTCATTTTCTTGGAATTCTTTTCCCAGGCTTGTCACAAATAATTATAGAACAAGGGGGAGGTGAATTCTTTTAAGTTGTGAAGAAAGAAAATCCAATGATTAGCAACTCAGAACTTTTTTTCTCAAGAATTGTGCAACCACTGAATTGTTACTGGCTCACAAATCAGCAGCATTCACAGAGATTAATTAGAACAGATTTGGGCTTTAGAAACAAAGATTAAAAACAATTTATTTTTTTTCGTTTTAGTAAAGAAGGACAGTCACCACAATAATAGACACATTAAAGCTGTATCTATCATATTTAATCTAAGATGAGTGGTCCCCTGTTGCCTTTCCTGAAATCAGTACTAGGCCAGTAGCATCAAAATTATCTTGGGAGCTTTGGGAAAAATAACTAAAGTCCCCAGCCTTGATGATGACGAACTGAATCACAATCTCTGGATATGAAACTCAGGAAACTAAGGAGTGTTCGAAGTTTCTCAGGTTATTCTGATATCAATCCAGTTTGGAGTAGCAGTTTGAATAACAGATTTGATGATGGACAAATAGTTATGGCTTTGATTCCCTAATTCTAGGTATTATAATCTCTTCACATTAAGTAGTTTTCAAGGATTAATTTTTTGACTGCCTAGGTCCGTTATATTATACAATGTGTAGTTCATGGTACTTAATGCAGCATCCAACACACAAAGACTGAATTCTACTAAATTTTAACCAAATATATTTAAGAAGAAAACTCAGAGTTATGTAAGAAAAGAAAGGGAAAATGAGTAACACCACTCATGAGGCAAGTACATTTTCCCCTGTTATCTAAACAACTGAATTTCGGCAGCTACTTGAAAATTATCTGCTGTTCTTTTCCAGTGAAATAAAAAGTAACTAAAAAGGAAAATAGCAAGATCCGTGAAAAATCATGTACAATTTTGGCTGTCAGAGAGAATAAAACTCAGACAATGTGAAAAAGGATATGGCCTGTGAATAAAGTCATTCAAAAATACATTGGGGAAAAGTTAAATTCTTTAATCCACATAAAATTAAAATCAAGTCCAATATTAGCCACAGTGACTGCCATAAAGTAAATTGAGTTACATAATTTCATTTAAGAAATGGTACTTTGGGGACAAATTTTCTCAAAATGTTCTATTTCTCTTTCTGGTTCTGGCCATGAAAAAAAAAAAAAAGAGTTATTCAGGCAAACAATTTCTAGTTTTAGGTAACTCGATTTCTCTTCCCCAATACTGGAACAATTCAATTAGGTTTCATAAATTACTGAACAATGGATAGAATCCAATATACTGGGTTAGCTGAGAATATGAAATATACATTGTTTTTACTCATTTAAAACACTGATTTGTTAAATATCCTATTCTCCCTATTATCTAATAGGCTAAGAAAGAAATACACATATCCAGGTCATTAGAACAATTTCATTGCTTTTCTTCTTGGAGAGATTTTAGCATCTCCCATTTTTCCAAGGTTAAACCCATTCTCTCTTTTCTTAAAGAATATATATTAGGTTTTGTAAAGCACTAATTTTATTCATGATGAGCACAAAGTCTGGAATATGGTTGGTTTTATAATAAGTTAATTTATAGTTTAAGGATTTGAACAAGTAGAGCTCCAGGGAAGAAAATAATTTTTTTTTTTTTTACTTCAAATGTTATTCTAGAACCTCAGTTTCCAAACACCAAAGCATGAAAGCAGAAAGATTCCCCAGCACTCTACTGACAACGAATAATACTACTCACAAGACATATAACAGTCAATAGCTTCTCCTTATGAAGCATGTTTCTTAATCATCCAGGGAAAATCCTATTATAAGACTATTGCTAGACTCAAACAAGGAAGGGCTTCTCAGGGGGCTCAGTGGTAAAGAATCTGCCTGCCAGTGCAGGAGATGCAAGAAATTCAGGTTCAATCACTGGGTCCGACAGATCCCCTGAAGAAATGGCAATCCACCCCAGTTTTCTTGCCTGGAAAGTTCCACGAACAGAGGAACCTGGTGTGCTACAGTCCATAGAGGTGCAAAGAGTTAGACGTGATTGAGCAGCTGAGCACACAGCACACACAGACTCGAAGGATTAAAACGGATCTATCTGTGAAGTAGTAGACAGAAGGGAATTGCTTTCTTTGTTTTCAGCAGTGTGGTAGATTGTGGAAATGATCGTAAATCTTTCCCTTTCTACATCTGCTCTTGTTATGTGACACTGCAGCAGCTCCAATCAAAAGGTGGAATCTGTTTCTCACCCCTTGAGTCTGTGTTGACCAAGCAACCTCCTGTGTCAGATGAGATGTGAGCAAGCCCACTGCAAACAGAGGCATCCAAAGTGCTCTACACTGGCCTTCCCTCTCTCTTGCTGATCCTGGAAACCCTGAAGCTGCCACCATGTGGACAAGCCTGGATGGTCTAATGGGTGATGAGAGACACGTCGATCAGGTACCCTGATCCCTGCTAGCTGTCATCCCAGCCAGCAGAGACAAGGCTAGACTACAAGGACATGAACTGTCATCTGCAAGAAGAAGCATGAGTGGTCACAGGTAAAGAATGGCCCCACTAGACCCAGTCCAAATTGCTGCTGCATAGAAATGTGAGCTAAATAAATAATTGTTATTTTAAGAGATCAAGTTTTGAAGCAGCAGAAATGTTTGTTAAGCAGCAACTGTTAAGTAGCAAAAGCTAACTGATACAAGAAGGTAAAATCAAATTTATTAATAAGAAAGAGGCAGAAGAAAAAATAAAGTTCTTCTCTTGCTTGATACTCCAGAAAAGCCTTCAGAGTCTCTCAAATGGAGAGGTTATCTTGGCACTAGGCTGCATATGGTTCTTTGGTTCTTTACAAAAGAAAAACAAAGGTAACTAAGATTTGATATAAGTATTCTATGTATCAGAATGGCCATAGTCTTATATCCATTATTTCATTTAATCTTTGGAGCAATTTATGAGTTAACATTCAGTATACTGTCTTAAAGATGAAAAAAACTTACTGCGTACAGTGATTGCCCCAAAGCAACATTCTTAGAAAGTGGAATAACTGAAATTCTAAGATAGTTCTGCCCAAATACAAAGCCTAGTAAATCAGGCCAGAAGTGCAACCTCATCAGGAGAAATGAACATGAATTGTAAACTGGCGATTGAATGCCTGTTACAAATTCAGCACAGGTTTGACTTGGCATCGGTCTCTTTGGCCATGCCGTTAACAGAATTAAGTTTTTGAAAGACAGACCTGGTTTCATTGATTTTACATGAAAGACTCTTTCACTACATAAGATACCTGGTCTCTCTTCTCTTGTACCCAATACTCTGGGAATTAAAACTCAAATGCAGTTCTCATAACACCTCAAGCTCTCTTTAAAAAAAAAAAAAAAACTAATGAAATATTTCAAATAGCATAAATTAGAGAAAACATAATGAAAATTCATGTACAAATCATCAAGTCATAACATTTCATATTTATTACAGTTTTTCTTTTTTATGTGTTTGAATGCTATTTGGTGTCTCTTCCTTCTATGTTATGCTTTAGGTAAGCAATCGTTTGCATTCGTTTTCTCCTTGAAAGTCTTTCCTCAGATTTCAGGCTAGTTGATTGCCCTTTGACTTTAGCTCTTAACTGGATTCAAAAAGGATGTCAAAGATTATCTGGCCTTTCCATGTCGTAAAATGAAGAGTTACATTCTTTGCAGCTTCTACATCGTAAGTGAACTCCATCTTAGTACTTTTTACCAACATTCCCTATTTTTGCCTGCCCTATTCAGACTAAAGAATAGAACACGGCAAATTTCCTATCTCCCAAAAACTTGAATAGAAAATGTCAAACTACTTCCCAAAGGTGGTTGCACTAGTTTACACTTTCAGCAGCAGTGAATGAGTTCTCAGTGTTCATAACCCTTACCAATACTTAGTACTGGCAAACTTCTAATTTTTGGCAAACTGGTATAAGTGTGTATGCCAGTTTGATTTTAATTTACATTTCTCTCCTTACTGATGGGGTTCAGTATATTTTCATTTGTTTATTGGCAATCTGTGTTTGGAAAAGACCATAATGCTGCAAAAGACTGAAGACAAAGGAGAAGAGGGTGGCAGTGGATGAGATGGTTAGGCAGCATCATCAACTCAGTGGACATGAATCTGAGGAATCTCCGGGACATAGTGACAGACAGAGAAGCCTGGGGTGCTGCATGCCATCCCTGGGGTCACAAAGAGTTAGACACAGCTTAGTGACTGAACAACAAAAATCCCTGATTGTCTTTATGTGAACTTCCTATTCAAGGCTCATTCTCATTTTACATTTGGACAAATGGATTACCTCTTCTTTGGTACTGGTTGACTTTTCCTTATAATAAATTCCAGAAGCTCTTTATATATTCTCATTATTTACCCTTTAATTACATGTGTTGAAAATAATGTCCCCCCTACTATGCCTTATTTTTTAATTTTTGCTTTTTATAATAACTTTCATGGAAATAAATGGCTAGATTTAATATAATCAAATTTCCCAAAATTTACTTTACCCTTAGGACTTTTTGCATCTTAAGAAATCCTTACCTAACTAAAGCCATGATAATATTATCTTATACACACATTATGTTCTTTCACATAAATCCTTCATCTAGATAAAATTAATTTTCTTCCACAGCAGTCATGTTTTCTACTGATCAGTGTGCACAAACTATTTATTACATCCTCTTCCTACTCATTTTACAAGAGTCCATTCAAACATTACCTCATGACAAATCTTTCCACTAAGTCATAGCTTATTGCTTCAGGCTTGTTTTCATAGGCAGAAGTCATCCAACAAGGATTTTTTTTTTTTTTTAGAACAAACTATGTTCTAGGCACTAAATTCTGGAGACAGAGAAAAACTTATAGCTACTACTTTTAGCATGTCAATAGCCCACTCATGGGTTCTTTCTTTCCTCCCTTTATTTCTTTCTTCCCCACCCCCTTCTCTTTCTTTCTATCCTGAGTTCTTGGGCAGTCTGGTGACTATATGATTACCTTCTCAAAATATTATTTTTATCAATATAAAAATAAAGCAAACAATATAACAAAGGAACCTGAAGTATTAGAAGGGTTATCAAAATGTTATAAATCATGATACAGTAATATATGTGCTTCTAATGGTCACATTAAATACCAGGATCTAGGGGAAATTAGAGTAACTATTATAATTTTGTACTGCTGAGTTAAACAATATTTTGAGATATCTGCAACAATAATAATATGATATAAAATATCTTATTTATTGGTGACAAAGTCACAAATACTGGTAATACTACAAAAGTTTGTTGCCTGCAATCATAATGGAAGGCAGTGCTAAATTTTCATTTAATTTTTGTACAAATAGTGATGCTATTTTTTTCCATCCAGGGGTGTGACTCAGTTTTCCATAGCCTCAGGATAAGGACCCTCGGTCTTCTGGAATAATTTGAAACATTCATGATCATGGCCTGCAGTTAGATATGCCTTTGACATGGCAAAAAATAAAAAGAGAGAGAAAAAAATTTTTAATTCAATACTAATGCAATCTGTATTCCATTTCATTTCAGTCATTTTTAATATTTGGATTGTTGTTGTTCAGTCGCTAAGTCATGTCTGACTCTCTGACTCCATGGATTGCAGCGTGGCAGACTTCCCTGTTCTCCACTATCTTCTGGAGTTTATTCAAATTCATGACCATTGAGTCAATAATGCTATCCAATTGTTTCATCCTCTGTCAACCCCTTCTCCTCCTGCCTTCAGTCTTTCCCAGCATTGGGGTCTTTTCCAGTGAGTCAGTTCTTTGCATCAGGTGGCCAAAGTACTGGAGCTCCAGCATCAATCTTTCCAATGAACACACAGGGTTGCTTTTCCTTAGGATTCCTTTAAGATTGATTGGTTTGATCTCCTTGCTGTCCAAGGAACCCCAGCACCACAACTCAAAAGCATCAATTCTTCGGCTCTCAAACTTCTTTATGGTCCAACTCTCACATCCATACATGACTACTGGAAAAAACATGGCTTTGGATAGAAACTATTTACTCATAAAATATATGAAGTTTGAAAACGCTAGTCCAGTAAAGACGATAGAGTTTAGACTCATGCTATTCTTTAAAAAAACAGAAGTTTCTTCGTCTATACACCAGGGTTATTTTTAACAAAACTCTTTTAGAATTTTTTTCTTTGTATTGTAATTATGGGTTTTCATGTCTGTTGCAATGAACCATAACAAGGTATTCATTAATTAATTTATTTTCATGATTCTTTGACCTAATGACCTAGTACAGATTGAGTCAAAGCTTATAATACAACATCCTCATCACATGTTATCAGACACACACAGAGTAGACACATTAGCCAAGTTGTTAGCAGCCTAAGTGTAATTTGGCTCACTAAATGTGCATTAGTCACATATTTTCCATAATAACCTACCTCATAGAATAGAATCTCTGGCTATTCCAGGCTTGTTCCCTACTGTTAACCAACCTGAAAGAACACATACAGGAGTCTTAACAGAGGGCACTTGCATTCCCTCTGTGATCCCTTAATCCCACCAAAACCAAAGTCTTATTATCTGTCCCTTATTGGGTTCTTGGTTCATTTATCACAGTGGGTTTGTGTAGGTACTAAGATTTCCAAATTTTAACTCATGAGCACTTTAAGAAAAGAGCTGTTCCAGAGGCATAGAGATGAGCTGAGTCTTACAGCGCCCGCAGTCTTTTGGTTGTATTATCTCTTTCTCCTCTGCTCAGTGGTAGCTTCCTTCCTCCTTCCTAGCACATTCTTCTTCATCATTTCTCCTCTATCTCCCTCCCTCTAACATGTCTTTAAGAGTTTCTCATTAATGAAAATAAATGAATCTCATTGGATATATCCCTTGGATATATAATAGTTTTCATAATTGAAATCAGAGTCAAGCTTTGTGGGTTAAAATCTAGCACCATGATCACATTATTATTGTGTACGATTTTCTCCCCTGAATTCAATGAGAGGTTCTATAAGAACAATTACATTTTAAATATATTAGTATGGAAGAATATTTTAGACAAGTGACAATTTAAATTTTCAAAAAAGACTTTTATTGTTCTGCCTTTTTCTATCTCAGGAATGTATGTAAAAGGAAAATTTCTAAGTGATCCAAAGTACTTTTAATTAGACTCTTGCATGGTTGTATTAGAAATAATTCATTTACTTAACATATATTTATAAAGTAGCTACTAATTGCCAGAAACACTGAGGAACATCTGGGAACAATACTGAGAGTAGTATAGTACTTGGAGGATATAGTAAATAAATATATACACATTTCAAGATATATATTTAAAATTAAATATTCAGTTAGTAAGTGCTACAGAAAAATGTTTTAAAAATGAGAAAGTATATATCCACCAACAGACATAACCATATGAACAGGATTAAACTTCTTGCTTCCAAAATAATTTGTATTGTTTTTCTTATTAACACATGTTCATTGTAGAAAACACAGAAATGTATTGAGAATAATGAAAATATCATGGTTAATCTTTATTGCAAATTGCACCCTAGGCTTTTAATATTCAGTTTAGTTCAGTCATTCAGTCATGTCCGACTCTTTGTGACCCCATGGACACATCAGGCTTCACTGTCCATCACCAACTCCCAGAGCTTGCACACACTCATGCCCATTGAGTGGTGATGCCATTAAACCATCTCATCCTCTGTCGTCCCCTTCTCCTCCTGCCTTCAGTCTTTCCCAGCATTGGGATCATTCCCAATGAGTCAGTTCTTCACATCAGATGGCCAAAGTATTGTAGCTTCAACTTCAGCATCAGTCCTTCCAATGAATATTCAGGACTGATTTTCTTTAGGATTGACTGGTTGGATCTCCTTGCAGTCCAATGGACTCTCAGGAGTCTTCTCCAACACCACAGTTCAAAAGCATCAGTTCTTAAGTGCTCAGCTTTCTTTATGTAGTATCTCATATAATCTTCATAAATGCCCATTGAAATAAGCGTAATTATGATCCCCATTTTATACATGAAATAATTGGAAGGCAAATGAATTAACTTCCCCAAAGTCAACATATATTGGGTGGCAGCTTTGGGATACAACAAGGTCTGTCTGTTATCCATCTTCAAAGCTCATGCCATTACCATTATACTATCTGTTGCAGTCCAGAGAATCTCCGGCCCAAGATATTTCTACCCTAATCCACAGATCCTCTGAATACGTCATGCTAAACTGGAAAAGGGACGTTGAAGATAAAACTAACGTTGCTAATTGGTGGAACTTTAGAAAATCTTAAACTAATCCCTCCAAGATCTTAGAAGCAGAGAAACTTTTCTAGCTGAATTCAGTCAGAGAAAAGCCATACAGAAAAAGGCAGAAGAGATGCAAAGCATGAGAGAGTTTTCACCCACTATTGTGGACTTTGAAAATGAAGGGGGCTATGAGCCATAAAATTCTGACAGGCTCTAGAAACTGGGAAGAACCACCTCTAGTGACAGCTAGCAAGAAAATAGGGGGCTTTGATCTTAAAATCACATGCAGCGGAATTCTTTCAACAACGTAAAAGAACCTAGAAAAGCATTTTCCTCCAGAGACTTCAGGTAAGAGCCCAGACTGGCACACACCTTGATTTTGGCCTGATGAGACCCAGAGCAGAGAAATCAGCTGGGCCCACTGCACTTCTATGGAACTGTGAGATGGTAAATTTTTTAAGCTGCTTAATGTGTGGTAATCTGTTATACCAGCCCTAAACAATGAATATGATATTCTTCCTCTCAATAAACACATAAAATAATCTCTACTTGTACCACCCAGAGATAATCACTGTAAGTATTTGCATATATACCTTTTTATCTTACTTTGTAGGTATCTAGACATATGGCATAAATTTTAGATTATGCTGAACGTACTATTTTTAACATCCTATCAAACCTAGAATTTCACAGTGACTATGGTCTCACGTTTTAAAAACATTACTCTGAAAGAGAGTCTTCTCCAACACCACAGTTAAAAAGCTACAATTCTTCAGTGCTCAGCTGCTTTTGAACTGTGGTATTGGAGAAGACTCTTGAGAGTCCCTTGGACTGCAAGGAGATCCAACCAGTCCATTCTGAAGAGATCAACCCTGGGATTTCTTTGGAAGGAATGATGCTAAAGCTGACACTCCAGTACTTTGGCCACCTCATGCAAAGAGTTGACTCATTGGAAAAGACTCTGATGCTGGGAGGGATTGGGGGCAGGAGGAGAAGGGGACGACAGAGGATGAGATGGCTGGATGGCATCACTGACTCAATGGACCTGAGTCTGAGTGAACTCCAGGAGATAGTGATGGACAGGGAGGCCTGGCGTGCTGCGATTCATGGGGTTGCAAAGAGTCGGACACGACTGAGCAACTGAACTAACTAACTAAAAGCATTCTTCACAGTCCAACTCTCACATCCATACATGACCACAGGAAAAACCATAGCCTTGACTAGATGGACCTTTGTTGGCAAAGTAATGTCTCTGCTTTTCAATATGCTATCTAGGTTGGTCATAACTTTTTTTCCAAGGAATAAGCGTCTTTTAATTTCATGGCTGCAATCACCATCTGCAGTGATTATGGAGCCCAGAAAATAAAGTCTGACACTGTTTCCACTGTTTCCCAATCTATTTCCCATGAAGTGATGGGACCAGATGCCATGATTTCATTTTCTGAATGTTGAGCTTTAAGCCATCTTTTCACTCTCCTGTTTCACTTTCATCAACAGGCTTTTGCATTCCTCTTCACTTTCTGCCATAAGGATGGTGTCATCTGCATATCTGAGGTTATTGATATTTCTCCCCGCAATCTTAATTCCAGCTTGAGCTTCTTCCTGCTCAGCGTTTCTCATGATGTACTCTGCATAGAAGTTAAATAAGCAGGGTGACAATATACAGCCTTGACGTACTCCTTTTCCTATTTGGAACCAGTCTGTTGTTCCATGTCCACTTCTAACTGTTGCTTCCTAACCTGCATACAGGTTTCTAAAGAGGCAGGTCAGGTGGTTTGGTATTCCCATCTCTTTCAGAATTTTCCACAGTTTATTGTGATCCACACAGTCAAAGGCTTTGGCATAGTCAATAAAGCAGAAATAGATGTTTTTCTGGAACTCTCTTGCTTTTTCGATGATCCAGCAGATGTTGGCAATTTGATCTCTGGTTCCTCTGCCTTTTCTAAATCCAGCTTGAACATCTGGAAGTTCACAGTTCACGTAATGCTGAAGCCTGGCTTGGAGAATTTTGAGCATTACTTTACTAGCGTGTGAGATGAGTGCAATTGTGCAGTCGTTTGAGCATTCTTTCGCATTGTCTTTCTGTTGGATTGGAATAAAAACTGATCTTTTCCAGTCCTGTGGCCACTGCTGAGTTTTCCAAATTTGCTGGCATTTTGAGTGCAGCACTTTCAGAGAATCATGTTCCAGGATTTGAAATAGCTCAACTGGAATTCCATCACCTCCAGTAGTTTTGTTCATAGTGATGCTTTCTAAGGCCCACTCGACTTCACATTCCAGGATGTTTGGCTCTAGGTGAGTGGTCACACCATCGTGATTATCTTGGTCATGAAGATTTTTTTTTTTTTGAAGATCTTTTTTGTACAGTTCTTCTGTGTATTCTTGCCACCTCTTAATATCTTCTGCTTCTGTTAGGTCCAGACCATTTCTGTCCTTTATCGAGCCCATCTTTGCATGAAATGTTCCCTTGGTATCTCTAATTTTCTTGAAGATGTCTCTAGTCTTTCCCATTCTGTTCTTTTCCTCTATTTCTTTGCACTGATCACTGAGGAAGGCTTTCTCTCCTTGCTGTTCTTTGGAACTCTGCATTCAGATGCTTATATCTTTCCTTTTCTCCTTTGCTTTTCACTTCTCTTCTTTTCACAGCTATTTGTAAGCCCTCCCAGGCAGCCATTTTGCTTTTTTGCATTTCTTTTCCATGGGGATGGTCTTGATCCCTGTCTCCTGTACAATGTCATGAACCTCAGGCCATAGTTCATCAGGCACTCTATCTATCAGATCTAGTCCCTCAAATTTATTTCTCACTTCCACTGTATAATCATAAGGGATTTTATTTAAGTCATACCTGAATGGTCTAGTGGTTTTCCCTACTTTCTTCAATTTAAGTCTGAATTTGGCAATAAGGAGTTCATGATCTGAATCACAGTCAGCTCCTGGTCTTGTTTTTGTTGACTGTATAGAGCTTCTCCATCTTTGGCTGCAAAGAATATAATCAATCTGATTTCAGTGTTGACCACCTGGTGATATCCATGTGTAGAGTCTTCTCTTGTGTTTTTGGAAGAGAGTGTTTGCTATGAGCAGTGTGTTCTCTTGGCAAAACTCTATTAGCCTTTGTCCTGCTTTATTCCGTATTCCAAGGCCAAATTTGCCTGTTACTCCAAGTGTTTCTTGACTTCCTACTTTTGCATTCCAGTCCCCTATAATGAAAAGGACATTTTTTGGGGGAGTGTTAGTTCTAAAAAGTCTTCTAGGTCTTCATAGAACCATTCAACATCAGCTTTTTCAGCATTACTGGTTGGGGCATAGACTTAGATTACTGTGACATTGAATGGTTTGCCTTGGAAATGAACAGAGATCATTTTGTCATTTTTGAGATTGTATCCAAGTACTGCATTTCAGACTCTTTTGTTGACCATGATGGCTACTCCATTTTTTCTAAGGGATTCCTGCCTTCAGTAGTAGATATAATGGTCATCTGAGTTAAATTCACCCATTCCAGTCCATTTTAGTTCGCTGATTCCTAGAATGTCGACATTCACTCTTGCCATCTCCTGTTTGACCACTTCCAATATGCCTTGATTCATGGACCTAACATTTCAGGTTCCTATGCAATATTGCTGTTTACAGCATCAGACCTTGCTTGTATCACCAGTCACATCCACAGCTGGGTATTGTTTTTGCTTTGGCTCCATCCCTTCATTCTTTCTGGAGTTATTTCTCCACTGAACTCCAGTACCTACTGACCTGGGGAGTTCCTCTTTCAGTATCCTATCATTTTGCCTTTTCATAGTGTTCATGGGGTTCTCAAGGCAAGACTACTGAAGTGGTTTGCCATTCCCTTCTCCAGTGGACCACATTCTGTCAGACCTCTCCACCATGACCCGACCATCTTGGGTGGCCCCACGGGATATGGCTTAGTTTCATTGAGTTAGACAAGGCTGTGGTCCTAGTGTGATTAGATTGACTAGTTTTCTGTAATTATGGTTTCAGTGTGTCTGCCCTCTGACACCCTCTTGCAACACCTACCATCTTACTTGGGTTTCTCTTACCTTGGATGTGGGGTATCTCTTCACAGCTGCTCCAGCAAAGTGCAGCCACTGCTCTTTACCTTGGACGGGGGTATCTCCTCACCACCACCCCTCCTGACCTTGAACGTGGAGTAGCTCCTCTAGGCCCTCCTGCGCCCACGCAGCCACCACTACTTGGACATGGGATTTCTCCTCTTGGCCGCCGCCCCTGACCTCGGACATGGGGTAGCTCCTCTTTGTTGCCACCCCTTGGGCTTGGGGTCCTCCCGGCTTCTGCCCCTGACTTTGGACGCAGGGTAGCTCCTCTTGGCTGCTGCCTCTGACCTCGGATGTGGGGTAGCTCCTCTCAGCCGTTCCTGCACCATTGCAGCCTGGCACTCTCGGCTGCTGCCCCTGACCTCAGCTGTGGGGTAGCTCCTCTTTGCCACTGCCCCTTGGGCATGGGGTCTTCCTGGCTTCTGCCCCTGACCTCAGACGTGGGGTAGCTCCTCTCAGCGCTGCCCACACTTGTGCACTGTCAAAGCTGCCTGCCCTTGCGCTATATGCAGAGTACATCACGCAAAATGCCGGACTGGATGAAGCACAAGCTGGAATCAAGATTGCCAGGGGAAACAGAAACAGCCTCAGAAATGCAGATGATACCACCTGGCAGAAAGTGAAGAACTAAAGAGCCTCTTGATGAAGGTGAAAGAAGAGCATGAAAAAGCTGCCTTAAAACTCAACATTCAAAAAACTAAGATCATGGCATCTGGTCCCATCACTTTATGACAAACAGTTGGGGAAAAAGTGAAAATAGTAACAGATTTCATTTTCTTGGGCTTCAAAATCACTGTGGAGGGTGACTGTAGCCATGAAATTAAAACACACTCCTTGGAAGAAAAGCTATGATAAACTTAGACAACATATTAAAAAGTTCATTGCAGCACTGTTTATAATAGCCAGGACATGGAAACAACCTAGATTGTCCATCAGCAGATGAATGGATAAGAAAGCTGTGGTACATATACACAATGGAGTATTACTCAGCCATGAAAAAGAATACATTTGAATCAGTTCTAATGAGATGGATGAAACTGGAGCCAATTATACAGAGTGAAGTAGGTCAGAAAGAAAAACACCAATACAGTATACTAACACATATGTATGGAATTTAGAAAGATGGTAATGATGACCCTGTATATGAGACAGCAAAAGAGATGTGTAGAGCAGACTTTTGGACTCTGAGGGAGAGAGAGAGTGAGAGGGTGGGATGATTTGGGAGAATGGCATTGAAACATGTATACTATCATGTAAGAAATGAATCACCAGTCTATGTTTGATGCAGGATACAGGATGCTTGGGGCTGGTGCACAGGGATGATCCAGAGAGATGATATGGGGTGGGAGGTGGGAGGGGGGCTCATGTTTGGGAACTCATGTATGCTCGTGGAGGATTCATGTCAATGTATGGCAAAACCAATACAGTATTGTAAAGTAAAATAAAGTAAAAATAAAAATTTAAAATAAAAAATAAAAAGCAGAGACAAAGGTCTCTGCCGACAAAGGTCCATCTAGTTAAAGATATGGTTTTTCCAGTAGGCATGTATAGATGTGAGTGTGGGAGCATAAAGAAAGCTGAGCACCAAAAAATTTATGCTTTCGAACTGTGGTGTTGGAGAAGACTCTTGAGAGCACCTTGAACATCAAGGAGATCAAACAAGTCAATCCTAAATTAAATCAACCCTGACTCTTTACTGGAAAGACTGATGCTAAAGATGAAGCTCCAATACTTCAGCCCCCTGATTTGAAGAGTCAATTCACTGGAAAGGACCCTGATGCTAGGAAAGATTGAGGGCAGGAGGAGAAGGGGGCAAATGAGGATAAGATGGTTGGATGGCATCATTGATTCAATGAACATGAGTTTGAGCAAACTCAGAGAGAAAGTAAAGGACAGGGAAGCCTGGCATGCTGCAGTCCATGGGGTTAAACAGAATTGAACATGACTTAGTGACTGAACAACAACAGAAAAAAAAAATTTATATGTGAACTTACATATAGAAGAAAGCTCAATTTCCTTCTTAATTGTTCACCATTTAACATAATCCAGCTTTCTTAAACTGTTTCACAGCATTGCAATAAATATTATTCTACAAGTATGCTGCTGCTGCTGCAAGTATAGTTATACATATTACTGAGTGGTTCTTTCAGTAGAATTTCTGAATTCCAAATTTCACACGTTTAAAGCTTTTTATTCCTCTTGAGAATGTCCTAGCTTCTTTTTACAAATGTCTTTAGATTAAAGAAAATGCTCAAAGGTTTATTGGAGCGATTTTTGCATTAAAGGCCAGAAAAACTATCTTTGACTCTCAGATCTGTAAACTGTTAGGTTCCTCTAACTGGCTTCACCTTTTCCTCAAGTGAAAAATGAGGGTCTTTGTCATAATGCTTTCAAAAGCAAGCTGAGGACTTTATGCTCTAAGCAGTATGTAATAATAATGGTCTAGGATTAAATGTATTTCTTAAAACAGTTGCCAGTCTCATGTTGAGTCCACTCAGGGAGAAGTAATAAATATGCCTCTACTGAAACCTCTTATCTTATTAAAGCATATTTCCTTCACAAACATTTACCATGCAGGAAAAAGAAGGGTTGGACCTATTAGAAAATTTTGTGCATTGCTCATTTCCCTAATTATTAATGAATATTGTTCTTCCACATCACAAATTCATTTCTGAACTCATAATTAAATGACTAATAAAGGTAAGGTTTTGTATCCAGTAAAGGAAATGCCAAATGATTTCCTATATTTGATGGCATTTGGGTTTATTAAAAGCACATGACCTCACTCTTCCTGATGCCGACATCAGGGTGCCCCAGAGAGAAGTTGGTGGGAAGAAAACTTGTCAGTTTTTGGTTAGGATTTTAGGTATGACACACCAAAATTCACCTTTTTGTACAAGAAACTTGAGAACAAAAGCCATCTTTTATCAGCTGAAAGAGGAAGTTTCTAATTTGTTAAACAAAGAAATATTATGACTTGATACATAACACCTGGAGAAATTTCCTAACTATAAGCTAAACTTTAGTACTTTCCCTGCTCCAGTAAATAGTTATCAGAGCTATTTCCACCATTAACAAAAACCTGGGAGTTTCTGTTTCTTAGTAGATAATCGTCACTGGAATGTTCTCACAGATACAGTATTTTTTTCATATATGAAAAAAATAAATGATCGTACCATGTGCTAAATATGCTTTCAGGTTACTGAAATCCCAGGTGTCATAAAATCCTCATGATTATAATTGTATTGGATGAATTCCAGTGAAAACAGCACATATGGTTTGATTCTGTAATACAACCAGAGTTTTTAAGAGAATATGTCTCTTTTTACTATTTATTTATTTATTCATTTTATTGTTGACTGTGCTGGGTCTTCTTTGACTGTTGTTTTGAGTGGGCTTCTTCTGGTTGAGGTGAGCAGGGTCTGCTCTTCACTGTTGTGTAAGGGCTTCTCATTACGGTGGCTTCTCCGTTTCACAGGTTCTAGGGTGTGCAGACGTCAGTAGTTGCAGCACACAGGCTCAGTAGCTGTGGTGCATGGGCTCAGTTGGCCCACAGCATATGGAATCTTTCCAGAGCTGAGATCGAACCCATGTCCCCTGCATTGGCAGGCAGGAGACAACAGCTCTTTAATGTGTGCAGATTTTGAGCTTACAGATTGTGAATAAGAAAAGCATGTTCAAAAATTATGGTTCTTCAGCTTTGGTCAGTATCAGAATCTCCTGGGGAACCTTGTGAAAATACAAATGTCCGTGTGGATCACAACAAACTGTGGAAAATTCTTAAAGAGATGGGAATACCAGACCGCCTGACCTGCCTCTTGAGGATTCTGTATGCAGGTCAGGAAGCAACAGTTAGAACTTGACATGGAACAGACTGGTTCCAAATAGGGAAAGGAGTACGTCAAAGCTGTATATTGTCACCCTGCTTATTTAACTTCTATGCAGAGTATATCATGAGAAACCATGGGCTGGATGAAGCACAAGCTGGAATCAAGATTGCTGGGAGAAATATCAATAACCTCAGATATGCAGATGACACCACCTTTATGGCAGTAAGTGAAGAAGAACTAAAGAGCCTCTTAAAGAAAGTGAAAGAGGAGAGTTAAAAAGTTGGCTTAAAACTTAACATTCAGAAAACGAAGATCATGGCATCTAGTCCCATCACTTCATGGCAAATAGATGGGGAAACAGTGGAAACAGTGGCTGACTTTATTTTTCCGGGCTCCAAAATCACTGCAGATGGTGATTGCAGCCATGAAATTAAAAGACGCTTACTCCTTGGAAGAAAAGTTATGACTAACATAGACAGCATATTAAAAAGCAGAGACATTACTTTGCCCTCAAAGGTCCATCTAGTCAAAGCTATAGTTTTTCCAGTAGTCATGTATGGATGTGAGAGTTGGACTGCAAAGAAAGCTGAGTGCTCAAGAATTGATGCTTTTGAATTGTGGTGTTGGAGAAGACTCTTGAGAGTCCCTTAGACTGCAAGGAGATCCAACCAGTCCATCCTAAAGAAGATCAGTCCTGAATATTTATTGGAAGGACTGATGCTGAAGCTGAAACTCCAATACTTTGGCCACCTGATGTGAAGAACTGACTCATTTGAAAAGACCCCTATGCCAGGAAAGATTAAAGGTGGGAGGAAAAGGGGACGACAGAGGATGAGATGGTTGGATGGCATCACCGACTCAATGGACATGAGTTTGAGTAAACTAAACTCTGAGAGTTGGTGATGGACAGGGAGGCCTGGCGTGCTGCAGTCCATGGGGTCACAAAGAGTTGGACATGACTAAGTAACTAAGCTGAACTGATCTGAAGCCTGTTCTACCCCAGTGAGTCTGGAACTCTGTCTCTCCAGTTGATTCTGTTACTCATCAAAGTTGGAGAACCACTATTCTAGAACCCTGTTTGAAAGCTGCTGTTTCTTCTTAAGGTGCATATGAAAAACCTGAGGGCCCTACTAAAATGCAGATTCTAACTCAGTTCTGAATTGGTGTTGGGGGTGTGGGGGGGTTTATCCAAGAATCTGTACCTAGCAAGGACCCAGGTAGCTAACACCTATGCTCGGCCCACAGACCACATTCTGAGCTATAAGGCAGAGTCTAGCGGCACAGTTTCAAGTCCTTTATATATGACATCTGCCTCAAGCCAATGTGAATAAAAATTTTCCACTTCCAGCAGCACTTGCCTAGGAGATATCAAAACTGATTGTTGTGTTTTATCGCAGCTGGCTCTAAACAACTGAAGTTTCCCTGAACTTTGAGTGACCCGGATGCCAGATCTTTACGGAACCTAATTGCAGACACTTTCTGGAAAAATGAGAAATGAGACTATTTTAACCAAGTGTCCATTCATGTATGGACTTACCCTGCCCTCTCATTTCTATGGTTAATGTAATTATGTACTCCTCTTTCTAACGTATAAAGACCCCCAGTTTTCTCCTTCAGCAAATGACTCAGTGAATTGAACTTTTCACTCTTCTGCCTTCACTTGACTGGTAAGTTAATCGGTTAGACTTGATTTTTTTTGTTGTTGCTGGTTTTGCTCTGGAGGTCTTTGTTTTATTCTTTTTTATTTGGAGTATAATTGCCTTACAATGCTAGGTTAGTTTCTGCTGTACAATGAAGTGAATCAGTTATATGTATGCATATATTCCCTCCCTCTTAGACCCCCCTCCCACCTGACTCCCACAACCCCACCCATTTAGGCCATCACAGAGCAGCCAGATGAGCTCCCTGATACAGCAATTTCCCATTAGCTATATATTTCATATGGTAGTGTATATATGTCAATCTTAACCTCCCAATTCATCGCACTCTCCCCTCCTCCCCCACCTCCGTGTCCACATGTGTCCTCTACTCTGCGTCTCTTTCCCTGTACTCAAATTGGTTCAGGTGGACTGAAAAACAATTGTTTTATTCTTTGATGCTAAGCTTTTAAGACATTGTTATTCCATAAAATCTTTGTTAAATCTACTATGCCTTTCTAAAATCATCTGCCTAGGGAATCCCTTCTTTCCCAAAAGGATTTTGCTCTGGTGTTATCACTTAGTGAAAACTTCCATCACTTCCCAGTTGGACCAATGTGACTATTCTCCACTCCATGTCAGCACCAGACCTCATTCTCTGGTCCTAGTGTACACCTAGCACATGACTGGCCATCTGTGAGTTTACATCTTATGTTCTGCACTGCGAAGTGAATACCTTGAAAGTAAGGGTCATTTTCTGTTGTATTAATTTTGTTATTGTTTTTATAGTTGTATCTCTGTTGAATTGAATAGGTGATGGTAAACAGTAATATTGTCTTCTTGTTACTTAGTATATCAGAATTCACAATGTATGTATGTTATAGAATATGACCTTAATATATATATATAAGAAAGGTTTTGTGATCTAAATAAAGCAAGAACCTTCAGAATATGAATAACCTTGAAAGCACCTGTAACTAAATGTCAAAAAAAAAGGATTTAAATTCACATTTTTCCTCTAGATGTACATTAATCCATTTTCAATCACAAGCAAAGAAAAAGAACTTTTCTTATCAATTTTTATTTTTAATTTCTTATCAATATAGAGTAAAATAAAATTCTGGGAAAAGATATAGGTATATATCCCCACATATAAATATATAATATATATTTTATATATCTATATATATAAATGCATATTTATATATCCCCATAATATATCCCCAAACTACCACACACAGGGAAAGCAGACCTAGCTATAAAAGAGGCAGGTATATGGAAGAAATGGGAATACTGACTACCCCAATATGTATGAAAAGACTAAAACAGCAGGAGAGAAGAGATACCAAGGTCTGCAAAGAAGTCAAGGAGAATTTTAACCTGAGTTCCTAGCAATAGTTTCTTTCGGCTCCACTCTACTTTCTATTATTCAATTCTACCTTGCAGCTGTATAATTTATTTGTTCACTAATTTTTATTTGCTTATGTTTTAAAGCATTTAAGGCTGAATTTTATTTAAAGCATTGCAGAAGACTATGTGTTTAAAACGTCCAATTATAGAATACCAAAAATGATAGAAACAATACAACAAAGTTTTTGTTTTGTTTTGCTTTTTTCTTTTTTAAGTCAACCTTACAGGAAAGAGACTGTCCTGTGGACCAAAAAAAAAAAAAAAAGCTTAAACTATAGTGGTGGGCAAGCTCAGAAAAGATGGGTTTACCTAAGGAGTATTTGTCAATAATAAAAATCTACTGCTCTATTTCATAGAATTATTCAGGAAAAGTGGCGGAAAGGCCTTAGGCCCTTTAGGTAATCTGAAGGAAAAATTACCTGCTTCTGGAAGAAAAAAAAAAAAGATGTCAAAGAAACTTAACCCTCTGCCTCAGGCCCAGGTGAGGAAAAATCATCTTCCCTGAGAATTAACTGCATTCTTGCAAATTGGCCATTGAAAGCAGATTACCTACTTAATCAATGTGTAACTCAAATTGGGGGATGGGGGGACAGATAAATTAGGAGTTTGGTATTAACATATACACACTACTGTACATAAAATAGATAATCAGCAAGGACCTACTTATAGCATAGAGAACTACACTAAATATTTTGTAATAACCTATAAGGGAAAAGAACATGAAAAAGAATATCTATCTATAAATACATATATATATCTATATATCTATATATAGATTCTATATATGAATATATATATATATCTGAATCACTTTCTATACACCTAAAACTAACACAACATTGTAAATCAACTATACTTCAATAAAAAGAAAAAAAAATGTGTAAACAAAACAACTCCAAAGCAAGAAATAAGCTTCACATAATTCTAAGCTTAATATCTTAAGTATCTTACAAACCAAAGTAGAATATATCAAACTAAAGTTGCCAAATTATGCTTCCCCCCCAAAAAAAGCCCTGAAGAGGAAGCACTGGCAGAAACAAAAACTAGATTTGAAAATTAAATTTGAAAGCACTTTAGGTATTATAATTATCAGAATCAAAGTACAGAATAAATATGCTACAAATATTTGGGGAAAAAAAACATCAAGTGAGAAACAAAAAAAAGCAGATGAACTAGATAGATTAAACTTACAGAAAGAGAGAATTGATGTGGTAAATTGATTATGAAATGGTCTTAATGCTTCATCCGTCCCTATAATTTACAACACTCTGTGCGATATAACTTGCAGATCCTCTCACCAAATCATGGAGTCTATTTCCCCAGTCTTACAGGCTGGGCTTGTGCAGAAGCAATGGTGTACAGGCCTGATTTATCCATTAGTTTTGGTGGTCACAATGCTGAGAGTCCACAATACTTTTAGAGACTCATAAAAGTGTTTAATCTTAGTTTCTTTTAAAACCAGAATAAACAGAAATCAAATAATGAATATATAGTAACAGTAATGAGTCCAGTCTAGATTACATTCATCTTTATTCCAAGGCAGTTATAAAATACAGTTTTTAATACTTTTTTATGACATGAGATCCACAAAGGAAAAGATGCCAAGGGCTTCCAGAAGTAATGATGAAACCTGATAATGTGCTCGTCTTAGTCCAGGGCTGAATAGGCCTTCTGTTCTGCTTGTTCTATTGTATCCCTGTCACCACAGCACATTCATGGCCTTGCCTACTGGAGAAGGAGAGATACCTGGAGCAGAACTGACTTACCCCAGACGAGGCCCCAGACATTTTGGCTGAAACCAGCAAAATCAGCAAAGCCACAAAGCCAACCCACAGATGCTTGTAATGTGTAAGTGAGCCCAATCAAGCCCAGAAGATCAGTCTGCTGACCTGGTTCAGGAGCAATAATACATGCTGTTGTTCTAAGATACTGAGTTTTGGGGTGGTTTTCTATGCAGCAGTAACAAATTGACACAAATAAATTGAAATAAAACTCCTGCATTGAAACCAAAAGGGACAAAGTGAAATTTTCAAACTAAAAGCATGGAAGATAAGAAGGAAGAGTTTAAACTATGTCTATTAGAGTTTCCCATGGCAGCAGTAGGAAGACTATATTTGAAAGGATGATGACTAAATATTTTGGAATTAGTAAAGGACTCAGACTTATAGTTCCAGGAAGGACAATAAATTCTAAAAAGCAGAATAAAAGGAATCTATACTTAATACAGCAAAGTAAAAAAGCAAAACAGCAAAAATAAAACATATGAAAGCAGGTAGATTACAGGAGGCAATGTCACAAAGGTATGGAAGATAATATAATGCTTTCTATATTCATTGTATGGGCACAAACTCCATGCAAATCACACGCTCTATTTAATCTTCCTTCATCACCTAACACTGGGAGAGATTTTTATCCTCTTCTGGGTTTTCAGGACACTCTGTGGGAACCTCTTACATAGTATGTATCTCATAATTCTTATTATCATTGTTATTCATGGGTAGGACCAAACTTTTGTTTGTTTGTTTGAGCCAGGCCTAATCAAGCAACTGGCCCAAACTTTTTATTTAATAAGGGAAATTACCTTCTTTAATTCAAAAGCATCCTGGAAAATAATGGTAATACACTTGGCCTTCAGTATCCAATGAACTGTAGATCAAAAATGATCTTTGAAAAAAGAAATCTAGAAAGTTCCAAAAAGCAAAACTGAATTTGCTGTGTGCTTCCACAACTATTTACATAACATTTATGTTGTATTTATAACTATTTGAAATGGCAACACACTCCAGTACTCTTGCCTGGGAAATTCCAAGGACAGAGGAGTCTGGCAGGCTAGAATCCATGAGATCACAGAGTCAGACACAACTGAGTGACTGAGCATGCAGGCACACATATCATTTACATCGTATTAGATATTATAAAGGACTTCCCTGGTAGCTGAGATGGTAAAGAATCTGCCTGCAAATGCAGGAGACGGGTTCAGTCCCTTGGTCAAGAAGATCCCATGGAAAAGGGAATGGCAACCCACTCCAGTATTCTTGCTGGGAAATCCATGGACAGAGGAGCCTGGCAGGCTACAGTTCATGGGGTCACAAAGAGTAAGACACAACTGAGCCACTAACACTATACTATAGGTATTACAAGTTATCTAGAAATGACTTAAGGTATGTGGGAGGGTGCGCATAGGCTATATGAAAATACAATCCACTTAACATAAGGGACTTGAACATTCAAGGATTTTGGCTTCCAATGGATATCCTAGAACCAATTTCCAGCAGATACTGAGAAACAACTGCATTAATACACTGTTACTTGCTTTTGGATAGTCAGTCTTAAGAAAATATTGATATATTTTCTCATATTTTTTCACAGTCAAAAACCTAGTCAAAAACCTTAAAAGATTTAATTGTCAGGAGCTCAATGTTTTATTTTTTTCATGTCTGACTCTTTGGGACCCCATGAACTGCAACACATCAGGCTTCCCTGCCCTTCATTATCTCCCTGAGTTTACAACTTAGCAACTGAGCAACGATGTTTTATTATACTTCTCAATGTCCACATTCAAAGCATAATACAATTCCAGTTAACAGCAGTGCATCGACAGAAAATGCAAACAGTAGACAACATCTCAAAGGGGAGTACATGCTAAAGATACTTTTTAAAACCTTACTATATAAATTTTAATATGTTTTAAATTTTTAAATATTTTTTAAATAAATAAATACATGTTTAATAGAACTGTACATTTCCTTATTATATAAACACACACTTACTGTCTCTTCATCCTTCCAATACATTTATTTTCCAATTTTGGAATAGTAAGTATTCACTTTCTACATTACTACATCATTGAAATGCTAGTCAGGGCTGTGTCATGTAGCACAAAGTGATTACCTTTCTTTTCTTGATATTTTATTTTTGTCCATAAATTATATTTGTCTTAATTTTTTCAAGTTACTTTACTTTTTAGAGCAGTTTTATATTCCCAGAAAAACTGAGTAGAATAATTGTCTGAAGTTTGCATAAAAGGTTTGTATGTTTTTTTTAATTCATATTCAAGGTCTTCCCAAAGTGCTTCAATAAACTCTCAAAACATTTAAGCACATTATGCTTTCAATTTTGTCATTTGGAAGAAAGCTTTCTGGAACTTTTATGACTTCTATCTTGATTGTCTTCTATGATGACTAAACAGTCCTCTGGATCAAGGATTACATTATTTTTAAGTCTTTGAAGCCCTTCCCACTAGCAAAGTGACTAGCATATTGTGAGCCTTCAGTAAGTTATTAAACAATGACCCTACTACAAGAAGAAAGCAAGTGGGAAGAGTCTGTGTGACTGAGCTACTTACTCTGGAATATTCAACTAAACAGACAATCCATAGTAGTTCAACAGGGGCTCCTAAATCTGGAACTCTGAAGCTTTGCCTCACTGATCAATTCTTTCTATCAACTGACAAGGCCATTTATTTAGCTGATCTGTTATTTGGGTATCATATGTTACTGCCTGTGAGGTATTTGTCAGAATCGACCTTCTTGGTCTCCTAGTCTTCCAATGTACAGAAACAGATAATGAAAAACAAAATACATGAGTACCGTTGCATCATCATGGTCTGAGGAGCACATTTCAATGTCCCTGAAGATAATCAATGCAGAGAAATTGATCTCTGAAATCAAAAGAGAGAATCTCATTTCTTTCAATTTAATTGAAACTGTCCTAAAATTCAAATGTACTAACAGGTGAGAAAGGCAATTATATAATTCTTTTATGAATTTCATGTTTATGTTTCTCCTCCTTGCTGTAGAAACTACTGTGTTTACAAGCAGCACCATAGAAAAAAGCAATAAGTAGATCAAATTTAAAAAGTGGAACCCCAGCTCTAGAATCTATTCATTAGGCAACTGAATAGTTTCTCTGTTTCTATCTGATCATATAAAAAATAAGAAGAACAATGAATATCTACTCTTAATTTCAGTACTGCCGTGACTATATGACAGGAGAGAGAACAACATTTTATAAATCTTAAAGCACACTGAAAATACTTTAATTAGATATTTTAGACAAAACCATGTGTTAAAGATTCATGAAATATATAAGAAAAAAATAAAAGGCCATAGATACAAAAATACTATAGGCTGGCTGTGAAGGATCATGGCTACTGAGCACAGGATCTAGAGAAAATCAACTATGGTTCAAATTCCAGCTTTACCACACACTAGCTAAGTGATGATAGATAATTTACAAATACTTTCTTTCCTTGGTATTTTTATCTGTAAAATAGGAATAATAACAGAATGATAGTGGAATGTAAGTAAAAGAAGTGTGTAAAGCATGTAACCCAGTATCAAGCATATGGTCATCATATAGTATAGAGGAAATATTTTTTCATTTGTTATTATTAGTGCTGAACAATAACTGTAAATGGTTAGTTCAGTCAGTTCAGTTGCTCAGTCGTGTCTGACTCTTTGTGACCCCATGGACTGCAGCACGCCAGGCCTCCCTGTCCATCACCAACTACCAGAGTTTACTCAGTCCATTGAGTTAGGATGCCATCCAGTCATCTCATCCTCTGTCGTCCCCTTCTCCTCCTGCCTTCAATCTTTCTCAGCATCAGGGTCTTTTCCAGTGAGTCAGGTCTTTTCATCAGGTGGCCAAAGTATTGGAGTTTCAGCTTCAGCATCAGTCCTTCCAATGAATATTCAAGACTGACTTCCTTTAGGATGGACTAGTTAGATCTCCTTGCAGTCTAAGGGACTCTCAAGAGTCTTCTCCAACAGCACAGTTCAAAAGCATCAGTTCTTCGGCACACAGCTTTCTTTGTAGTCCAACTCTCACATCCATACATGACGATTGGAAAATCATAGCCTTGACTAGATGGACCTCTCTGGGCAAAGTAATGTCTCTGCTTTTTAATACGCTGTCTATGTTAGTCATAACACTTCATCCAAGGATCAAAGGTCTTTTTATTTCATGGCTGCAGTAACATCTGCAGGGATTTTGGAGCCCCCAAAATAAAGTCTGCCACCATTTCCACTGTTTCCCCATCTATTTCCCACGAAGTGATGGGACCGGATGCTATGATCTTTGTTTTCTGAATGTTGAGCTTTAGCCAACTTTTTCACTCTCCTCTTTCACTTTCATCAAGAGGCTCTTCAGTTCTTCACTTTCTGCCATAAGAGTGGTGTCATCTGCATATCTGAAGCTACTGATATTTCTCCCAGCAATCTTGATTCCAGCTTGTGCTTCTTCTAGCCCAGCGTTTCTCATGATGTACTCTGCATATAAGCTAAATAAGCAGGGTGACAATATACAGCCTTGACGTACTCCTTTTCCTATTTGGAACCAGTCTGTTGTTACATGTCCAGTTCTAACTATTGCTTCCTGATCTGCATACAGATTTCTCAAGAGGCAGGTCAGGTGGTCTGGATTTACCATCTCTTTCAGAATTTTCCAGTTTCTTGTGATCCACAAAGTCAAAGGCTTTGGCATAGTCAATAAAGCAGAAATGTTTTTCTGGAACTCTCTTGCTTTTTCGATGATCCAGCAGATGTTGGCAATTTGATCTCTGGTTCCTCTGCCTTTTCTAAATTCAGCTTGAACATCTGGAAGTTCGTGGTTCATGTACTGGTGAAGCCTGGCTTGGAGAATTTTGAGCATTACTTAATTCAGACTTAAACTGAAGAAAGTAGGGAAAACCACTAGATCATTCAGGTATGACCTAAATCAAATCCCTTATGATTATACAGTGGAAGTGAGAAATAGATTTAAGGAACTAGATCTGATAGGGTACCTGATGAACTACGGCCTGAGGTTCATGACATTGCACAGGAGACAGGGATCAAGACCATCCTCATGGAAAAGAAATGCAAAAAAGCAAAATGACTGTCTGGGAAGGCCTTACAAATAGCTGTGAAAAGAAGAGAAGTGAAAAGCAAAGGAGAAAAGGAAAGATATAAGCATCTGAATGCAGAGTTCCAAAGAAGAGCAAGAAGAGATAAGAAAGCCTTCCTCAGCGATCAATGCAAAGAAATAGAGGAAAACAACAGAATGGGAAAGACTAGAGACATCTTCAAGAAAATTAGAGATACCAAGGGAACATTTCAGGCAAAGATGGGCTTGATAAAGGACAGAAATGGTCTGGACCTAACAGAAGCAGAAGATATTAAGAAGAGTGGCAAGAATACACAGAAGAACTGTACAAAAGAGATCTTCATGACCAAGATAATCACGATGGTATGACCACTCACCTAGAGCCAGACATCCTGGAATGTGAAGTCAAGTGGGCCTTAGAAAGCATCACTATGAACAAAGCTACTGGAGGTGATGGAATTCCAGTTGAACTATTTCAAATCCTGGAAGATGATGCTGTGAAAGTGCTGCACTCAAAATGCCAGCAAATTTGGAAAACTCAGCAGTGGCCACAGGACTGGGAAAAGATCAGTTTTCATTCCAATCCCAAAGAAAGGCAATGCCAAAGAATGCTCAAACGACTGCACAATTGCAGTCATCTCACAGGCTAGTAAAATAATGGTCAAAATTCTCCAAGCCAGGCTTCAGCAATACATGAACCACGAACTTCCAGATGTTCAAGCTGAATTTAGAAAAGGCTAGTCAAGGTTATGGTTTATCCTGTGGTCATGTATGGATGTGAGAGTTGGATTGTGAAGAAGGCTGAACGCTGAAGAATTGATGCTTTTGAACTGTGGTGTTGGAGAAGACTCTTGAGAGTCCCTTGGACTGCAAGAAGATCCAACCAGTCCATTCTGAAGGAGATCAGTCCTGGGTGTCCTTTAGAAGGAATGATGCTAAACCTGAAACTTCAGTACTTTGGCCACCTCATGTGAAGAGGTGACTGATTGGAAAAGACTCTGTTTCTGGGAGCGATTGAGGGCAGGAGGAGAAGGGGACAACAGAGGATGAGATGGCTGGATGGCATCACTGACTCTATGGACGTGAGAAGCCTGGCATGCTGTGATTCATGGGGTCGCAAAGAGTCGGACACGATTGAGTGACTGAACTGAACTCAATTGAACTTACAGCGTGTGAGATGAGTGCAATTGTGTGGTAGTTTGAGCATTCTTTGGCATTACCTTTCTTTGGGATTGGAATAAAAACTGACCTTTTCCAGTCCTGTGGCCACTGCTGAGCTTTCCAAATTTGTTGGCATTTTGAGTGCAGTACTTTCACAGCATCATCTTTTAGGATATGAAATAATTCAACTGGAATTCCATCACCTCCACTAGCTTTGTTCGTAGTGATGATTCCTAAGGCCCACTTGACTTTGCACTCTAGGATGTCTGGCTCTAGGTGAGTGATCACACCACTGTGATTATATGGGTCGTGAAGATCTTTTCAAAAACCTCTTCTTAATATCTTCTGCTTCATAATTTTATTTACCTTAATTTTTCTGATAAAATATATATCATTCTGTAGGACTGTTTCTAGTTATAGGAAACATACAGTTATTTCATTAGAATAACTGATGACACATTATAACATCATAGAATTTGAAGCTAAAATAAAACTTTGGAGGAGATTTCATCTAACTTCCTTTGCAAATAAGAAAATGGAGGTACAGAGAATGCACCCACTTGATTTAGATTACACCACTTGTAGTGGCAGCTTTTACAGTAAAATCCAGAGCCTCTGACCTCTAAGTATCAAAGATTGCTGTCTTCTGGATACCTTCAGTTATTTCCAAAGATATACCAAAAGCCTCATCTTCTAAGTCATAAGAATTATCAGTTGTATATTCTATTTTAACAGTCAGTGGGCTTTTTTTCCACACTGCTCTTCGGCGTAACTTTCTCATAGAATGTAAAAGAATATTCAAACTACTATGTATTATATATACATTTATGGGAAGTAGAAACTCACATTTTGCTAGTTATTAGTTACCATTTACTGGAAGTAGTGCTGCCTTGAGAAAGTCAACAACTCATAATATATTTTCAATTAGCTCCTGCAACTTTTCATTTTGAAGCTTTAGAGTACTAGCTAAACCCATTACACTCATCTCAGTTTTGAATTATGATAATCCCCATTTGAAATGTGACTACAAAAATAGCTGGCTTTGCACTTACTCTACAATCTGTTGTATACTACATGATATTTTTAGTACCAACCTTACACAAATTGGGGGCTTCCCAGGTGGCGTTAGTGGTAAAGACTTCACCTGCCAATGCAGGCGACCATAAGAGACTGGGTTTGACTCCTGAGTCAGGAAGATCCCCTGGAGGACATGGCAACCCACTTCAGGATTCATAGCTGGAGAATCCCATGGACAGAGACCCTGGCGGGCTACAGTCCATAGAGTTGCAAAGAGTTGGACAAACTGAAGCAACTTAGCATGTACACATGTATACAAAAATAATAAAACTAAATAGAATAGAAAACAAAAAAGAGGCAATTAAAAAAAAAAAAAAAACAGAAACCTGTAGGTAACCTCAACAACTTTCCACACTTTAGTAATTTCTATCTGGTGAAAAGAATCCATACAACTCTAAAACATTTCTGCCCAAATCCTGAGTTTCCCTGTGAGATGGGAGAATGACAGGTACATCCATCCTAAAATACAGTAAACCAGGACAATTGCCCCAGCACAGCCCTCAGGTGGCTTCATGCCAGCCACTGCTGCTAGGTGGCTGAGCAGAAACTGAAGGAAGCAGGCAGTGAGGAAAGACACATCTTAACAGTTCATCCTGATTTCATGGAAGTTCCTTGACATTGGTTTCAATCTAGTTTTATTAATATTTGGATACCACATAGGAAAAACTTGGAGGAGGAGAATCCAACAAGATTTGCACTGAGTATCTCCTTTTTTGGTATATTTTTTATTTGAAATCCCACAGGAAAGTTCAGAAAAGTAAGACAGTTTATTGATAAGAAATGAAAGCAATCCCATAGTGAAGTGAAAGCATTAGTTGCTCAGTCGAGTCCAGCTCTTTGGACCCCATGGACTGCACTCTGCCAGGCTCTTCTGTCCATGGGATTCTCCAGGCAAGAATACTGCAGTGGGTTGCAATTTCCTCCCTCAGGGGATCTTTCCAACCCAGGGATTGAACCCAGGTCTCCTGCATTGCAAGCAAATTCTTTACCATCTTAGTCACCACGGAAGCCCTTCATTGATAAGAAATGAAACCAATACCATAATTTTTCTAAGTGTAATTTCAAAAATTAATTATAATCTTTAATTGTGACTAAATTGTAAAATAATCGAGGGCAGGACCCACACCCCTTGCTATCTTCTTTCCTGATCCACTGTGTGACCTATGAGAAAGTGAAGTGAAAGTCGCTCAGTCATTTCTGATTCTTTGTGACCCCATGGACTGCACAGTCCATGGAATTTTCCAGGCCAGAACACAGGAGTAGGTAGCTTTTCCCTTCTCCAGGGAATCTTCCCAACCCAGGGATTGAACCCAGGCCTCCTGCTTCGCAGACAGATTCTTTTACCAGTTGAACCACAGTGGAAGCCCAAGAATACTGGAATGAGTAGCCTATCCCTTCTCCAGGGCATCTTCCCGACTCAGGAATCAAACCAGGGTCTCCTGCATTGCAGGCGGATTCTTTACCAACTGAGCTACTAGGGAAGCCCTGTGACCTATAAGAGCCCTCAGTAAACTAGAGCTGGAGCTCAGCCCTGTGCAGTTTCTGCTCTGCCTGGACTGCCTACTGGATGCAGGGGTTTATGGGTGTGTGTGTGTGTGCACGTGTGCACACGCACACTCTCCTAAGATCCAGTGCACACTGCTCTCCATGTCATCAATATATTATTCTTTTGGTCATAAACTCCCTTTGAGTTCAGCTAAGGTAGTGGAGTCAGTGGTTTGCCTCTGTATTAAAAAAGTCTATTTCTTTATTTTCAATATGGATTGCTTTTTTTTTTTTTTAAGAAGTTAGTCTATTTCCCAAAGGATAAGTTCATGTCTGTTGAAAGGAAATCAAAAGTACAAAGATCACATGTTATTTATTCATTATGTTTTATAATTATAGGAAATTTTAAGCTAAAAGGTAGAAAGAATACTATGACCTATTCCCATATGCCCATTACTCAGCTTCAACAATGAATTCAAGCAAATCTACATCTGTTATGAATTCAAAGCAAATCTACGTCCTTTATCAGTCGTGGTTTTGAAGAAAACATTATTATGCATTTCAAACATTTCAATATTTTATCTTTAAAAGACAGGCATGCTTTTCAAAACATACATAATCATAATACCATTATAGACTTAAAATAATCAAGAATAATTCCTTAGTACCAGCCAGTATCTAGTCAGTGAGAACCTCTGCTTGCAGCTCCAATGGAGAAGCTTGTAACAAAACAGTTCAGCTTACCAAGGACTAGAAAAGACAGATGAGATACACCGCTGATGCTTGAAGTTGTTCGGGAGTTTGGGGGCAGGCAGGACTTGAGGGGTCAGGACCCCTAGGAAGGAAGCTCACTGAGGGAAGCTTAACATTCTTTATGCTGCTACTTCTCTGACAGCATATGCCAGTGCTTCTGCTTCAAAAGTAAGAGTCTGAGAAGTTACATAAAAGTAGGTAGAGACCCTTACTAAGAGGCAGACGAGGAAACAGAGATTGGAATCTCCTTGGACTGGAAAAGAAAAGTTGGAATTTAAACGTGCTGAAACAACCAGGACTTGAGAAGCTGAGATTCTTGGGCAAAGAGAGAAAGAAAAGCAGCCAGTTCAACACTCTTTGCTGGTTTTCCCCTTGAGTCAGGTGCCACATCTTTACACATGCAGGGCAAGAACCCAAGAATCCAAGTGGATGCAGCGGGAAAGCCAAGTAGCACTTTCAGCATTCTTACAATGCTAGGGAGACCCCAAAAATGGAGTTCTGGGTCTTACCAGACTTGAGATTCTTGATTTGAACCCCAGAGGGTCACACCCTAGCCAGGGAAAAAAAGAAGTAAACTGAGTGAGTAATACAGGGTGATCAGTTGATAATTAGTCAGATTAATAGGGTGTCTCCTTTCGAAAGGAAGAGCAGCAACTTTTCAAACACAATGTTGGACAATATGCCAAGAAACATGACCAAAACTAAAAATACTCACAGGTGTTTTAGATGTTAGATTACCAGAAACAGTTTAAAAAAAATAACTGTGATTAATATGACATTCACAAAAATATGCATCAAACTGGAAAATTTGAAAACTGGAAAATATGTTTTCTTAGAAAAAGAACTGTACATTCTAACAGAAATACTTCAATAAAGAGAGAGTCAACTCACCACTAATTGGCTACCCTGAGGTACAGTTCGCATAGAAAAGACAAGATAAACAACTTTTTTTCTTTATTTACAGGTTTTCAAAGTAATAACTTGGTTTACCAGCATCTTTCAACAGTGGCCATTTATATTTGAAGTAGCACCATGAATTCATGGATTTAAAACCTTTGATATATCTAGCTCATTTTATTTGTAACACACTTTGGTGCTCCAATTAATGGAAGCTTATTCCAACTGACTCCAAAAAGGTTCAGGAGAACCCTTTTGCTATCATCTCAGTTTTCACTGAAAACTTCCCAGGCCACACAGATTTGAAGTCCAAATCATTTTCAAGGAAATAGAAGCATTATTAGAACATATACATGTGCATACACACACATGTTTGTGTGTATGTATATATACATATGTATATATGTTAGAAATATTATCCAGAATAGTCACAGTTACTGACCAAAAATAAATGAAGAAAATCTAACATTAAAGAATAGATGAAATCCCTCTACTTACAATACAGTTCCATCAACTACCTGCCCTCCCCTGGTGCCAGTGGTTCAGTCACTGAGTTGTGTTCTACTCTTGGGACCCCATGGACTGTAGCCCTCCGGGCTCCTCTGTCCATGGGATTTCCCAGGCAAGAACACTGGAGTGGATTGCCATTTCCTTCTCCAGGGGATCTTATTGACCTATGGATCGAACCCACGTTTCTTGAATTGGCAGGTGGACTTTTTACTGCTGAGCCACCAGAGAAGCCCGCCATTTGCCCTAACTACCATATATTTTGTCGTCTTATATATGTATCTACCAGAGAAGAAGGAGAAAAGATGCCAGTGTTATTTCTTCCTTGAGGACTGATAAAGAGGAAACTGTCTTAAGATACAGTGAAGCAACTATTTTTAAACTCTTGCATCATGCAGGCTGAGTTTGGTCTATGTAAAAAAAAAAAGTGAATATAGGAAGGTAGGGAGAGTGGAGGAAAAACAGAATTTCTGAAGATTATAGCATTGCCTTTTAAAGCAAAAAAACTATTTCTTGGGTGCATGTGATGGTGTGGAGCCAAACCCTCTGAAAAAAAAAAAAAAGAAGAAGAAGATAAACAGGATGATTTTTAGGCATGTGGTTCTTTCCAAACTTCTAATTTCATAGGATCATTTCACCAAAAATAAAATTGTCATAGTTTCTTATTGTTTGTCATGTTAAGGCTGGATAATTGGCATCCTATTGTTTGTACAGGACAAAATATTACAGGAAAAAACACCATGTGACTTGGGTGTCTCTGGGTTCTCGTGGGAACAAGAAGGTTCTTAGTGAGAGGGAGAAAATATTCAAACAGCATAACCACAAGCTCACTAATGGCCATTTTCTGCTTAAATGTGGGAATTGAGGGTATTTTTCATGTTTCATTTATTTCTCAAACATTTGAAAATACATTTTTTTCAAAACTAAAGCAGGAAGACTGGAATATTTATTATAACTTTTGTTATCATTTTTGCTTTGGTATAAACATTTGCAGCATTCAGAGAAAAGTGTAGTTAAAGCTATGGACTTTATAATCTGCACTTATTTAGTTTTGTGTAATTACCTTAGTCAGGTAAACCTTTCTCAATTATTTGTGGTTGTGAAAAATAATAATAGTAACATTAATGGAGTATAGTATTAGTTTCCTCCTGCTGCTGTAACAGATTGCCACAAACTTAGTGGCTTAAAACAACACAGATTTATTGTACAGGTCTGGTGGTCAGAGGTGTACAGTGGATCTCAGGAGACTCACTCCAGGCTCAAATCAGTCAGTAGGGCTGCACTCCTGAAGGCTCTAAGACAATCCATTTCCTTTCCTTTCATAGCTTTTAGGTATTGCCTGCATTCACTGGCTCACAGCCCTGTATTACTGTAACCTCTGACCACTAGTCACATCTCTTTCCCTGGTTCTGATTCTCCAGCCTCCCCCTTTCACATATAAAGACCCTGTGGTTACACTGGGCTCAATGGATAATTCAGGAAAATCTTTCCATCTGAAAATGGTTAATTTAATCACATCTGCAATGTCCTCTTTGCCATAGGTAATATATTTACAGGATCCTGGAATGAGTACACAGACATCTCTTCTTCACATCCTTTTCCTTCTACCATATTACCGACTCAACGTAAAGTCTCCAAATAGGCATTACAAGAGAACAGCTCATGTGGTCAGGTTATTTGGGGAGAACAGAGCAGGGCTCTTGGCAGTTCAGGAGTCAGCTGCCTGAGCTTCCCTCAGGAAAGACTGGACTTGAGCCAAAGCCACCTCATGCTGTCCCTCAGGTCCATTTTTTTCTGACTTGTTTTCTGTGTCACACCCATCAAATCTGTAACCCCTCAAATACTATGAGTTGGGCTTGTGGTCTTCTTTGTAGTTTTCAACATTGCTATCCATTTGGGTGTGAGTCCACATGTGTGTATGCATGTGTATAAGTGTGTATGCATATGTATAAGTGTGTGTGATTTCATATATCTTTAACTGAAAGTTGAGAGCACAATCATGGGCTGCCACCAGGACAACTAGAAGTCTTCCCGTCTCCTTTGAGTTTTAGTTTTATTTGCCATCACTGTCATTACTGCCTTTTTAAATTTGATTTTCAGTTTTCTGAATATCATGTCCACTTTAGGTTTTATGTTCACTGTAACCAATTATGTCATGGAATCTAAGGCTAGCATTTCTTCAAGACATTATTTTGTTCATAGTAAACAAAATCAAAGATAAGCTTTTGAGCAGGCACACCTCAGACATCACTACTTGACCAGTTTCTATTTACCAATGAGCTCTGTTGCACCTTCAAGGTCCCTCTCATCCCCTCCTTTTGGGGAGCCACTACCAGCCAATGCAGACATGTGATATTAAGTTTGTGTGCCATCATGGGTAGAATGATCTCATTTTGCTTGAGTGGTTTGTTCAGTTAACAAGTACTTATTAAGCCTCTACTATGCACTAGGCACTGTGATCTTTCCTGGAGATAAACGGTAAAGAAAAGTATATCCCATGTCATCAAGAAGCACTCAGTTTATTGGTAGAGACAAAGTTACACAGAAAGTGAAAGGTGCTAAACAGATGTAAGCCCAGGATGCCCTAGGAGCACCTGGACCAAGCATCCATCATTATGCCGAGGGTCAGGAATGACCTCTTAAAGGACACAGAGACCTGATGGATAAATGGGAGTTAATCAAGCAGAGAAGAGAGACAGAGACATCCTGGTATTCCTTAAGCCCTTCTTAGCATTTACCCCATTTACCTCATTGTTCTGTTTAACCACTTCTCTGGTAAATTCTTTCTCCCAAGAACTCCTGTGCCTCAGGTATTTCGTGGAAGTGTGGACGCCAGAAATATTATCTCATGGTGAATCACTTCTCTTTGGTGGTGGTGCTGAAATTGCAAAGAAATGACATAAACTTGCTGCAGTTCTTACTTGGGAAAACCTCCAAAAAACCTCTTTACTCTTCTTTCTTTTTATAGAACTCTACCCTCCATTGTCTCCTTAGTGGGGAGGAATCCCTGAGCCAAGTTCTTCAGCCTCAGTGAACTTCTCTGAACTCATTTACGCTGGCCTAGATGAGCCACCTCTACTCACCCAAGTCTGCTTTCATTGGTAACTCCACAGCAAAGAGATTTTGAGACTTCAAATCAGAAAGACAACCTCTTATGGTATCCTCAGTTCAGTTCAATTCAGTTCAGTCGCTCAGTCGTGTCTGACTCTTTGCGATCCCATGAATTGCAGCACACCAGGCCTCCCTGTCCATCACCAACTCCCAGAGTTCACTCAGATTCACGTCCATCGAGTCAATGATGCCATCCAGCCATCTCATCCTCTGTCGTCCCCTTCTCCTCCTGCCCCCAATCCCTCCCAGCATCAAAGTCTTTCCCAATGAGTCAACTCTTTGCATGAGGTGGCCAAACTACTGGAGTTTCAGCTTCAGCATCAGTCCCTCCAAAGTGTATATATTGATTTAGTGATCATATGGGAAGAGATGTGCTCTGAAGATGTTTTTCTCTGATAGTTTCTTCATGGAAATGGCTCTGAGGATAGTTTGGAAGAGTCAACAACATAAAAACATGGAATAATGACCAGGAATATGGGCAAGGATCCACTGCCCTCAAACTTCTTTTTCTCTATCTCAGCCTAGCTTTTGATTCCTTAATTCAATATTGCTACTTTTGAGTGGAAGAGTCAACAACATAAAAACATGGAATAATGACCAGAAATATGGGCAAGGATCCACTGCCCTCAAACTTCTTTTTCTCTATCTCAGCCTAGCTTTTGATTCCTTAATTCAATATTGCTACTTTTGAGTTGCCCACATGAATGTTTCTAGAGTGAATCATACTAGATCTATAGTACAAGCTTAATAACATCAACCTCTACTGATAGTCTAGCTTAAATGTCTCCCAGTTTTTGCTTTGGCTTTTAGATTAGCTACAACTAGCCGAGAAATGGTCTACTAAAACTAGAACTTTGCACAGAAATTTTCAGGTAGGATGTGTTTAAAAGGATTTGAATGAAAAATCACCATCAGAGCAAAACATTTCTCCAGTTATACTTTCCATTAAATATTAAGTATGCAATGGGGAAACAAGTTGAAAATATAAATATATAATAATTGAATTATTACAAGTTTAGAAGCTGAAGAGACACATAAACATGTTTCATATGTGAACTAAATGTCTCCTCCCCCTCTACTTTCACTGGCAGGAAATACATTAGTATATCCTGTTTCTGCTTAAGCCTGAGAAGAAAAGGCCAAGTGACAGCTTTAAAAGTTGACCTTGAATAAGTTATCAGTTGCAGCACTTCCCTAAACTTGGACTCAATTTACTCTGTTTAAGTGTAGCCTCTTTTATGTTTATCCTTAGATATTTTAACAAAGCGTCATAGTGTTATTTTTATAGTGTAATCACATAGACAAACATACTACCTTTAACTCTTATTAATCACCTGCTTTTAATTCTCATTTAATCACCTGGTTGGTGAGTCTAGGACAGTACAGCAAATTATTAGCGTAAAACTGCAAACCAGAGAGTTAGAAAATAATAAAACACAATAAAGAGTTTTTAAAAAGCAACCCTAGACATCAGAGTTGTGAAACAATTGCAAGCATTTCAACATATATATTGAAATAATAAAATCTCAGTTAACTAAACCTAAACTGCATACATGTAAACTGCTGGATCTTTTAACTACGAGAAGTATTTTTAGTATTTAACTTTTTACAAGGAAGGATATGCTGCTGCTGCTAAGTCAACTTCAGCTGTGTCCAACTCTGTGCGACCCCATAGACGGCAGCCCACCAGGCTCCTTCATCCCTGGGATTCTCCAGGCAAGAACACTGGAGTGGGTTGCCATTTCCTTGTCCAATGCATGAAAGTGAAAGTGAAGTCGCTCAGTTGTGTCCGACTGTTCGCGACCCCATGGACTGCAGCCTACCAGGCTCCTCTGTTCATGGGATTTTCCAGGAAGAGTACTGGAGTGGGTTGCCATTTCCTTCTCCGGGAAGGATATGAGAAAGTGAGAAAACATACTCTATTCAGAGATTCATAACAAGGCAGTTTTCAGCATAAATCCCGGGGATGAGAACACATTCTGTCTAGCCTCCCAAGCTTCTGTAGTATAGTGCTCTGTGTTTAATCTGCAGGCTTCAAAGTGAGGAGAATGATTTAATGCATTTGAGAAAACATTTTGAATAACAGCTTTAAAGCAAAAAGGGGTTTTCCACATTAGCCACAGCTGACCACAAAATACAAATTAACAATTTGCCCCATTTCCTAGCTATTCTAGTTGAGGTTTTAATGTACATAGCTAATAAAGCATCTTTCATATTGTAGTTGGAGCATCCCTACCCATTCATGGACCACTGACTTAGAAACAATCTCGTCTGCCATTGCTTCTGTGGCATGAGGTCTTGAAATGATCAGTTATCTCATAGGATGACTCACATCTCACTAGCTCGATGTGGTTCCACACTACCAAGAGAACACAGGGCCAGCACATGCCCAGTAATTCACAGCATAGTCATTTCCCTGAAATCTTCATAAGGAGTGCCCCTCCATCTGGTGTAAAAATGCATTATTCATTCAATACACATCCTATTCACTAAATAGGGAGAATATCACCCCTACACTCCCATTTATACTCAAACCATGTCATTTGGGTAATTGTGACTTCTCTGGTTTTATACTTTGAGATTTTGCATGCATTTTATATCTTCCTTTTGAAAATTACATTTTATTAAATATTTGACCAGAGATCTAATTTTCCATTTCCTTTTCTCTCCCCTGAGTCTCTGTATCATGTTCACATTTAAGTCACAGGTGCGCTTGGGAAGCTTAACTTTACTTCTGAGTCATGTTGCTGAGCAAATAAAATCTCCCTCCAATCCCAAGGGGCTCACTCCCCTACAGTTTCCTCTTCTCTGTCTAAGGACACCAGAATAGAATGAGTAAACTGTGTTCACTGTATTTCCAATTATGTGGGTTTTTAGTGTTATCTGCTTCCAGGAACATTTATGACAACACGTGGATTCTAGGATCCACTCTAATACATATACTCTAGTAAAAACTGGAAGAGTCTAGGTGTTCACAAATTATATATATTTCATATTTTATATGTTTATTTATTTCAGTCTGATAGAACCAATACTCAGGTTAGGAGATCCAGGTTTAAGTTGAATATCTATGTAACCTTGGGTTTGGGAACAACACCGACCTTCTACTACTATATCACCTGGTCTCTGAGACCAGAGGCAGTAGGAACATTTTTGAAGATACAAACCCAAAGAACCCCATGAAGCAAGTAAAATCCCCAAGTGCAACATCAAGAGGAAGAGGCTTATAGAACCAAGAAATGACACAGAAGAGATCTTGTTTATTAATTTAATCAGGATATTTTATTATATCAAGAGATCTATCCTATAGATCTGTCAATTTCTCTTCATTCCTATTGCTAGTTTCCTAATTCAGGCTATCACAAGGCTTTCCCAGATCACTCCTACCTCCCCTACGTGGTCTCCCTAATATCCAGGCCTGATTCCCTCTTCTCCACTATCCACTGAATAGCCTGATGAATTCCTCTGATTAAAATGTTGAAGTGCTTCCTCACTGCCCTCAAGATAAAGCTGATCTCCTTAGAATGAAATACTAAGGGCTTGCTTTGCTAGGGCTTGCTTTCTTAACCTTACCTCTTGACCATCTCCTACTGCCTTGCCATCTAAAGCCCAGTCTGATTGAACGAAGCTTTTCATCCTATGAGTTCTGAACAACTCACCAAACTCTGAAGTCCACAAGCAAGGAACTATAACAGCTGAGAGCTGAGACCATGTGTTCAGACTCTAAAGCTACAACAAATATATTTTCCTTTTCCCTCTAAGGGAATCAAGGGATAAACTCATATACTCATTCAATCACCTTTAGTGAGGAATCCCAGTGCCATGGCTTTAAATGGCATTTTTCTCAACGTATGAGATGACTTTGACATTAAACCCACAAACTCAGGATACAAGAAATGTAAAGTCCTTTTTTTATGTTCACTTTGCACTCTGTGGTAGAAACTTGATCTTGTCAACTCTGGGTCATCTCACTCAACTCAGTTCCATCTTTTCCTTGGAGATGCATCCAAGTTGAAAGGAGAAGCACTGCTTTTGCGCTGAGGCAATGGAAGTGGGGATGGAAATCTGATCCTCCGTCATCACCAGATGCCCACTGGCTCCTTTGGCCATGGGTCTACACAGTCAGTAGCATCTTCCTCATTCCATCCCAAGGCCTCTCTGGATCTGATTCTATAATATATCAGTTACGTTAAAACTCTCTCAGTCATACTGAAAACACTTGGTTGCTCCCTGAACCAAAAGAGCATGGGGAAATTCTACGAAGTTCCTCAGGTTTGTATGCCTGAACATTCTGTAAAACTGTTTACTCAGGGGCTTCTATGAAACACTTCTATAAATGCTGATGAAAACTTCTACAAGTTTTAGCAGCCCTCTGACTTCATTTACTAAGAAGGATACAAACAGATTTTTCACAGATCATCCTGAATCTAGTGAGACTTTTGTTTTGTGTGTTTCCTATATGTTTTGTCCCACCCTGGATACAACACCAGGCAGAAAGTTCACAGGGTGACTCAATCCTGTCTAGCTTATTCTCTGATTTTAATTTTCTTCTTTCTTCTAGTCAGGAAAAATTTCTCTGCTCTGGGAGCCAATCATTATATTCTTCTCTGTCATTTGTCTCATGTTTTGATATCAGGGTGTTTTTGAAGCCATATTTCAAACTATTTATGTTCTCTGCTTTCTGTGTGTAATTTATTCCCTGAGGCATATATATAGAATGTCACAGTTTCCCAGGTATGAAGAGTCACAAAACAAAAGGAGCGATGGTGAGGGGGTACCAATTAATATATCAAGATATTAAATCACTACCTAAAAGCCTAAATTTCTAAAAGCAGAGTTTTCCAGTAAGTGCTGGCAGAACTCACTAGAATACCTCGTGGAAACATCCTGATTTCTCCCCACTCTTCCCTCCTAAATTAGAGTTCAATTTCACCCTTGTATTTCTGGGAAAGGTGTTCTGATGCAAATCAGCAGAACTGGAGGGAAATGACATAAATATTAAGAAAGAATGAACTTGCTCATGAAGCCTCTTGTGTCTATGTAGGCCCTTTTTAGGCTCAGTCATTGGCTTGTGATAGGAGAAGCCAGGCCATGCTTCCACAATGAACAGGAGAGAACAGAGGAAGGATTTCTGCACAGTCTCTTCATAAATCCCAGAAGCGGGCTGTGAAAGAGGTAGAGGAGCATCGCCTCTCTAATGTTAAGGCATGATAACTTTTCTCATCCAAAAATTGAAAGGAGAAATAAGTGAATGAGTGACTAAACTGATAAATAAAGGATCTTCCCTGATGGTTCAGTGGTTAAGAATTCACCAGCCAGTACAGGGGATGTGGATTCGATCCCTGGCTGGGGAACTAAGCCCACACGTTGCAACTGCTGAGCCTGTGCGGCACAACTGAAACAAAGCTCGCATGTTGAAACAAAGATCCTTCATGCAGCAACTAAGACTTGACCCAGCCAAATAGATAAATGCATTTTTAAATTAACAAAAAAATTAGTGAATGAATGAAAAAAGTATGAAAGCTAGGAAACTGTAAAAGGAAAGGAAAACTGAAAAAAAAAAAAAACTGGAATTTGGGGTTTGTAAGACATACAAACATTTGGCTGGAAATTTCATTGTCTTTGATCAATATGTGTAAATTGTTAAACATATATCGTTCTAAGTATGTTTGAGCCCAACAAAATAACACATTTGAAAGTATGTCATAGGCTATAAAAGGGCCATAAAAGGAATATTATTGCTATTTTCACTAGTGTTACCATATGTTAATTCTGTTGATTTCAAAAAAGAGAGAACTCCATCTCAACACATGAGTGTTTGTGGAGTGCCTAATGTGGCTCATTTGCTACAGAGGTTAGAGCATTTTCAAAATCCAGGAGAACATGGGAAAGAAGCCCATATGGGCAGTTGGTTTGTCAAGCAAGACGTTCTCCAGATGAGCAAATAAGAATCCAATCACCCAAAGGAGAGGAAACGCCACAGCTGGAATTTCCAAACCAGTCACTGATGCTGAACATTCACAAATGGCTGTGTTACCAGGAATTCTTTCAGACTTTTTCCTGTTTCATCTAAAGCAGCAGACATAGATTAAGGCTGTGCCCAGCCTTTTGTTCAGGAACACAAACACTTGTATTTGTTTTCATTCTTTTTGCTTGTCATTTACTCTTTTCTTTTTGTAGCTTGTGTTGTGCTCAGTCATGTCTGACTCTTTGCAACCCCATGGACTGTATCCTGCCAGGCTCCTCTGTCCATGGAATTTTCCAGGCAAGAATACTGGAGCAGGTGGCCATTTCCTACTCCAGGTGATCTTCCTGCCCCAGGAATCGAACTTGCGTCACTGTATCTCCTGCATTAGCAGGCAGATTCTTTACCACTGTGTCACCTCTTAGTCTCATTTTAAAAAGGAATCTGAAATTCATGGCCAAGAGCTCAAAATACCACAAAACCGAAATAAGTACATGAAGAAATCAGCACAATTCAAGCCTCATTAAGTATGATTGTTACGAGATTCACAATGTCCATAAGATAATGAAACAAGTTTTCAGGAGAAACATTTCAAATAGAAGCAGTATTGAGTCACTTTTCTTCATCAGTCTACACACTGTAGGACCACTGCAATAGAAACTTCCAGGTTCCCCTGCCACAAATTAGAGACAAATTCCAGCCTAATCCAATTCTTATGGACAAAATTTCTTTGCTGATGTACCATTAAACACAAAGCACAATGACAGAGAAGAATTCTCATCTCACTAAGGAATCTGCTTGTTATATCACTAATTTGAAGCACCTGCTGCTTTAATAGAGGGGGAAGGGTTTTCTGGTTTTTACTTTATTTCTTTGAATGTTTTCTGCTTGTCTCATGATTTGTACCCCTGTGATGAGTCTGTTTCCATGCTTTGACCCTACTTTTATGGGTGTTAATTGATGAAGTTTATTCTTGTTCTGTTTATTGTCTCCTATTTCTACTCTCTTGTATTATCTAAATGTCAACTCTTTCTTCATCTCATCTCTTCCCAGCTGCTCTCAATATCCTTATAGGGGCCTGAGGGCTGGGCTGGGCTGAAACTCTACCAAATCAATGAAAAGGCAAAAGGCCAGTATAAACTAGGCTCCGTGAGCAGCCTGCTCATTTCAGAAAATTGGCCTTTCACTGCCTGGTGGATGAGGCCTTTCCTTATGTGGGTATCTCTAATGTTCTTTGCTATGCACACTGAAATTCTTAGGTAGATGGAAACTTGTAAACACCTTAGATTCCCTCCTTCCCTCAAACTCTACTACCCTAAGGAGAATTTCACCTACCACCCTTAAACAGGTGCTTTAATTTGCTCCTGCACTCGGCATGCTCCGTCACTCAGTCAGGTCCGACTCTTTGCAACCCCATGGACTATAGCCCGCCAGGCTCCCTTGTCCATGGAATTTTCCAGCCAAGAATATTGGAATGAGTTGCCATTTCCTCCTCTAGAGAATCTTCCCAGCCCAGGGATTGAACCCTCATCTCTTGCATCTCCTGCACTAGTAGGTAGATTCTTTACTACTAGCACTATCTGCTTTGCTCCTGACTACACTTGAAAAACTTCAAGGCATTTGTTTGCCCTTCTCACTCTAGTTTTCTATTGTTATCATAACAATTTGCCACAAATGTAGCAGCTTAAAAGTGCATCCATTTAACTGTCTCACAGATCTGTAGAATTCGAGCACAATGGCCTCACCAGACTAAAAACAACATGTCACTGGGGGGTGTCCTTTACTGGGCCATCAGGAGAAGAATCTGCTTCCAAGCTCACAGAGGTTGTTGGTAGAACCCAGTTCTTTTCAATTGTAGGATGGAAGTCCTGTTTCCTTGCTGACTGTCAGCTGGGGGCGACCCTCAGCTCTTGGAGGCCTCTTTCTCATCCTCCCACACGGGGCCCTACCTCTCAGAACAAGCAAGAGCACACCGAGTCCTTCTCATGCTTGGAAGCTCTCTGATTTCCTTTCTGTCGCATCTCTTTCCAACTCCATAAAAGAAAGTTCTGTGTTTTTAAGGATTTATTTTAGATTGGCCTCACCTGAAAAAATTCAAAACAATTCTCTATTTTTAAGTCTGTAACTTTCATTAAATCTTCAAAGTCTCCTTTGCCATGTAAAGTAACATATTCACAGGTTCCAAGTGATTCAGGCATGAACATCTTCTGTGGACCATTACTCAGCCTATCATCGCACACTATCTCCCATCCTCAGTTAGAAGGTTCCATACAATTCCCATTTGGAGTTTCTCAAAGTGTCTAAACTCCCAAAAGACTTCTGTGAATTCCTGCCATTCTCCTCGTCAAACCCAATCAAACTAGGTAATGAAACCATTAGCCAGTTCTCAAAGTGATGAGGCTTTCCCTTGTTGCGCTGTGTTCCTGTGAGCAGCCCCACCATCTCCCAGAGACACATCACATCACTGCTTCATGAGGTATTTAACATGTCTGCCCCGCTACCCTCCTCCTTCTCCAACCTTCAAGCCAGCTCTTTTGACACTTGTTTTTAATAAAGAGGCTAGAAAAAGAACATACCTCTTGAATTTGCCTAAGTGGCTATTATTTTCACAAAAATAAACACATTGTAGTTCATGACTTTCTACGGGACATTTTATTACAAACTCCGAATCGTGTTATTCAAGTCCCCTCTTAACAGGGAAACAGATGATAAACCTGAAGTCTAAGTGATCTTGGATTGTTTCTCCACTGTGTTTAGTCAGAAAAGTTACCAAGTATCTCAAGAAATGTTCTCCATTTAGCAAGGCCAAATGTAATTTAATATAGAGTGATGAGATCTAAATGGACCACATCTATGCAAGCAATTTAACATCAAAACAGTTTATCATATTTTATGAGATACTTATCAAGTATAAATCACATGATTTTAGGTAATTATTACTGTGTGTGTGAATCAATCTGTAAATGGAGTTCAATTTAGGTAAGACGAGCAACCACTCAGATGACCTCCCACAATAATTCCCACCACCTCACTTTCATGCTTTTTAATTTAGCTGGAATGACTGACTAGCTACTAATGAATATAGCACACATATGAGGATTTCCAATAATTAGGTTATAAAAGACCACAGCTTCTTTGGCAGTCCCCAACCATTTTGGCACCAGGGACTGGCTTTGTGGAGGACAATTTTTCCACACACTGGGATGAGGGAATGGTTTTGGGATGATTCAAGCGATTACATTTGTTGTGCACTCTATTTCTATTATTATTACATCAGCTCCATCTCAGATCATCAGGCATGAGATCCCAGAGGTTGGCGCTCTCTCTTTTTTTCTCTTGGACAGCTTCTTCTGTAGGAAGCAGTTGCTATCTCATGAATCATGTCTGTCAAGACGTCTATGTGAGTGACTCTGGAATAAAATCCTCCCTCAACTGAACTTAGAAATGACTCTAGACTTGGCCAGCTGCTGACTGCAACCACATGGGAGGCGTTGGAGCAACCACCTATGTACGCCATGTTAAGATTCCTGCTCCTTGAAACTATGAGATGTTTTTATTTCAAGCTGCCAAGTTTGGGATAGTATTTTACACAGCATCTGATAACTAATATAACAGATACACTTACAGCTCAAATCAATTCTCAAAACCAGCACTTTATGGAGAGTTCTTAATAGACTTTGTATCCAAAGCACTCAAAACAGTTTGAATAAATGAAAAAAGTAATGATCATATTTTCTTAGTTTAAAAAGATAAGATACACATTCGGAACTGATGAGTCAGTCTCTATACTAAAGCAGTACTTGCTTGACCTGTTCATCCCTGATATTATAGTTTACTTTCATGAACTGCAGGATCTACTTAGGTTTCTTAGAATCTGCTACAATAAATGAACAGAGGTGATTTAGAAGACCTAGAATTCGCCTTACCCCACTCTGTGTATCGTTGTCTATACCGTTTAATGCTACTACAGTTAGTAAGCCCAGTCCATTGTAATTCCTTTACCATAAATAGAAATTGCTGATTTCTTCTCAATTAGGGAGTATCAAAACACCCTAGGTTTAAAAAGGGCTATAACACAAAATATCACTCATAGCAATAAGGAATAAAAAAAAACTAAAATCAGAACAAGAAATTATGACACATGATTAAAATGTTTTACCAGTTCCTTAGAATTATAACAGAGCTTTGAATCAGTAAGAGGCATATTAAGAGTCTCACAGATAAATGGACTGAAAGGATAAATAAGAAATTACAGAAACAGAAACTTGAAGACATAAGAAATATGAAAAATATTAAAAATCTCCTTAGTAATCAAAGAGATGCAAATCGGCCAATGACTAAAGGGGTACCCTAACAAGTTAGCAATGCTATAACACTAGCAAAGATTATAATGAAATACTGGTGAAGCTGCAGTGGCATGAGCTCTGATAGGTTTCTAGAGTTATTTCACACTTTTACATCAACTACCATAAGAAGTTCTGCCCTTTGTTTCCTGAAGGCCATTACCAGAAATCTTTCCTAATGATGCAATTTGAGATGCAAACATTTACGTAAAAATGTGTCACAATTAAAATTATGTATGTAATGCAATGGAATTACTAATTTAAAAAAATGGAAGGAAGGAAAGACGAAGCTATCCGAATGTTTATTCAGGGAAGGACATAAGGAAATATGACAGAACCATAACATGGAGCATTATACAGATATAAAAAGTGATATTTTTAAAGACCATGTAGAATTGTAAAGTAAAATAAAAATAAATAAATAAAGACCATGTAATAGAAATAATAACAGCATATTTTAAAATATTGCTATTTTTAAATAATATAATATTTAAGTTCTATATGATAGGAATAATAGCATGAAAAGTTTATGCTCTATATAATGTTAAGCAAAAATGACAGCACATAAAAATATTAAATGTCCTAATGCTGGGTAATTAAAAGACTTAAAATTATTATCTCTGCTGACGGGGTTTCAGAATTTCAGGAACACTTATATAATTTATACCATGCAAGGAGATCCAACCAGTCCATTCTGAAGGAGATCAACCCTGGGATTTCTTTGGAAGGAATGATGCTAAAGCTGAAACTCCAGTACTTTGGCCACCTCATGCAAAGAGTTGACTCATTGGAAAAGACTTTAATGTTGGGAGGGATTGGAGGCAGGAGAAGAAGGGGACGACCAACGGTGAGATGGCTGGATGGCATCACTGACTCGATGGACGTGAGTCTGAGTGAACTCCGGGAGTTGGTGATGGACAAGGAGGCCTGGCATGCTGTGATTCATGGGGTTGCAAAGAGTCAGACACGACTGAGCGACTGAAATGAACTGAACTGAACTGATCTCATAACCTAAAAAACAGTTTCCAATATATGAATGTAGACACTTCTTTCTTCTTTTCTTTGATTCCATCTCAGAAAGTTTTGGGGCTTCTCGAGTAGCTCAGACGGTAAAGCATCTGCCTACAATGTGGGAGACCTGGGTTCCATCCTTGGGTCAGGAAGATCCCCTGGAGAAGGAAATGGCAACCCATTCCAGTATTCATGCCTGGAAAATCCCATGGACCAAGGAGCCTAGTGGGCTACCGTCCATGGGGTCGCAGAGTCGGATACGACTGAGTGACTTCACTTCAGAAAGTTTTACTAAGAAAGAGCTCTTGCTGGTTTCCTTAAGCTGTCATTTAGTTTGAGTCTTACACATCATTTTCTTTCTCTGAAATTAATATCAAGATCAGGACTTAACACTTAGATCATATCTGCATAGTCATAAAATGGGCATCTTTCCTTAAGTGCAGTTTTTCACTATACTTATTTTTTAAGCCACAGGATTTCTGCATATTAAAATGTATAAAAGAATGGGGAAAGTAAGTCATAAAATCAATTCTTTAGTTTTCATAGGGAAAAACATTGAACATGATTAAAAGAATCAGTTAAAAGCCAATTTACAAGTGGCCATATATGAAGCATTTCAGTAAAGTATGACTTTTGAAGAGGAAATAAAGATGTGTGGATTATTTGCTATTTGAAGTACACATATTTTATGCCTTTGTGGATGGTCCAGACTTTATGCTACCCTCATCATTTTTATCTCAGTAATAACTCTTGATGTTGACCAAGAAAAATTTATTTTGAAATTCAAATTTCAAGTTCCATAGAAGTAAATAAATTATTGAGCTACTGAACAAAAAAGGCAGAAAAATGTGACAGACTATATTTTGTCATCCTCCTCAGACAGCGAGAATCACATCAGTCTTACTTAATATGCTTACTTGTTGAAAAGCAAATGGAACACTAATGGAGAAAAAAGAGAGGCCATGTCAGAGTTTCTAAGACGTGGCATGCAGGTGCTGTCAGTAAGTGGAAACATGGTCATCTGTCTCTGTGGAGTCACTAAAAATTTTAAAAGAAAAGAGATTATTATAATTGTTGGAAAACAGCAACAACACCAAAACGCCAGAATAACAGTCTCAAAAAAAGAAAGACAAAGAGAAAGAGAGAGCATGAAAGAGAGAACTGTTATGTCTTTCAAAATGAAAGAATGAAAACATTTTATGAGAGTATAAAAGGTGCCTCAAAGGTGAGTTTTTGCTGTTTTCCTTTCTGGCCTGATCTTACGAATGGATAAAATCATGCTGAATCACATTAACTGACTTTTTCTTTAGTTTCCAAAGACAAGAGCCGAATAAGGGTTCAAACGCTATCAATACAGATAGAAAGAATATACAATGAGGGAGATTTTGCTCTTTAAAAAGTGTGATGGACCTGGGGAAGAACAATGAACACTCGAGAACACGGAAAAATGAAAGAATTCAGGATATATTTTGAGATTCGCAGCTCACTTATTTTAACAAGTCATTCTAAGCATAGATCTTTCTCTCTCACACACACACACAGAAACCTAACTGCCTACCAGGGATTAACTGCCAACCTACTCACCTCACAGAAAAGGACTTGGATACTGATTGTTTGTGAGGTGATCTCAAAAAGGAAAAAGCAAGGTTGAGGAATCATGGAGAGAGAGAGATGGAAAGAAGAAAAATCAAGATAAGGATGTGTTGTCAAGGCTACTGCTATAAGAAATGGGAGTCCTCTGTGGTTTTGTTTGGCTTTTGTTTGTGTTTCAGGTAGTTTTAATCTTTTCTTTGCTTTCTTTCTTTTTTTTTTTTTTGTTTTGCTTTTTAGAAAATGTTCCAGGACCTTGAAGAAGTGAACACAATATTTCTCAGAAATGTCCATCTGTGGATTGGCTCCAGGGCATTTAGACACTGATTTCTGCCTACTAATCTTGAAGAGTAGTTCTTAAGGACACTAACACCCTCTCTTGTGCTGAGAGTGTGCTCCACAGCTTCAGAGAAGACTCTGGGCAGAAGAGTGGACTGGTCCCTGAGCTTAGATTGTCATCCTGCAGCTGTGACCCATACCTGCAGAGGTGAGTGAGGGCATGGGTCTTGGGCCACCAAAGCACCAGCTACATTGCGCTCACCCTGTCTTACACATCCTCACTCCTGTGTCTTGCTGGACACGTCACAAACAGGTCAGGAAACAGTACATCAGACCTAACACAGGGCTCACTCCATGGGTGATGAACCAAACAAACTTTGATCTGGAGTAGCAGCAAACTGTTCTTTAAGAATGTATGTCAGTCACAGAGGACCCAATAACCAGAACCAGTTTTACTTAGAACTAGGAAATGCAAGCACCTTATACAGTACTGCTATTTTCAAAATCTAAGACTTCCCTACATTTGGGGGAAGACAACTGGGTAGTTAGTAAAAGAAAAAAACTAGACTAAAATTTCTTAAGGCAGAGATATTCTCATTCATCACTCATAGTACCTAACACCCTGCATTATAACACTGTATGTCAGAAACACTAACAAGTAAACAAAGAATGATTTGAACAGCCTGGTCATAAAAGTCAGTGATGATGCCTTAGCTACAGTTCATTCCTCCATCCTAGTACTTATCATATTATATTTTAAATATCTCATCTGTCTCTTTATCCCAGTAGATTGTGAGCTCACTAAAAGCATAATGTATTCATCTTTGTTTTCCTACCACGTAACCAACTTCATCCTGCTTAATGAGCTCTCAATAAATATCAAATTAATGAACTAATGTTTAAGATCTGTTCTTGCAGTTGTCTTTATTTGGTAAGGCTTTGCTCCCCAAATAAATACTCTTCTTATATCAATGCCCAAGTCATTTTACAAATCTTGTTATTTCACTAGTGTTTTTAATACAGAGAACAATGTTTCAGCCTCCATCAGCCAAGTTTCAGTCAGTATCATATGGATGTCAAATGATATAAAAATTCTGTATGTTTCAACATGGTAAGCATTAGCCAAATATGGACATTTAAATTTTATTAAATATAATTAAAAATTCATTTCCTCAGTCACACATTTCAAGTCTTCAATAGCCACATGTGACTAGTGATTACCCTACTGAAAAGTACCGCCGTAGAATATTTCTTCCATCATGGCAAAATGTTTTATCATATAGTACTATCACAGAATTTGGAAAAGAAAAATCCTAGCTCCTAACAGTGGACCATTAAACTCTGAGGTAGATCTGGGCATTGCTTCTTCCCACCATCCTTCCCATCAAATAGATTTCTTCTGTCCACATGTTGGCCAGGGAGCCTGAACTGCTTATGGTCCCCTAGTCTCCCAGAAATCAACTCAGGAAGCAGAGAATGGGGCTAAGGCAAGGTCTGCAGCACTGGGACTGCCCAGAAGCCAGTTTCTCCTCTTCACTCCATCTGAAGAACAGGGTCACTTCTGTTAAATTCTCTTTTGTGCTTTCAGAAAATGGAAAGCTAAGTCCCTAGGTTAGTAGTTCCTATTTATATTCCATGACAGATAAGGAGAAGCTGATAAATTGCATTAGCTGAAAAGAACTTGCTGCTGCTGCTGCTGCTGCTAAGTCACTTCAGTCGTGTCCGACTCTGTGTGACCCCATAGACAGCAGCCCACCAGGCTCCCCCATCCCTGGGATTCTCTAGGCAAGAATACTGGAGTGCATTGCCATTTCATTCTCCAATGCATGAAAGTGAAAAGTTAAAGTGAAGTAGCTCAGTCATGTCCGACTCTTCGCGACACCATTGACTGAAAAGAACTTAGAGTAATGTTATTAGCTCTGAACAGACTCCCTGATGTATTTTGTAGCTCTGAGATACTCTGGTGGTGTTCATTCCAGTGGTAAACACCATGCTACTGTCTGAACTTTATGACTTTTGAAATTGCATTTACTAACCATAGGTCTTAAATGGGACAGTGCAATAATTTTCCTAGATCTCTTTGGTTTTATATTGCCTTTTAGGTTGACTTTTGAGTAAAGATATTTAAATTCAAGTGACCTCTATTTTGGGGCTTCCCTGGTGGCTCAGCAATAAAGAATCTGCCTGCCAATGCAGAAGACACAGGTTCAATCTCTGGGTCAGGAAGATTCCATGGAGGAGGAAATGATCTCTACCTTAACCTTTAGAGTCCTAAATCAACCACTTCAGTATAGGAAATGCCAGGCTAACCTTCCTGTTGGCATTCTAATTCTGCAAAACTACATGGTGCTTATCCTACTAGAGTTCAAGACATGTTTCCTTTAGTGGAGTAGATAGCAATGATGATTGAGTTAGTACTTTTACAAAAGAACATGTAGACAGCGCCCATCCCTTGCTAAAAGCAGAACCACTTTTTTTTTTTTTTAATTACAGTAGCCAAAAACTATAAAACATCCAAACATTTCTGGTAAATTTCAAAACCCTGCTGTGATGAGTGAAATCCCATATGTAAATATAAATGAATCATCCTGCGGTTTATACTCACGTGTTCCCAAACAACTTTGTGTTTATTTCAGCTTAACCAACACGACATTTAGATGCTATTATTAAGATAGTTAAAGACAGTATACAATTGAAGAATGGGAACTTTACCGTTAGTAAAATAATTCTTTTGTTGAAAATCCTAATCACTCTATTTCCTTGTGTTTTATTTCATATGTGTGTGTATGTTTGTTGGGGCTCTCATCCTAGTTCTTTCTATTCTCACAATTCCATATCTGTCTGGTATTCTTGAAAATTATTTAAAATCCACATCTAGAAGCCTTTGTTGATTTATCAAGTTAAGTCTAGATTAAACTCTCAGTTTGGCTGAAGCAAAGATGCTTTTTCCATGGAAGAAAAGCTATGACCAACCTACAGCATATTAATAAGCAGAGACATTACTTTGCCAACAAAGGTCCATCTAGTCAAAGCTATGGTTTTTCCAATGCTCATGTATGGACGTGAGAATTGGACTGTAAAGAAAACTGAGCACCAAAGAATTGATGCTTTTGGACTGTGGTGTTTGAGAAGACTCTTGAGAGTCCCTGGGACTGCAAGGAGATCCAACCAGTCCATCCTAAAGGAAATAATCCCTGAATATTCATTGGAAGGACTGATGTTGAAGCTGAATCTCCAATACTTTGACCTGATGCAAAGAACTGACTCACTAGAGGAGACCCTGATGCTGGGAAAGATTGAGGCAGAAGGAGAAGGGGACAATAGAGGATGAGATGGTTGGATGGCATCACCAACTCGATGGATATGAGTTGGAACAAGCTCTCTGACTTCAACATATAATTTTTACCTCAGATGAATAAAAGAGAAAACTAAGTGTCAACTACAAATTGGCACTTTCCAAGAGCATTGTCAACTACTGAACATCAAAGGCATTTGCCATCCACCTCTATGGAGATTGAACCCCCTGCTGCTATAGCTGTTGACCTTCAACAATCTCTGAGGGAGTTCAGGTGGACTGAGAAACTCTGTGCTCCAGGGAATCTGGTGGGACAGGTCTTTAGATAATTGAATGTTATTAGGAATAGATTTTATGACCTCAATCCTTGCATCTCCTCATATCTAGAGAAGCACTAAATCTCTTTATAGTGGTATCAGATCCTCATGACTAACCAAAAAAAAAAAAAAAACCTTTTGTAAAATGAGTGCTTAATGGTATTGAACTCCCCCTTTGCCAAAACCTTATATATTGACCTTCCCTCACTGCTGCTTTGGAGCAGTCTCTGAGAACTATTTGAGATGCTGCCTCTCAAGCTGCAGTCCTCATTTTACCCCAAATAAAATTTAACTTGCAACTCTCAAGTTGTGCATCTTTTTTAGTTGACATAAGTTTGTGATTTCTAATTTAAGAAGATCATCAGGGGAAATGTTAAGAAACATGCTAAGCGAGAAGAAGTAATTCACATGCACATTCATAAATTCCCTCACAGTTTCTCTCTTTAGAAAAATGGAGCAATGAAAATGTGATCTGAAGAACTGGTGCTTCTTAAAAAACAGATTGTGGCAGAGAACCAGGCTGAGCTCCTTGTGCTATTAGAGGGGTGAAACGGGAGAGGGGTGGGTGGGAAGGAGGGTTAGAGGGAGGGGATATATGTATAGTTATCACTGATTCATGCTGTTGTACAGCAGAAACCAACACAACATTGTAAAGCAAATATCCTCCAATTAAAAATAATCTTTTTAAAAAGCAGATTGTGAATGGTCAGCAACAAGACTGAATGAATTACTCATCAAGATATATGGATGAAACTATAGAGACCCCAGAATTGTGTGGAGCATATAATGCTTTTGATTTTCCACCTTGAGGACATCAGTTCTTATTTTACTTGTAATCTTCTGCTTGGATTGGAGTTATTCAGAATGAAATCCAACTCAGCTAAAGGAAGATAGTACAGTCCTTTCTTAGAATGAAGTTACTTTGAATTTTTTTTCTCTAGTCCGTCATGTGGGGCCCACAGTTAATGGAAATTTGGGAGAAAGAAGGACCTACATGTTGGTAATATGATAAAGAAGTCAGTAGCACCCTAGGCTAATAACAAGCATACTACAAACCAGAACGCGATATGGCCAGAACAATATGTCTGTCTCCTGTAACAAAACACTGAAAAATCACAACTTCTTTCTGTTATTGTTGTGAAAAAAGGTGATGTTTCTGTAAGTTGTATCCCAACGATAAAGTTTAGCCATCAGACAAAAGTATGACTACAGATAATAAAATTCTCATTCAGTGACTGACTCTGTGAGTTCTTCAAATATGTCTCAACCTTCAGATCACATTATTTCCACTTTCACATAACATGAAATCATCTTCCAGTGCAGACAGCTTGCCTCAGCTTCAATAATGTTAATTCCAATTGGAAAAATAACTGTGAAACTGCCTCTCCTTCAGTACATTCTGATTGTGAGTACTCTTTTCAACTTTTGACAGTGAATATGAAAAATTCTGGGTTCTAGACCTAAATAGGTCACCAACTTCTTCTATTCTTCAAAAAATTATTTAATCTTTCTGGACCTCAGATTTCTGATCTTTGAAGTGAGGGTAGTAGTTTAAACTGCTTCTGGTTTTACATTCTATTGTCTTATACTTACATTTAATCTTTATTATTAAACAGCATCTTTATCTGCTCTGAGAAGACTAAAAACTCCCCCAAAGAAATAATGATTCCCAACCTAAATTATATAAATTTTGAAGCACCTAAATGAGTGTCAGGCAGCCTGTGGAAGTTCCATACAAGCATGATGACGGTCCTCAGAAACCAATGACTTCAGGATTGAGTTTCTACATAAATCGCCTCAACAGGTCTGCTTCAGTTCAGTCGCTCAGTTGTGTCTGCCTCGTTGTGACCCCATGGACTGCAGGAAGCCAGACTTCCCTGTCCATCACCAACTGCAGAGCTTACTCAAACTCATGTCCATTGAGTTGGTGATGCCATCCAACTATCTCATCCTCTGTTGTCCCCTTCTCCTCCTGCCTCAATCTTTCCCAGCATCAGGGTCATTTCAAATGAGTCAGTTCTTCACAGCAAGTGGCCAAAGTATTAGAGAGTTTCAGCTTCTGCATCAGTCCTTCCAATGAATATTCAGGACTGATCTCCATTAGGATGGACTGTTTGGATCCCCTTCCTGTCCAAGGGACTATCAAGAGTCTTCTCCAACACCACAATTCAAAAGCATCAATTTCCGGTGCTCAGCTTTATCTATATTACAACTCTCACATTCATACATGAAATCATCTTCCATCTAGTCAAACCATAGCTTTGACTAGATGGACCTTTGTTGGCAAAGTAATGTCTCTGCTTTTTAATATTTTTTGCTCACAGCTTTTCTTCCAAGGAGCGAGAGTCTTTTAATTTCATGGCTGCAATCACCATCTGCAGTGATTTTGGAGCCCCTAAAACGAAAAAATAAACAAATAATGTCTGTCACTGTTTCCATTGTTTCCCCATCTATTTCCCATGAAGTGATGGGACCAGATGCCATGATGTTAGGTTTCTGAATGTTGAGTTTTAAGCCAACTTTTCACTCTCCACTTTCACTTTCATCAAGAGGTTTTTTAGTTCTTCTTCACTTTCTGCCATAAGAGTGGAGTCATCTTCATATCTGAGGTGGTTGATATTTCTCCAGTCAATCTTGATTCCAGCTTGGGCTTCCTCCAGGCCAGCATTTCACATGATGTACTCTGCATATAAATTAAATAAGCAGGGTGACAATATACAGCCTTGATGTACTCCTTTCACTATTGGGAACCAGTCTATGTCCAGTTCTAACTGTTTCTTCTTGAAATGTTGCTTCTGCATACAGATTTTTCAGGAGGCAGATCAAGTGGTCTGGTATTCCCATCTCTTTCAGAATTGTCCACAGTTTATTGTGATCCACACAGTCAAAGGCCCTGGCGTAGTCAATAAAACAGAAGTAGATGTTTTTCTGGAACTCTCTTGCTTTTTCAATGATCCATAAGATGCTTGCAATTTGATCTCTTGTTCCTCTGCCTTTTCTAAATCCAGCTTGAACATCGGGAAGTTCACAGTTCACACACTGTTGAAGCCTGGCTTGGAGAATTTTGAGCATTACTTTGCTAGTATGTGAGATGAGTGCAATTGTGCAGTAGTTTGAACATTCTTTGGCATAGCCTTTCTTTGGGATTGAAATGAAAACAACCTTTTCCAATCTTGTGGCCACTGCTAAGTTTTCCATATTTGCTGGCAAATTGAGTGTAGTATAAGAGCTACCCCACATCCGAGGACAGGGGTGACAGCTGAGAGGAGCTACCCCATGACTGAGGTCAGGGGCGGCAGCCAGGAGGAACTACCCCACATCCAAGGAACAGTGGCTGCACGGGCGCAGGAAGGCCCAGAGGAGCTACTCAAAGTTCAAGGTCAGGAGGGGCAGCGGTGAGGAGATACCCCTCGTCCAAGATAAGGAGCAGTGGCTGCACTTTGGTGGAGAAGCTGTGAAGAGATACAACACATCCAAGGTAAGAGAAACCCAAGTAAGATGGTAGGTGTTGCTAGAGGGCATCAGAGGGCAGACACACTGAAACCATAATCACAGAAAACTAGTCAATCTGATCACATGGACTGCAGCCTTGTCTAAGTCAATGAAACTAAGCCATGACCCATGAGGCCCCCAAGATGGGTGGGTCATGGTGGAGAGGTCTGACAGAATGTGGTCCACTGGAGAAGGGAATGGCAAACTACTTCAGTATTCTTGCCTTGAGAACACCATGAACACTATGAAAAGGCAAAATGATGGGGTACTGAAAGAGGAACTCCCCAGGTCAGTAGGTACCCAATATGCTACTGGAGATCAGTGGAGAAATAACTCCAGAAAGAATGAAGGGATGGAGCAAAAGCAAAACCAATACCCAGTTGTGGATGTGACTGGTGATACAAGCAAGGTATGATGCTGTAAAGAGCAATATTGCATAGGAACCTGGATTGCTAGGTCCATGAATCAAGGCAAATTGGAAGTGGTCAAACAGGAGATGGCAAGAGTGAATGTTGACATTCTAGGAATCAGCAAAATAAAATGTACTAGTATGAGTGAACTTAACTCAGTTCAGTTGTCACTCAGTCGTGTCCGACTCTTTGAGACCCCATGAATCGCAGCACACCAGGCCTCCCTGTACATCACCAACTCCCGGAGTTCACTCAGACTCATGTCCATCGAGTCAGTGATGCCATCCAGCCATCTCATCCTCTGTCGTCCCTTTCTTCGCCTACCCCCAATCCCTCCTAGCATCAAAGTCTTTTCCAATGAGTCAATTCTTCGCATGAGGTGGCCAAAGTACTGGAGTTTCAGCTTTAGCATCATTCCTTCCAAAGAAATCCCAGGGCTGATCTCCTTCAGAATGGACTGGTTGGATCTCCTTGCAGTCCAAGGGACTCTCAAGAGTCTTCTCCAACACCACAGTTCAAAAGCAGCAATTCTTTGGTGCTCAGTCTTCTTCACAGTCCAACTCTCATATCCATACATGACTACTGGAAAAACCATAGCCTTGACTAGATGGACCTTAGCTGGCAAAGTAATGTCTCTGCTTTTCAATATGCAGTCTAGGTTGGTTATAATTTTTCTTCCAAGGAGTAAGTGTCTTTTAATTTCATGGCTGCAGTCACCATCTGCAGTGATTTTGGAGTCCAAAACAATAAAGTCTGACACTGTTTCCACTGATTCCCCATCTATTTCCCATGAAGTGATGGGACCGGATGCCATGATCTTCGTTTTCTGAATGTTGAGTTTTAAGCCAACTTTTTCACTCTCCACTTTCACTTTCATCAAGAGGCTTTTGAGTTCATCTTCACTTTCTGCCTTAAGGGTGGTGTCATCTGCATATCTGAGGTTATTGATGTTTCTCCTGGCATTCTTGATTCCAGACTATGCTTCTTCCAGCCCAGTGTTTCTCATGATGTACTCTGCATAGAAGTTAAATAAGCAGGGTGACAATATACAGCCTTGACGTACTCCTTTTCCTATTTGGAACCAGTCTGTTGTTCCATGTCCAGTTCTAACTGTTGCTTCCTGACCTGCATACAGATTTCTCAAGAGGCAGGTCAGGTGGTCTGGTATTCCCATCTCTTGAAGAATTTTCCACAGTTTATTGTGATCCACACAGTCAAAGGCTTTGGCATAGTCAATAAAGCAAAAATAGATGTTTTTCTGGAACTCTCTTGCTTTTTCCGTGATCCAGCAGATGTTGGCAATTTGATCTCTGGTTCCTCTGCCTTTTCTAAAACTAGCTTGAACATCTGGAAGTGCATGGTTCACATATTGCTGAAGCCTGGCTTGGAGAATTTTGAGCATTACTTTACTAGCATTTGAGATGAGTGCAATTGTGCGGTAATTTGAGTTCAGGTGACCATTATATCTACTACTGTGGGCAGGAATCCCTTAGAAGAAATGGAGTGGCCATCATGGTCAACAAAAGAGTCCAGAATGCAGTACTTGGATGCAATCTCAAAAACAACAGAATGATCTCTGTTCATTTCCAAGGCAAACCATTCAATATCACAGTAATCCAAGTCTATGCCCCAACCAGTAATGCTGAAAAAGCTGAAGTTGAACGGTTCTATGAAGACCTACAAGACCTTTTAGCACTAACACCCAAAAATATGTCATTTTCCTTATAGGGGACTGGAATGCAAATGTAGGAAATCAAGAAACACCTGGAGTAATGGGAAATTTGTCCTTGGAATAGGGAATGAAGCGGGACAAAGGCTAAAAGAGTTTTGCCCAGAGAACACACTGGTCATAGCAAACACCCCATTCCAAAAACACAAGAGAAGGCTTTACACATGGACATAACCGGATGGTCAACACCGAAATCGGATTAATTACATTCTTTGCAGCCAAAGATGGAGAAGCTCTATACAGTCAGCAAAAACAAGACCGGGAGCTGACTGTGGCTCAGATCATGAAGTCCTTATTGCCAAATTCAGACTTAAACTGAAGAAAGTAGGGAAAACCACTTGACCATTCAGGTATGACCTAAATCAAATCCTTTATTATTATACAGTGGAAGTGAGAAATAGATTTAAGGGACTGGATCTGATAGATAGAGTGCCTGATGAACTATGGCCTGAGGTGGAGACAGGGATCAAGACCATCCCCATGGAAAAGAAATGCAAAAAAAGCAAAATGGCTATCTGGGAAAGCCTTACTAAGAGTTGTGAAAAGAAGAGAAGAGAAAAGCAAAGGAGAAAAGGAAAGATACAAGCATCTGAATGCAGAGTTCCAAAGAATAAGCAAGGAGAGATTAGAAAGTGTTCCTCAATGATCATTGCAAAGAAATAGAGGAAAACAACAGAATGGGAAAGACTAGAGATCTCTTCAAGAAAATTTGAGATACCAAGGGAACATTTCATGAAAGGTGGGCTCAATAAAGGACAGAAATGGTATAGACCTAACAGAAGCAGAAGATATTAAGAAAAGTGGCAAGAATACACAGAAGAACTGTACAAAAACGATCTTCATGACCAAGATAATCACGATGGTGTGATCATTCACCTAGAGCCAGACATCCAGGAATACAAAGTCAAGTGGGCCTTAGAAAGCATCACTACGAACAAAGCTAGTGGAGGTGATGGAATTCCAGTTGAGCTGTTTCAAATCCTGAAAGATGATGCTGTGAAAGTGCTGCACTCAATATGCCAGCAAATTTGGAAAACTCAGCAGTGGCCACAGGACTGGAAAAGGTCAGTTTTCATTCCAATCCCAAAGAAAGGCAATGCCAAAGAATGCTCAAACTACGACACAATTGCACTCATCTCACAGGCTAGTAAAGTAATGCTCAAAATTCTCCAAGCCAGGCTTCAGCAATACGTGAACCATGAACTTCCAGATGTTCAAGCTGGTTTTAGAAAAGGCAGAGGAACCAGAGATCAAATTGCCAACATCCGCTGGATCATGGAAAAAGGAAGAGATTTCCATAAAAACATCTATTTCTGCTTTATTGACTATGCCAAAGCCTTTGACTGTGTGGATCATAATAAACTTTGGAAAATTCTTCAAGAGATGGGAATACCAGACCACCTGACCTGCCTCTTGAGAAATCTGTATGCAGGTCAGGAAGCAACAGTTAGAACTGGACATGGAACAACAGACTGGTTCCAAATAGGAAAAGGAGTACGTCAAGGCTGTATATTGTCACCCTGCTTATTTAACTTCTATGCAGAGTACATCATGAGAAATGCTAGGCTGGAAGAAGCACAAGTAAGAATCAAGATTGCTAGGAGAAATATCAATAACCTCAGATTAGCAGATGACACCACCCTTAAGGCAGAAAGTGAAGAGGGACTCAAAAACCTCTTCATGAAAGTGAAAGAGGAGAGTGAAAAAGTTGGCTTAAAGCTCAACATTCAGAAAACGAAGATCATGGCATCCGGTCCCATCACTTCATGGGAAATAGATGGGGAAACAGTAGAAACAGTGTTAGACTTTATTTGGGGGGCCTCCAAAATCACTGCAGATGGTGATTGCAGCCATGAAATTAAAAGACACTTACTCCTTGGAAGGAAAGTTATGACCAACCTAGATAGCATATACAAAAGCAGGGACATTACTTTACCAACAAAGATCCATCTATGAAGGCTATGGTTTTTCCAGTAGTCATGTATGGATGTGAGAGTTGGACTGTGAACAAAGCTGAGCACCAAAGAACTGATGCTTTTGAACTGTGGTGTTGGAGAAGACTCTTGAGAGTCCCTGGGACTGCAAGGAGATCCAACCAGTCCAATCTAAAGGAGATCAGTCCTGGGTGTTCTTTGGAAGGACTGATGCTAAAGCTGAAACTCCAATACTTTGGCTACCTCACATGGAGAGTTGACTCATTGGAAAAGACTCTGATGCTGGGAGGGATTGAGGGCAGGACGAGAAGGGGATGACAGAGGATGAGATGGCTGAACGGCATCACCGACTCTATGGATGTGAGTTTGAGTGAACTCTGGGAGTTGGTGATGGACAAGGAAGCCTGGCATGCTGCAATTCGTGGGGTCACAGAGAGTCGGACACAACTGAGCGACTAAACTGAACTGAACTGAGTGAAGCACTTTCATAGCATCATCTTTTAGGATTTGAAATAGGTCAACTGGAATTCCATCACCTCCACTACCTTTATTTGTAGTGATGCTCCATTCCAGGATGTCTGACTCTAGGTGAGGGATTACACCATCGTGATTATCTGGGTCATAAAATCTTTTTTGTATATTTCTCCTATGTATTCTTGCCACTCATCTTAATATCTTCTGTTTCTGTTAGGTCTTACCATTTCTTCCTTTTATTATGCCCATCTTTGCATGAAAGGCTCCCTTAGTATCTCTAATTTTCTTGAAGAGATCTCTAGTCTTTCCCATTCTGTTGTTTTCCTCTATTTCTTTGCACTGATCACTGTAGAAGGCTTTCTTATCTCTCCTTGCTAGTCTTTGGAACTGTGCATTCAAATGGGTATATCTTCCCTTTTTTCCTTTGTCTTTAGCTTTTTGTTTTCCCAGCTATTAAGTTCCAATTGTAAAGAATCCATCTGCAATACAGGAGACCTGAGTTTAATCCCTGGGCTGGGTAGACACCCTGGAAAAGAAAATGGCAACCCACTCCAATATTCTTACCTGGAGAATCCCACAGACGAAGGAGCCTGACAGACTACAGTCCATGGGTTGCAAAGAGTCGAACACAACTGAGAGACTAACACTTTCACAAGAGAAAGCAAGTCAAAGAAACAGTTTCCAACATGGAGTCAGAATTGGCTTTTCTCTGAACAAAGCCAACCTACAGCCTGAAGTAAATCCATCCAATCTGTAACCAAAAGCCAAGCTGCCTACCTGAATAAAGTCTAGATGAGTGAACTCCAGCTGACCCACAGATTTGCGTTTGTAAAATGAGGTTAAGCCTTGTCTTCTATCTCACGCTTTTTACACAAATAAATTCTAAATGGGCTATGCTAAATCTAAAATCATAAAATCATTACCATCTTTCTAAATGGTAATGATGACCCTTTATGCAAGACAGCAAAAGAGACACAAATGTATAGAATGGACTTTTGGACTCTGAGGGAGATGGAGAGGGTGGGATGATTTGGGAGAATGGCTTTGAAACATGTATACTATCATGTAAGAAATGAAGTGCCAGTCTATGTTTGATACAGGATACAGGATGCTTGGGGCTGGTGCATGGGGATGATCCAGAGAGATGATATGGCATGGGAGGTGGGAGGGGGATTCAGGATTGGGAGCTTGTATACACCCGGGGTGGATTCATGTCAATGTATGGCAAAACCAATACAGTATTGTAAAGTAAAATAAAGTAAAAATAAAATTTAAAAATAAATAAATAAATAAAATCATAAAATCACACGACTTCTAGATGAAAACTAGGAAAATTTCTTTGTGACTTTTGGTTATACAAACATTTTAAAAATAAGATAAAAGCACAATCTATTAAAAATTTAATAAATTAAGCTTTACCAAAAAATGTTTGCTCCATAAAAGGTAATATTAAGAGAATGAAAAGACAGGTCACATACCAGGAAAAAATAATTTGCAAATCACATCTCTGACATTCTTAAATCCAGAATACTCAAAAAATGGTCAAGTTCAACAAGAAAACAAACAACCCAATAAGATAGTAGGCGAAAGAGCTACACAGGTATTGGAATGGCCCAATATACACTTGAGAAGATGCTCAGCATCATTAGTCACTAGAAAAGGCAAATTAAATGCAAATTAACACCACAATGAGACATCATACATATTAGAATGACTAAAAAAATTACTTGACAATAACAAGTGATAATGAGGATAAGGAGCAACTGGAACTCTCATGCACCCCCTTAAGGAATGAAAAATGATACAATCACTTGGGACAACAGCAACTTATTATAAAGTTAAACATATACTTGGCACTGACTCAGCCAGCCCATTTCATAAAACTTTATCTTCATACAATATCTGTTCACAAATGTTTACAGCTGTTTCATTAAAATCATCAAAAATTAGAAGCTCCCAGATGTTCTTCAACCAGATGTACTTATAATACATCCATAAAACAAAACACTATTCAGTAACAAAAAGGAGCAAATTACTGATGTAGTAAATAAATGGGAGAATCTCAAATGTGTTTTGCAAAGTAGAAGAAACCAGTTATCCTGTGGGAACTGGTTTGCATTTCTTGTGATTTTATCTATGTGACATTCTGGGAAAGGCAAAACTACAGGGACACAGAAAAGATCAGTGGCTGCCAGGGTTTAGAGGATAGCCAAAATGTTAACTATAAAGAGGCAGCAAAGGTAATTTTTGAAATGATGAAACTGTTCTATTCCACAACTATGGTGGTGGATACATGATTATATACGATTGTCAAAATCCATGAAACTGTATACCACAAAGAGATAATTGTATTGCATATCAATTAACAGTTTAAAAAGAATTTAAAAATTAAATAATGTTTAAAGTTACATTAAGTTAGATGACCTTTGATATCACTTTCAAATATACATGTTAATGACATATGCACACTATTTTCTTTAACTTTTTAAGATACTTTTGCTATAAGAGAAAAGCGTCATTTCAAACAACTATGTCTCCTTTGCACAGCCATAATGAAACATCTTCTGCAATACTTTGGAACACTGCTTCAAGTCTTACATTTTCTCTTTCTAAAAAGCAGGCTACAGAACAATCTGCCAATCCATGTTTAGGACAGTGTTTGCATTGAGCACATGTGAATTTCAGTTAAAGAATGGCCCTGAATTGAGCATGTGACAAAGAACTTGTGTAGCTAGTGGCAGTCTGTTTGTCTTAAGAGTTCAAGTGTCTTCTCAAGGGCTGCCTCTTTTAGTTTAAGGTAAACTGGTCACACTGCTTATTTAACTTTTATGCAGAGTACATCATGAGAAGTGCTGGGCTGGAAGAAGCACAGGCTGGAATCAAGATTGCCGGGAGAAATATCAATAACCTCAGATATACAGATGACACCACCCTTATGGCAGAAAGTGAAGAGGAGCTAAAAAGCCTCTTGATGAAAGTGAAAGAGGAGAGCGAAAAAGTTGGCTTAAAGCTCAACATTCAGAAAACTAAGATCATGGCATCCAGTCCCATCACTTCATGGGACATAGATGGGGAAACAGTGGAAACAGTGTCAGACTTTATTTTGGGGGGCTCCAAAATCACTGCAGATAGTGACTGCAGCCATGAAATTAAAAGACGCTTACTCCTTGGAAGGAAAGTTATGACCAACCTAGATAGTATATTCAAAAGTAGAAACATTACTTTGCCGACTAAGGTCCGTCTAGTCAAGGCTATGGTTTTTCCTGTGGTCATGTATGGATGTGAGAGTTGGACTGTGAAGAAGGCTAGCACCGAAGAATTGATGCCTTTGAACTGTGGTGTTGGAGAAGACTCCTGAGAGTCCCTTGGACTGCAAGGAGATCCAATTAGTCCATTCTGAAGGAGATCAACCCTGGGATTTCTTTGGAAGTAATGATGCTAAAGCTGAAACGCCAGTACTTTGGCCACCTCATGCAAAGAGTTGACTCATTGGAAAAGACTCTGATGCTGGGAGGGATTGGGGGCAGGAGGAGAAGGGGACTACCGAGGATGAGATGGCTGGATAGCATCACGGACTCGATGGACGTGAGTCTGAGTGAACTCCAGGAGATTGTGCTGGACAGGGAGGCCTGGAGTGCTGTGATTCATGGGTTCGCAAAGAGTCGGACACGACTGAGCGACTGAAATGAACTGAACTGAACTGAAACTGGTAAAGCCTATTTCTTGCACAGAGCATGGGCCTTTAGATGAGACATTAAGACCTAAAGCAAAGGCTTTGTTTTTGCCTCCTGATCTACACTCCTCTGGCAGACAGCTTCAAAGATGGCACTGATGATTCTTGACTCCTGGTATTCTTAGACGAGTTCACTGAGGTGAAAGAGCTTGGCAAGGCCAAAAACCAGAACCTCTTGTTTAAGTATGAGCGTGTGGGTATATATTATTGTATTAGTCATGTACTGTTGCATAATAAATTTCCCCCATGAAAAATTATTATCTTGCTATTTTTGTGAGTCAGTAATCTGGAAACCACTTAAATGGGTGATACTGGTGACATTAGAACTGCAACTTCTTGAGAAAGCTTAAGCCATGTCTTCAGTTCAAAGTCTGAAAAGGAAAACAAGTTCCTGATCTGTCTTTTAGAACTGGTGATGGTAGCAATCAAGGGTCACTTGATAAACCAGTTAAGGCAGAATAGTGAATTCAGTCTTGCTACCGGCTTAACTGCAAAACACAGTCCAGCTTTAGAAATAAAGTCTCAGGGCATCTTGCATTATGAATGTTTCCAGAGAACTGATCTTTATCATATTTCTACACAGGAATCAGGTTTTAACAGAGTTTAAGAGGTTCCTCCAAAGAAATTAGAAATGAATCAGCACTTGTGACACAAAAAGCATTCAAGACTCTGCCTCCAAGATTTTGAGACTCTACTCAACTTCCTACCTCAGGATAAAACCAGCTGGATGAATATTTGGTCATGGGCCTCCACATGTAGAACATGCAAAACCAGGAACACATGTAGATTCCCTGCAGTCATTAGCCTCTTGATTTCCCAGAACATTTGGTTGAACTAGAGACCCATAAATGGTAAAGGGTGAGTCTGGGCTTCTAACCAATTTTCTGCTTCTCTGTCCACTGTTTTCCATCTGACTCTGTAAGCACTTACTTGCCTGTTGATATCGGAAATACCCACCAGGACACTACCAGCCTGCGCTTGAGGTGCCTGTCTCCTTGAGGTGCGTGTCCCATCATTTGGAGACAATAAGAGTGTATTCTTATGATCCAGATCAAGGCAACCACATTGAAAGAGACCTCTAGCCTGAAAATCACTGAGCTTCAGCTCCACTCCAGCCTTTTCCTTTAGCCGAGGACAAGTTACTTGACTTCTGTGGGCTTCAACACAGTCACTGGGCTTCAACATAGTCATTCTGAAGACTTTGAACTAAATCATGCTTTTTACATTTATGGACTTGGGGAGGTAGTAGTGATGGGAGAGAAACTGCAAACGCCTGGAAATGTAGTAGAACTTTAACTTGCTCTTTTTTGCTGAGACACTTTCATCAGATTTGTTTTTAATTGGAGGCAAATAGCTTTACAATGTGTTGGTTTCTGCCATACAGCAACACTCATCAGTCATAATTATACATGGTTTGTGACTTTAAAATTGAAAACCACTGGACTAAATACTTTTATTCTATAAACATAAATTTAACATGCTCAAGGCATTGAGTCAAGCAAGGTGGAAAATACAAAATGAGTGGGACGAGTAACCAAATCATCAAAGTCAAATGTACAACACAACAGTGCCACAGAGAAGAAAGACTGTCATTAAGTATTTAAAGAAGTGAGAGATTACAGCTGTCTGCAGGCAGGAAAGTGGGAATTAGAGAAAATAATTCAGGTTTGTGCATGTTAAGGGAGCAAAGCATTTCAAGTTGAGGGCGTAAAGAAAGCTAAACACAGCGGCCAAGGGGGAAAAAAAAATCTGTGGTGTGTGAGGCAGCAGCAGGCAATCAGATACACTTGGCTAGATCAGTTCCAAAATCATAGGATGAGAGGAATAAAGCAGAAAGCCAAACAATGACAGAATCTAAAAAATAAAATGATACTTGCACATGAAAATGAAAATGAGATCCTGGCTAAAACTTATACTAAATCTACTGCAGTACTTGGCTTTCCCAGTGGTTTCTGATTTTGTGGGAATACGGGCTTAGCTTCCACTTCCCTGGTGGCTCAGATGGTAAAGCGTCTGCCTACAATGCAGGAGACCCGGGTTCGATCCCTGGGTTGGGAAGATCTCCTGGAGAAGGAAATGGCAACCCACTCCAGTACTCTTGCCTGGAAAATTCCATGGACGGAGGAGCCTGGTAGGCTACAGTCCATGGGGTCGCAGAGTCGGACACGACTGAGCGACTTCAATGTCAATGTCAATGGAGAACATCTCATACCTAAATATATCACACCTTAATATGTATTCTCCTTTGTACAAAAATGCAAATCATGATACTAACTAGATCATGGAAGGATGTTGTTTGCAATATGAGAGCTGAAAAAAGAAGGCAGAACATTATTTTAACTCCAAGTGGAAATGTGTACAGTTTGGAATTTGTGTACCTTTGAATATAGTGGTGAATGACTGAAACGTTGCCCTATGTATTGGTTTGGGATTACAGATCAATTTAATGAGTAAGTGAATTTACAAATGTGAAATACATGAATAATGAGGACTGACTGTGATTATGTATGTGTGTATGTGTATATATATTTTTTACATATATACCTTTCTTTCAATTTAACAGAATTACTAAATAAAAATAGTTGTGTATTATAAATGATTGTTATTCGATTTTCTTCTAAATACCTTCATTACCATTGTGACACTGTCGTATTATCCACCAACCTCCTAGCCACAGAAATATTTTGTAAGCAGACAGAAACAGGTCCATCTCTCAGGGACAGACTCTTTGTTAACCAGCTCAAGACAGATGAGTAAATTCGATATATTCCTTTATGAACAAACTACTAGGGGACAAGGCATTATAATCCTCTAGCCAACACATTATTTTCCATTAGCCATTCTAAACAGGAGACCAAGGAATACTATGAAAGTGGTTTGGTAAGGATGGAACTAGAGAATGCTAGTTATTTGACTGTTTACCTGTATCAAGCCAAAGAAGCCAGGCCTTAAGTATGATGAAAAATTAATTACTGAAGACTCTTGAGAGTCCCTTGGACAGTAAGGAGATCCAACCAGTTCATCCTAAAGGAAATCAGTCCTGAATATTCATTGGAAGGACTGATGCTGAAGCTGAAACTCCAATACTTTGTCCACCTGATGCAAAGAACTGACTCATTGGAAAAGACCCTGATGCTGAGAAAGACTGAAAGCGGGAGGAGAAGGGGACAACAGAGGATGAGATGGCTGTATGGCATCACTGACTCAATGGACATGAGACTGAGAAAACTCTGGGAGCTGCTGATGGATAGGGAAGCCTGGCATGCTGCAGTCCATGGGGTTGCAAAGAGTCAGACATGACTGAGTGACTGATTGAAATTAATATCAAGGAAGATGCTTTGGGTAAAGTTATCCAAGCACCTGCTTGGCTATGGTAGCCTGGATTTTTTAATTAGCATAGAGTGAATAGTATTTTTCCAGTACTATCTTAAGAAGGCTTGTTTTCAAGTGGCACCCACATCTCCAGTTTTATAAAGTGAACTTTTTCCTAGAGAACATACACAGAGAAAAATAAAATCATTTTCCTGCTTTACTCAAGGGAGAAAATATTGCAACCCACATGGAGAAAAGTATAACTAAGTTCACGCAGAGATGAATAGACAGAATTGGAGGCAAGATACTGGATTTGAGTACTGATTATTGTCCATTAGCTCAAGACTTCTACTTGGAGAGAGGTACCACTCAGAGTGAGTCTCCATTACTTGTCCCTCTCACCTAGATCCATGAGTCTTATCTTGAAAGCACACTTCAATATATGCACATTTCTCTCTACCCCTTACTCTTGGTACTCCAGCCACAGTGAATTCCTTTATTCCTTGGATGATACAAGCCCTCTCCTTCTCATCATTCCCTCTACTTGAAAAGAATATCTTTTAACTCCTCAAAGGATGACTGATCAGCCTTCATCAGGCCCCAGCTTAAATTTCTCCTCCTCAGTGAGACGTCTCTTGTTTATGTCCACCCAATCCTAGATGGCCTTTGCTAGGTCCTCTCTCTTCACTTTCTTCCTATACTTATACAGCCTATAGTGATCTTGCTTATTCCCTTGTTCGCATGTTTGTGATCTAGCTCCACCCTCTGGTATACAAGCATCGTGGAGATTAGATACATATTCCCTCATTCTCCACTGTGATTCCCAGCATATAAAAGTGTTTGCTTCAAATTAAATACTTGATGTTTGTTGAATATATCAATCTAAATCTACCTGAAGCCGCTTATTTTCCTTAATAATCATACAAAATAAATGAGTGAAATCCTAGTTTTATATTACAAGATTTCAAACTGTTGGATGTTTTCTGTGGCTTTACAAATTAAGGCCAGGCAAGTTCAGCACATAATCCTAATCATGACAATAAGTTTGGGAAGTAGGTTGCTAAAAGCCAACTCTTCAGTTATTTTTCTTGCTGACAAATTTTAAACAGATGTAACACCCAAAAAAAGATGTTCTTTTCATTATAGGGAACTGGAATGCAAAAGTAGGAAGTCAAGAAACACTTGGAGTAACAGGCAAATTTGGCCTTGGAATGCGGAATGAAGCAGGGCAAAGACTAATAGAGTTTTGCCAAGAAAATGCACTGGTCATAGAAACACCCTCTTCCAACAACACAAGAGAAGACTCTACACATGGACATCACCAAATGGTCAACACTGAAATCAGATTGATTATATTCTTTGCAGCCAAAGATGGAGAAGCTCTATACAGTCAGCAAAAACAAGACCAGGAGCTGACTGTGGCTCAGATCATGAACTCCTTATTGCCAAATTCAGACTTAAATTGAAGAAAGTAGGGAAAACCACTAGACCATTCAGGTATGACCTAAATCAAATCCCTTATGATTACACAGTGGAAGTGAGAAATAGATTTAAGTGCCTAGATCTGATAGAGTGCCTGATGAACTATGGAATAAGGTTCGTGACACTGTACAGGAGACAGGGATCAAGACCATCCCCATGGAAAAGAAATGCAAAAAAGCAAAATGGCTGTCTGGGGAGGCCCTACAAATAGCTGTGGAAAGAAGAGAAGTGAAAAGCAAAGGAGAAAAGGAAAGACATAAGCATCTGAATGCAGAGTTCCAAAGAATAGCAAGAAGAGATAAGAAAGCCTTCTTCAGCGACCGATGAAAAGAAATAGAGGAAAAGAACAGAATGGGAAAGACTAGAGATCTCTTCAAGAAAATCAGAGATACCAAGGGAACATTTCATGCAAAGATGGCCTCGATAAAGGACAGAAATGGTATGGACCTAACAGAAGCAGAAGATATTAAGAACAGGTGGCAAGAATACACAGAAGAACTGTACAAAAAAGATCTTCACGACCCGGATAATCACGATGGTGTGATCACTCATCTAGAGCCAGACATCCTAGAACGTGAAGTCAAGTAGGCCTTAGAAAGCATCACTATGAACAAAGCTAGTGGAGATGATGGAATTCCAGTTGAGCTGTTTCAAATCCTGAAAGATGATGCTGTGAAAGTGCTGCACTCAATATGCCAGCAAATTTGGAAATTTTGCTCAGCAGTGGCCACAGGACTGGAAAAGGTCAGTTTTCATTCCAATCCCAAAGAAAGGCAATGCCAAAGAATGCTCAAACTACCACACAATTGCACTCATCTCCCATGCTAGTAAAGTAATGCTCAAAATTCTCCAAGCCAGGCTTCAGCAATACGTGAACCATGAACTTCCTGATGTTCAAGCTGGTTTTAGAAAAGGCAGAGGAACCAGAGATCAAATTGCCAACATCCGCTGGATCATGGAAAAGGCAAGAGAGTTCCAGAAAAACATCTACTTTGCTTTATTGACTATGCCAAAGCCTTTGACTGTGTGGATCACAATAAACTGTGGAAAATTCTGAAAGAGATGGGAATACCAGACCACCTGACCTGCCTCTTGAGAAATCTGTATGCAGGTCAGGAAGCAACAGTTAGAAGTGGACATGGAACAACAGACTGTTTCCAAATAGGAAAAGGAGTACGTGAATAATTGGAGGCAGGAGGAGAAGGGGACGACAGAAGATGAGATGGCTGGATGGCATCACTGACTCGATGGACATGAGTCTGAGTGAACTCCGGAAGTTGGTGATGGACAGGGAGGCCTGGCATGCCGCGATTCATGGGGTCGCAAAGAGTCAGACACGACTGTGCGACTGAACTGAACTGAAGATCTTATTTGATTTCTAAACCTAGGTAGAATAAAAATAAGTTTAAAATAACTTGATAGAATGAACTTTTCATAAGTAAACTAAATCTTAGAAAAAGACAATGTTTCAGTAAAAGTTGAGTTTTAGTGCTAATAGTTTTTGAGGTTTTTTATCTACTGAGGTCTTGTACTTACTGCCTACTTCCTGTAATGTTCCTTATTGCTGTTACATTATTATAAAGTTAAATTAATAAAAGGACATTCTAAGTTTGCTTCTTTGGCTTATCTATTTTTGGATGAAGATCAGATACCCCATGAACCACAATTAGATTATCATTCATACTGAAAATGACATCATTTAAAAGACCCTAACTGAAGAAATTGATTCTTGTTTTGTTTTGTTTTAATATAAATTTATTTATTTTAATTGGAGGCCAATCACATTACAATATTGTAGTGGTTTGCCATACATTAACATGGATCCACCACAGTGTACATGTGTTCCCCATCCTGAACCCCCCTGCCACCGCCCTCCCCATCCCATCCCTCTGGGTCATTCCAGAGCACCAGCCCCAAGCCCCCTGTCTCACGCATTGAACCTGGACTGGCGATCCATTTCACATATGATAATATGGAAATTGATTCTTGAATTCACATTTCACACTTAACAAGGGCCTCTGCACTGAACAAGTCAATTAAAAAATTTTTTTTCTGACCCCAAGCAACAACCACACCAGGATAAGAAGACAGCAGTTGTAGACAACTGATTCCAGAATTCGGACCAAGACTGTAAGAATCATTCTACTAAATCAATAGAATTATTTAACAAAAGCTTACCTCCCTATCAGAATAGAAAGCTTTGGTTTACTCCTAACCATACTGTTGCTCACAATGTTCAGGATGAGAAGAAAATTGTCCAGTGAAGTAGTTACAGAGTATAACTACTCAGGCATCACTGCTAGCTTTAAGTCTACTGATAAAAGCACGAGTACAAGGTATGTGTGACAGTTCAGTATGTCTGATAAATTGTATAGCTTATGAAATGTTTCCCCGTTAGCATACCTCATAGAGCTTATTCACTATATCTGATTAGTTTTCCCCCAAAGTGGGTAACTAAGCATACACACACACACACACACACACACACACACACACACACCCCAAGGGACATGAACCCTTGGTGACCACACTGACATTAAAGGGCATCATCAATGCCTTCTGTTGAAAGACTGGCAAATAAAACAGGAACTGATAGAACAAATTTTCACATTTTGAGGTATGAGGAAATCATTCTGGATTATACACCATCTGACTTAAACTTTATGATAACCAAAATGACCTGTTCTGTGGCCTGTCAAAAAAGCATCGCACATATGCTTTAACCATTAAGAAAAAGAATGCATTTAAAAAATCAAAACATAGTAACTGATTTAGGCATCCAAAATAGAGCTAGGTGGCCATTGTGGACACAGCTGCAGATACGTTTCTGTATTACTAAGAACTTGAGTTTTCTGAACTGTATCAGACTCAAGCACACACTCAGCCATTAAAAAAAAAAGCTTCTAGCAGTTGTCAAATCTCACCTTATGGTCCTAAGGTCTCCTCTTCTAACAATCAAAAATTTTCTAACTTTAGGAATAATAACAAAAGAGATAGTTCAAGCCATACCCTCCCCACAGAAGGCACTATATTCTTTTGGCCAGAATAGTACTAGACAATAAAATTGCTTTTTACTAAATTTCAGCAGAAAAAGGAGACATATATGCTGTGACCAATCACCTCATTATGTATATATTAATACCACATTAGGAGTTAAAATCTACTTAGACAGAACTAGGCAGCTGGTTACCTGACCACAACTCTCCCCAGAAGTGCCAGATACACACTTGTTTTCAGGACTTTCTCCTGAATTCCCCCGAGAATAAGATCTATCGTCCAAGATTTATTAAAGCACAGGTTATCATTGTTCTTCCTACTTCTAATTGGGCACCTGACTATAGAATGTCCTTTTAGCTGTTGCACCAAAACAGTGTACCAAGGGACTGAGATTTTAATCATGTGAAACTCAAATCCCAAACCTGGAACTCAGGAATATTTGTGACATGATGTACAGAATTTCCATGAAGCAAACTGAGACAGAACTATGTCCTGTTTCAGCAGGAAGTAGCCAGAGTTGTCATTACCTCTTCCCCCCAGAGATCTGAGGAAAATTAACACATGATTGGGAAATGAAGCTGAGTATTCCTAAAACTGAGTTCCCCTGCTGAGTTTATGATTAACTCCTCTATCCAAGACTTTATTCCCTTTCTTGTCACCTCTGATCTCAATCCCATGCTAACTGAACACTATTCAACCAGAGTCAGATGACTAAAATCACTGTTGTCAATAATATCATTAAAGGAAAAATTCATGTGGTTCCTCCAGGGCAAGAACTCACAGACCCCCATGGACCACCATAAATCATAGACATCCTGACTCCTGAAACTACAGTTAAGAAACGTCACGTGATGGCAATTAATCCCTGACTCTTTGTTTATCCCCTTTTGACAACCATTAACTCAGAGACCAGGCTTGTCTCCCTTGCTTGGTAACCTGCAATAAACCCTTACTTTGCTGTCAAGAGTTTGGCTCTCCATGCCAGGGGCACACAACATCTTTCGCTTGGTTATTTGTAATCATAAGTTAGAATATTCAATGTTCCATGTCAAAAAGCCTCAAAGGAGATTTTTATAGGTATCCATAAATCCTCTCAAATTCATGATAATTTCGGTTGAACCACGTGACATAGGACTTCCGAAGGTAAAATCAGTCAAATATGGCAATTTCATATCATACACTTTAATAGGATTTGAGAGGTGGATGGGATCTTAAAAGTTACATGGTGCAACGAAACTCCTACTGAAAGCTAAAGCTTATCAGAGAAAAACATTTTGTGAGAGTCACTAGTCAGTTTGTGGCTAGACTTTGCTCTGAGAACCAGACCTTCTGATGTTTGTCCCACTGCATTCTGCTCATGAGTTGTGACTTGAATTCCTGACAACTTTTTAAAGTAAAATATTTTTTAAAACAAATGTTGTATTTTGGACAAGCTAGGCTACTGATTTATTCAATATGTTTAGCCTGGAGATGGTTGGATGACAGTTCACCTATTTATGCTTCAGTTCTCAATTAATAGGATATTATTTCACAGTAAAGTGAGATTGTCATGTTGCTCCAGCTGGGGCTCACAGGCCCCTCGGGAAATTTATTTTGGAACAGCTAATCTTTGCAGTAGACTCATCATTCTTTAACTAAGATTCACTGTGCCCAGGCACAGAAGAAGTAGTTTCTGCTAATTGGCTAATGATACAGACTCACACGTGACTCACCTCAAAGTCATTCATAATACTTTTTTTCAGTAGTGATGTCTGCAGAGTATTCAGTTCTTTAAGGCATTTAAACAATGGCACCTCAAACTGATACTTTTTCAGTAATTTCTTTTATAAAGTTCTTTCAACGGGTTGGAAATCACTACATAATTCACAAAGACAGTCCCTTTTGCCAATGTTAATGGGAATCTGGTTGTGCCTATGAACTAAACTTATATTAGACTCTGGGCTTGAGTCACACCACAGATCATCAGACACCCACAGCAGTATTCTCTGCATCAGCCCTGTGTTCTTGTGGCTTCACACAAGAATGGAAGACTGAAATGCTACAAAGAAAATAAAACACTCAGTAACCTCCCATGCTATTTGACTACATGTTTATAACAGCATATTAGAAAGAAAATCTCCCTGCTTATGTCTATCACTATACCTGCTGACCTACAGCTCTCTAATGCTCAGTGTTTTAACTATCTAACATTTAATACCTACCATTCTTTATGATACTTGACTTCATGTAAAACCCTTGTTAGGGACAGTTTGAAATGGCAGAAAATATGTCTAGGGTAACAATAAACAAGCATTCCCAATAGATAGCCTTGGACCATCAATACTGCAGCAAGTCATAACATTCACAGCAAAAATAGTTTATAATAATTATAAAGTCCAGAAGAAACTTTCCACCAAATCTGGAGGCAGACATTAAATTTGCTTCATGTCCAACAGTAATGTTATTGTTAGTAGTTCTAAGGTATGTTAGTAGTTCTAAGGCATGTGTGTGGTTAACAATTAAATGTGAATTTAAGGAAATGGATTACACATCACCTTTCAGAGCTACTGTCTCTACCAAGCAACCAAGATATCTTTGCTATTGGTGCTGTGGTTCAGTCACTAAGTTGTATCCAATTCTTTGTAACCCCATGGACTATAGCATACCAGGTTTCCCTGTCCTCCACTATCTCCCAGAGTTTTCTCAAACTCATGTTCATTGAACTGGTGATGCCATCCAATCATCTCATCCTCTGTTGCCCACTTCTCCTCCTGCCCTCAATCAGATACCTTTACCCAGCAAAACTGATTTTCAAAACAGAAATATCTGTTTTTCTCTGTTCTTTTTTTTCTTTCATTTCTTCTTGATCTATATCTCATGTGTTTTATTTGCACTTGATGGATTGGCAGAATCTGAAGTATAAGTTGCTTGACACTGCAATTCCATCCAGTCTTCCTACTTTGTAAATTCAGGGACTCAGATGAAAGAATGGTGATGGAGATAGAGCAAAACTGCCGTAATCTGCTCATTAATGTGTCTGTATTGCCTCTCTTCCCTGTTTCACTTCCTCAGATACTTACAAGTGCTTCTTAGGACTACCCTGCAAATAAACTATGTATATTCAAATCCTTTTGTCAGGCTCCACTTCAGGATAAATCCAAAGGAAGACACGTTATGTGTTAGATATGACACTTTGTCAATTATATGTGTTGTAAATATTTCCTGCAATTCTCTATCTCGATTTTTCAATTTAATATCTCCTGATTTGCAGCTGTTTCTAATGCAGGCAAATGTATCAGTCTTACTCATTAAGGACAGTGCTTTGCATTTTACTTAAATATTTTCCAACACAAATTCATGAAAATAGTATCTTATATTCTAGGATTTTGGTTTACTTTTCACGTTGAGATTTAAATTTATCCATCTGTAATTTATTTTTGTACATGGTACAGGGCTTTCCAGGTGGCACAGTGGTAAAGAATCTGCCCGCCAATGCGAGAGATGCAAGAGTCGTAAGTCTGACCCCTAAGTCAGGAAGATTCTCTAGTGGAGGACATGGCAACCCACTCCAGTATTGTTGCCTGGAAAATTCCATGGACAGAGGAGTCTGGCGGGCTACAGTCTATGGGGTCACAAAAGAGTCAGACATGACTGAGCATACACGCGCACATGCACATGGTATGAGGTAGGAGACAGACGGATCTGCACTTTTTCCCTTATGCATATCCAATTTTCTCAGTATCACTTGTTAAGACTGATCCTTTATGCCTTTGCCATAAATCAAATGTCCTTATACACTGGTCTGTTTCTAAGCTGTCTATTCTACTCCACTGGCTTACTTGTCTATATTTGCAAGGCTACTGTTTCCCCTTACTCCTTTGGTGCAGCAATATTTGGAATCTCAACCCAATGTAAATGAACTCACCAGGGTTTACGCCCACCTGGCAAACCTATACCCCAATTTATCTCTTATTAACCTCACTGTCACAAATGCTATTGAGGCTTATTATGTCTGCCCATCACAAAATCAGGAATCATCCATAGGAGAAAAATATCCTGCTGTGCAAATCCTTTATTCTTCCTTGCCTGGTGGTTCTCATATCTTGTTAACATTTCAGTTACTTTAAACGAACTTTTAAAGATATTTTGACCAGATTTTCCCACTGTCCTCAGTAGACAGACTGTTCCAAATTACCTAGTATGCCATTAGCAGAATCAGAAATAGTTTTTATACTTGGACTTATATTTAAATGTTTATTTCACATTCTCGCCCCTTTACACAGGGGAGTATTTTTCTTGAAACATTTTATGTGATATTTTAAATGTTTCAATATATTTTACAAAAATCAGTACTTCTGCTTTTCTTTTTACATCCCCTACTCCCCTTCTACCTTGCATCAAACATGTGTTTTTATCAATGTGCTTTTTTATATCCTTGATGATTGATATTGTACACAACCACTGTAGATTTTTGATAAGTGGTACTTGGTTTATCAAAAATTAAAATATTCTGTTCTTAATGGATTTTTTTAACCCAATATGTGGATTACATCATTACATTTATAAATCTGGCAATTTTAACAATTTTTAAAGAAGGCTATTGCCAAGGCTGGCTTGAAACTCAGCATTCAAAAAATTAAGATAATGGCATTTGGTCCCATCACTTCATGGCAAATAGGTTGGAAACAATGGAAACAGTGACAGATTTTATTTTCTTGGGCTCCAAAATCACTGCAGATGGTGACTGCAGCCATAAAACTAAAAGATGCTTGCTCCTTGGAAGAAAAGTATGACCAACCTAGACAGCATATTAAAAAACAGAGGCGTTATTTTGCCAACACAGGTCCTTCTAGTCAATATATGGTTTTTCCAGAAGTCATGTATGGATGTGAGAGTTGGACCATAAAGAAAGCTGAGTGCCAAAGAATTGATGCTTTTGAACTGTGGTGTTGAAGAAGACTCTTGAGAGTCCCTTGGACTGCAAGGAGATTCAAACAGTCAATCCTAAAGGAAATCAGTCCCGAATATTCATTGGAAGGACTGATGCTGAAGCTGAAGCTCTAATACTTTGGCCACCTGATGCGAAGAACTGACTCATTGGAAAAGACCCTGATGCTGGGAAAGATTGAAGGCAGGAGGAGAAGGGGACGACAGAGGATGAGCTGGTTGGAGGGCATCACCGATTCAATGGACTTGAATTTGATCAGGCTCCAGGAGTTGGTGATAAGACAGGGAAGTCTGGTGTGCTGCAGTCCCTGGGGTCACAAAGAAGCGGACACAACTGAGTGACTGAACTGAACTACTGCCATTTGACAAATTAAATTCCCCTTAACAGTTTTAAATTAACTTAATATATTCAATTTTATTTTCAAGGACTATCAATGAAAAGTCATCAAACAATACCTTTCCAATTTAATTCTTTTAAAATATAAGTATGAACTGAAATAACTAATGAACAGAATATTTTCAAACTTGCTTAAAAATATCAATAAAAATGACTCAATTTATTTCCCAGGACTGATAGTCCAGTGATGAATAATCCACATTCCACTGTAGGGGATATGGGTTCAATTCCTATTCAGGGAGCTAAGATCTCACATGCCAAAGGACAACTGAGCCCACAGCACCACAACAAAGAGCCTGCTCTGCAATGAAGACTGAGTGCAGTCTAAATAAAGTTTAAAAAAATAAAAAACTTCCCAGGACTAAATTCATTAGCCACTTAAAAAAGTGATCTTGAGCAATTTGGCCTGAAATTCTTACGTTAATGTAGAGAAAATTTCTTACTTGACTAAATGTTTTTCACAAAAAGATTTCAGGGCCTTAAATGTAGAGCACACACATGCTGGTTGATTTTTCTCAAGATTATGAGGAACAAACAAGCCTTACTCTATAGACACTACATCAACAGAGGTTCTTAGGCCATGGCCTCCAGATAGGGTTGTCTTCAGCCCAATTACCATAGGTTCAATTTACAACTTAATTAATTCAGATCTTATTTCAGTCTCTAATCTTCCTCTCAGGTATTTCTCAATGGATTCAACTAATCTACTTTTTTCTAATATTATACTAAATTATTTTCAAATTATATCTGCACAGTAAGGCTACTGTGTGTATAGTCAAATGACATCCAATTTAATTCTCCAAATCGTTCATGAAATTATTGGACTACCTATTTGTTTGACTAAGTTACAGAAAGGACACGCTATATTTCTACTCTTATATTGCCTATGGATAATGTCTACATTCTACTCTGTCACCATATTTAAACCATCCATATTTGTTTCATAAGACTTTAAACATTGAAAATCAATGGTATTCCCATTATCATGACTGTGTAAATATTTACTACAGAACCCAGCAAAAGTTATCCTTTAGGATAACCTTTTATCCTCTTTATGTTAAATGTCACAATCTTTGTGCCATGTAAAGATATTCTTAACATACTAGGAAGCCAGGGCTCTTTCCTTAAACTGCATTAGATCTGTAAAACCATATGATCATTTTCTCGAAATCTGAACCATTTAGTTCTCATGGAGCTTTTGATTTTCACCTAGAAACTAATTGGCTTTTTCTCCCCTTTGTGAGATATGAAGCAGAATGCTGTCCAGCTCTTTAGTTCATTTTTCCATTGCTGGGATCCATTTCGTTCCTCTTGTTGAGGACATTCTTCTTGGAGTTAATTGACTTCCTGTTCTAATTTAGAAGAATTCCTTTCTTTTTTATTAGTTTTATTTTGAGAAAAATGCATAAAAGTATAAATCATAATATTAACAAAAATAAATACTGTATACTCAGAATTAATAACTGCCTGTCACATTTGCCTTATCATTATTTTAATAAGTAGATTAAAGCATTCTAGATAAAGATAAAACCTCATTTATTTTCATTTCCTTGTCTCCTTCTTCTATCTATCCTCACATACCTACAACCACTATCATGAATTCAGTGTCTGTATTTTTCCAGGGTTCATAAATCCCATGGACGGAGGAGCCTGGTGGGCTGCAGTCCATGGGGTCGCGAAGAGTCAGACACGACCGAAGCGACTTAGCAGCAGCAGCAGCATGTTTCTCACACCTAGGCATAAGCATTAACAATATAGAATACTGTCTGAAAGTTATGTGTATCTATATATAATGAAGGGTTAAATGTTTCAGTTTTGAATTTTCTGTTTTCTACAATCTGTTGCAAACCATGTCTGATGCCATGGTCAGGTGGCTGATATGCAGCTTAAGCCACAAACAATTCATTAGTGAGTTCAACCACACTAAACGAATCTCTAACTTTGAGGTTCAACGAGGCAAATCCACTGAATGCATCCATAGATGTTGCAGCAATATTGAACAGCCATAAATTTTGTTTTGTTTTGTTTTGGGTAAGGATTTTTTTAATACATTTCTTTATTTTAATTGGAGGTTAATTACTTTACAATACTGTATTGGTTTTGCCATACATCAACATGAATCTGCCACGGGTGTACACGTGTTCCCCATCCTGAATCCCTCTCCCACCTTCCTCCTCGTACCATCCCTCTGGGTCATCCCAGTGCAACAGCCCCAAACATGAACAGCCATAAATTTTTTAAAGCATTTCTGATTTTTTTGTAATGAGCCATAAGGAACAGTTCACAAATCCACACTGATTCTCAGAACACAGTTTGAGTAGCAGTGTCTAGAGGATTCTGTCTTTACATTAAATGATTTAATACTAACTATACAATTTAACAATTTGATTTATTTCACTGACCTCTATGTGTTTTACCAAGTACATACTCTCTAATTTATAGTTTTTTTTTAATATCTGACATAATAGTATCCAGTATTGATGTACATTTAACTTGTTTCCAGTATTTTGCTTTAACAAGCGATATTATTACTCATTAAATGCCAGGTTTTGCTGGAGGTCTTGTTTAGACAAGGAAGTAGAAAAGGTCATCTCTCTCCTGCTAAGTGGGAGGAAGTTCTAATTTAGACTGGATAGTTATGGAAGGCCTTATAGTAGAATCAAAGTTTGTACTAACATTGATGAAAGTAAACCAGTCTTACAAAGATCTTTTACAGATTCATAAAAGTACAGGTAGAAAAACTGCTGATACAAGCTCCTTATTCACATTTCCTATTATAGGGAATTTTGCATATAAATGCCTAGAAATGAAATTTCTGGATCATATGGAATGTATATATATTATTTTCAAGATCCTCTTATATTCTAAGTGTTTTTTTTCCCCCTGAAATTACATTCCTACCCTGAGGTTCTAATTTTTCCACATTTTACACCATTTAAAATTTTTGTCAGTAGAATATGAAATGTTACCTTGTATAAAGTGAAATATTACTGATTATTCCAGGGTTTGAGTACTCTCTTGTTTTTGTGAGTAAGGGAGAACTATTAAAAGTGTCTCTCTTCTATAAATTGCCTTTTTGTTTTCTTGTCCATTTTTAGTTGCTCTATTAGTCTTTGTGTTATTATTTAGAAAAGTAAAAGTAAAAGTCACTCAGTCGTGTCTGACTCTTTGCGACCCCATGGACTGTACAGTCCATGGAATTCTCAAGGCCAGAATACTGGAGTGGGTAGCCATTCCCATCTGCAGCGGAATCTTCCCAACCCAGGGATCGAACCCAGGTCTCCTGCATTGTAGGAGGATTCTTTACCAGATGAGCCGGGCATTTGTTTTTTCAAGTACACGTGATTGAGGCATCAGTTCAGTTCAGTTCAGTCGCTCAGTCGTGTCCGACTCTTGGTGACCCCATGAATCGCAGCACGCCAGGCCTCCCTGTCCATCACCAACTCCTGGAGTTCACTCAGACTCACGTCCATCGAGTCAGTGATGCCATCCAGCCATCTCATCCTCTGTCGTCCCCTTCTCCTCCTGCCCCAAATCCCTCCCAGCATCAGTCTTTTCCAGTGAGTCAACTCTTCACATGAGGTGGCCAAAGTACTGGAGTTTCAGCTTTAGCATCATTCCTTCCAAAGAACATCCAGGGCTGATATCCTTTAGAATTGACTGGTTGGATCTCCTTGCAGTCCAAGGGACTCTCAAGAGTCTTCTCCAACACCACAGCTCAAAAGCATCAATTCTTCAGCTCTCAGCTTTCTTCACAGTCCAACTCTCACATCCATACATGACTACTGGAAAAACCGTAGCCTTGACTAGATGGACCTTTGTTGGCAAAGTAATGTCTCTGCTTTTGAATATGCTGTCTAGGTTGGTCATAATTTTCCTTCCAAGGAGTAAGCGTCTTTTACTTTCATGGCTGCAATCACCATCTGCAGTGCTTTACAAAAAATTCACCAGTTTAAAGTGTACAGTTGAAAAGGTTTTGAAAAATAACAATTATTTAACCAATGTCACAGTCCTGCTTTTGAACTGTGGTGTTAGAGAAGACTCTTGAGAGTCCCTTGGACTGCAAGGAGATCCAACCAATCCATTCTGAAGGAGATCAGCCCTGGGATTTCTTTGGAAGGAATGATGCTAAAGCTGAAACTCCAGTACTTTGGCCACCTCATGAGAAGAGTTGACTCATAAGACTCTGATGCCAGGAGGGATTGGGGGCAGGAGGAGAAGGGGACGACAGAGGATGAGATGGCTGGATGTCATCACTGACTCGATGGACATGAGTCTGAGTGAACTCCGGGAGATGGTGATGGACAGGGAGGCCTGGCGTGCTGCGATTCATGGGGTCACAAAGAGTCGGACACGACTGAGCGACTGAACTGAACTGAACAGTGAAGATACAAAATACTTTCCTATCCCCACAAGTTTGTGTGTCCATTTACAGCCATTCTCACTGCCCTTCAGTCTCTGACATCCATTGATCGCTTTGTTTCTCTGAGGGCTTTGATTATTTGCCCCTGGAGCCTAACAATCTTCCAAAAGAAGCCTTGTCACATTTCCTCTTATTTCAAAAATGCCCTCTGGCAATAGCTGGACCTACCTCTTCTTCTGTCTTAGGTTTGCACCCATCCTGGATCCTCTTACCACCAGACTTTCAGCTAGAGTCGGCTGATGGAAGGTTAAAGCACTTCCTGGGTGACCCTTTCTTTATGGCTCTGATTCTAAGTTCCAGTAATATTTCATAATACTTAGCTAGGCAGTTCACAACTCTGTCTTAGCCTTCACTTCCTGCTTGTACAAGATGTCAAAAAGAACCAGAGGTTAAAACTTAGGGCCTTTTTGTGTCTTTACTGAGCATCTTCATGTCTCTATGCATGTACATGGCCTTATAGACTCCCAGGAATATGTTAATATGTTGTTACTGTTGTTTAGTTGCCAAGTCGTACCCAAATCTTTTGTGACCTCATGGACGGTAGTCCATCAGTCTCCTCTGTCCATGGGATTTCCCAGGCAAGAATAATGGAGAGGGTTGCCATTTCCTTCTCCCGGGGTTCTTCCTGACCCAGGGGTTGAACCCATGTCTCCTTCATTGACAGACAGATTCTTCACCACTGAGTCACCTGGGAAGCCTCGAGAATATGTTAGCATTTTTCAAAGCCCCTCTGGAAATTTTATTTCCCCAATTTTCCTCTATAGTTTTATGGCTGGTATATTGTTGGCCCCAACAGTTATTCCCTGCATTAGACAGCTATGCAATTAAGGCAATTGTTTCTGACAAACACCCACAGAGAAGAGGCCTGTTTTGCCCTGGTGATCTCTGACTGAGCTCAAATAATGACAGTCTTGCTGGTAGGATCTCCTGGTGAGCTACCAAACAGGACAAATAATGGCAATGCTCTGGAAAATGGTTGTTGAAGGAACTTTTACCCATTTATAACCCTTCCAGTTGCTGTCAGGCTGCTGGTCTCACTGTGATTGCATAGTGATGATCTTCAAGGCTGCCACAGAGCAGGAGATTAGAAGATGGGATTACAATAAATTAAAATATCACAGAGCACTCTATTCTTACTGAGATTCAGCCACTTTTCTTGAATAATTATACTCATATTGCCTCTTATTAATTTCCAGAGTTCTGAAAATTTTAATTCTGACAATTTTTGCCGGTTTTCTCATTGCTTTTCTGAAGGAAAGTATTTTCAAAAGTCTTTGACATGTACACCCATGGTGGATTCATGTCAATGTATGGCAAAACCAATACAGAATTGTAAAGTAAAAAAAAAAAAAAAAGTCTTTGACCTTAGTCATTTTCACTAAAATCCTATGAATCAAATTTAAAGCCCCCAGTTATCCAAATAAATCAATTTAATAAACACATTTCCCACCCAGAATTTATTTGACAACTGAAAAAAGAGTTTTCTTTCCCTTCTAGATAGGAATTATTATTCGGATTGATTATGCGGCTGAAATCTCTAAATAATACCTAACTGTACACCTGCCATGAGCTGCACAGTTTATAAAGATTGTGTTTGAAGTACAATCTCTTTGGAGTTACCAAAAAACATGGACGTAAATGCCTTTTTAAGTATTAATAGAAATTACTTATATAGTCGTTTCTTCAAAAGGACTAAAACCTGATGGAATGATTTTCATTGTCTTAAAAATTCAGTACTCTGATTTCACCTGGCACTTTTAAATAATGAGACATCTGAAAATAAATCATTTGCTGAGAATATAAATATGACTTATCTCTGAGTTACCTTAAGTGAGTGTGATTGGATGCACCTTACTCACACTGGTTGGTATGAAATGCACCAGGATTTTCCCTTGTTTTTCTCCTGTCATGTTCTGAGACTTAAAGCCACCCTGTGAGTATCATGAAAAACAAAAATAACTGTTTTAATTTCTGTGTGCTTCAAACAAAACTTTATATAATCACAGCATCACTTGACATGTACTTATCTCTTGCAATGCACTTTCCATGGTCCAATTCTTCAAACAGATCCTCTCAAATGTGATATATTTCAGGAAAATACACTGTATTTTAGTACAATTTATGAACCATCTATGGTTTGAAAAAATTACACATGCAGTCATTTACAACCTCCCACATCTGCAGATGTCTTTCATACTTGTACTTTTTGAAAAAACTGTACTTGTACTTTTGACAGATTTATGTACCAAATGCCATTCGGCTTAGTGTGTGTGTGCATGCTCAGTCACATCTGACTCTATAGCCCACCAGGCTTCTCTGTCCATGGAATTTTCCAGGCAATAATACTGAAGTGGGTTCCCATTTCCTTTTCCGAGGGATCTTCCTGATCCAGGGATTGAACTCAGGGATGTTTCCTGCATCTCCCACACTGGCAAGTGGATTCTATACCGCTGCGCATTTGGGAAGCACCATTTGGCTTAGCAGAGAAGATTTTAAAAAATCAGGCTATTTGAAGAAAAACAGAATTAAATTCCAATCCTCTTGTCCTTGCTTGGTGTATCTAATTTTTCTCTTCTATTTAGGTGAGTTTATGGAACTGAGAACATAGCTTCTCTGCAGAGGCTACGCTGGAAAGATGGATGATATAAGAATGGGTTGATGTAGTCAAACAATCAGTAACCACAACAAGAGTGCAATTAACACACAAAAGATGCATTTCCACATAACTTTTAAAACTGTACAATTGTTGAATAATTCCAGGGAATTATAGTTTACTGGAAAACAAACTGAGTTGGCACTTCCTATGGTCAAAGTACCAAAGATAGATCATATATAGAGATACTGAAATCTCAAGAGGAATCTATCCTCACTAGTTGCTTTCATGACCTCACATACATATTCTGGGAAGAAGGTGAATACTTGACATCATTTTTGTAAGGTGTAATAACTGCAACATAAAGAAAGGCTGCAGAATTTTGCCTCTGAAGACATGCTGATCTCTATAAAAATGTATCTAGAAATTCAGAAGCTACAAAAGCAGTAAAACATTTACTCCAAGTAGAGGATAAAGCCTATAGTCAAAGGGAATGACAAGAGTCAAAGGAGATAGGTAAGTAAACAAAATTAGCTCTAAAACAGCCATGATGTTATTTAATAATCTGTTGTTATCACTGCCTGATTGAATAAACTGAGAACTTATAAACTCCAAAAATTAACAAAAATATTCTCATGCTGAGGGTATCTGGGTTCTAGAAATACTCTGTTCATCTTTGAATTTCCTTAATTAACTGGAGTTCAAGTTCTTTCTCTAAGCCAGATGGTATCATGCAGTGGATTGTCTAACAATTATAGAGATAACCAGAAGCACATAAGAATTAAGGAGTATCTTTCATCTAATCTCCTTGCTTTGGCAAAAATTCCAAAACAATCAGAAAAGTCCCACTGCACACCCTGCTAAACATATGAGCAACTAACAACTAAATATGTATTTGGTGACAATATTGAGATAACAGTCACAATTGTCCATGCCTGCATACTCAGTCTCTAAGTCATGTCCAACTCTTTGCCACCCCATGCATGGACTGTAGCCTGCCAGGTTCCTCTGTATATGGGATTTCCCAGGCAAGAATACTGGAGTGGGTTTCCAGTTCCTTCTCCAAAGATTTTCCCAACCCAGGGACAAAACCCATGCCTCCTGCATTGGCAGGTGGGTTCTTTACCCCTGAACCAACAGGGGAAAATGGCAACTTGAATAAAGGTTCTGATGATATAAATAAACCTGGACAGAAATATTATAGAATTAATATATATCTGTAAGTGAACCAAGTGAGTACACTGGATTTAGGCGAAACTGACAAGCTAACCCTTATATTTGGGACATACCTAAACATAAGGATAAAGGTTAGAAAATTGGTCTAGGCTAGGAAAACAATTCTGGGAGTCATCAGAATACAGATACATAGTCACTGAAGTCATGGATGAGGGTAAGATTTCTTAAGATAAGAGTGCAAAGTAAGAAAGAAAAAGGCCTACAAATGAGATTTGAGGAACTCCAGTGATTAATTGGAGAAGGCGATGGCACCCCACTCCACTACTCTTGCCTGGCAAACCCCATGGACGGAGGAGCCTGGTAGGCTGCAGCCCATGGGGTCACGAAGAGTCGGACACGACTGAGCGACGCCACTTTCACCTTTCACTTTCATACATTGGAGAAGGAAATGGCAACCCACTCCAGTATTCTTGCCTGGAGAATCCCAGGGATCGGGGAGCCTGGTGTGCTGGCGTCTAGGGGGTCACACAGAGTCGGACACGACTGAAGTGACTTAGCAGTAGCCGCAGTGATTAATAGCTAATAGAAAGTAACAATGCCCTTAGTGAAGATATGAGATGAAATTTCACTGCAAGCAGAAAACACACTGACCCCTACTCACTCCCCACCTTGACCCCTTTGCCCACATCACTGGATGTGTGTCCTAGATCTTTAGATTAGCCAGAAACACTAGGGAGGCAAAGCCAAATCTTTACTGTTTGACATTCAGTTCTCCTCACCTGGGATACTGAGACACGAGTTTTGAAACAGGGATAGAGCCTAGAGCACATGATTTGAGCATGATCCAAAAATCCCTTTTATGTAAGTAGCAATTCAACTTTCAAATCTACATTTACTCGTAAGAATATGTCACATATTGGGTTAGCCAAAAAGTTCATTTAGATTTTTCAGAAAGATCGTGTGGAAAAAACCTGAATGAATTTTTTGGCCAACTCAATATCAGCATTTATATCACAGTAGAAACAAGATGAAGAGCCACAGTTATGAGGTAAATCTCAATTGCTTCCAAAATCTCTTAGAGTGGTTCCACTTAGAAAAAGTTGGCCCAATGGTAAAATGTTTCTCCCTCTTAAAAAATGTCAAATTGTATCACGTAGGGTACCAACAACTGTCTGACTCCCCCAAGCAGTATAATTCTTTCAATTTCTCAAAAAAAAAAAAAATGAAGTTTATGGTTGGTGAGATGAGTGGTCTCCCTTTCAAATCGTAGTCCAGAATTTAATGTGCCCTGCAAATCTAGGAGATGAATACAGTGGGTGCTGACAAGATCTCCCTGGGCAGTGGAGGGGGAGAAGAGGCATATAGTCATCATTTGGCTTTGATGCCAAGCCAAGCAAATACAGTAATGTAGTGCTCACACTAGCATGCTTCCCTCATAGTTCAGTTAGTAAAGAATCCGCCTGCAATGCAGGAGACCCTGGTTCAATTCCTGGGTTGGGAAGATTTGCTGGAGAAGGGATAGGCTACCCACTCCAGTATTCTTGGGCTTCCCTTGTGGCTTAGTTGTTAAAGAATCTGCCTGCAATGCAGGAGACCTGGGTTCGATCCCTGGGTTGGGAAGATCCCCTGGAGAATGAAAAGGCTACCCACTCTAGTATTCTGGCCTGCAGAATTCCATGGACTGTATAGTCCATGGGGTCGCAAAGAGTCGGACACAACTGAGTGACTTTCACTTCACTTCAGTGCCCACACTTCCTTGCTTTGATCCCTGAAAACCCACTGAGACTCAAAAGACTAAGGAGGTAAATTACAGTTTGGCACAACTTGATTATTTTCTAGGCAGGTAGCCTGGTTTGGAATAGAAATGACTTAAGGAACATTCAATGACCTAACAGAGAACAAACCTGTTGTCAATGGATTGAATATGATTTCCACCTGAATGGTGCTGTCCTCTGAGGCTAGTTCCATGCAAAGAGGAAACGTTGCCTCTGGAAGATGGTCCACATTACCTGATCTTCATTTGACTCCCAGGACCTTAGGATGTCTCTATAATGACAGACGCCTAACAGCCAAGACCTGGGTATTAGTGGGGATGTGTAGGGGAAAAGCAGCCAAAAATGTTCTCTATGTGGAAAGAACAAATAAAGGTTAATTCCCACTAGAAAACTAAAAGAAAAGCAGCTATCAATTCAAGTTTCTCAATAGCAAATCCCTCTGATGAATGGTGCCCTGATTTTCTGGTGTTTCATGAAAGTCTTAAAACCCAGAGAAAGACCATCTTATTTGCAATCCTTTCCCGAATCGATTTCCTCTCTCAAATGCCATGAGGAGACAGCACCCTTTGCTCATGCGTGCATGAGCAGTCATGTTTGGCTCTTTGTGACCCCATGGACCGTAGCCCACTGCGTTCCTGAGCCCATAGAATTTTCCAGACAAGAATACTGGAGCAGATTGCCATTTCCTACTCTAGGAGGTCTTCCCAAGCACAATCAAACCTTTATCTTCTGCGTGTCTCCAGCATTGCAAGCAGATTCTTTACCACTGAGCCACCAGGAAAACACCTTTTGCTCTGGACCCACAAAATCAGCACCTACCTTCCTAACATTTATCCCATTATGATACACTTGTGTGATTCTCCACCTACGAATGTGCCTGAGTAGGCAATGACTTTGCAAATCCGTAACATATTTCATAAAGAATGGACCGTTGGGTAGGACTGTCTCGGTTTTAAAAGTGAACCATGAACTACATCACCAGAGCCAATTGAGAACCCTTTTGCTTAAGCTGTATCCTTATGGGACATACAAAGAGCAGTGCCTCTCTTTGATTTTTGGCTTACATTTTTCAGGTGGCAGCAGTTTTCTCTTCAGACTGACATTAATCAAATGTGTCAACTGTCACCTTGTAAATAAACTACAAGCTTTGAGCCAGTTACAGGGCATATAATAACCTCATCTGTTCAGAAGAACTACTCAAGTCACAGTCAGTTCTTGAAGCGGTCACTTTTAAGATACTAGGTGCCAAATAATGGACTTGTTAAATAGCAAATGTCAAAAACAGATTTTTATGTGACTAACAGGCATCCACTGAAGCAAAAAGCAAATATTTTGAATCCAACGGAATGCTAATCTAATATAAATATGCTTATGCTAGCAAACACTAAATCTAGCTGAAAAGCAGACATGTTTTTAAAAGAGTAACATCAAATAAATATGCTTATACTATAAAATGCTAAAAATTAGACAGATAACATTTTTTAAAATGGTAAGCTATGCATATTTTCACATACAATATGTAAATTTTCATCTAATTTAAATTGATTCAAAATCTCAGTCTAATTTTTGGAATTTCAATGTTTTGATAAATAACCATCAGACTGAACTGAATAAACTAAAACTAAAATACTCTAATTAAAAAAGGAGAATTGATTTTATTTCCAACATCCACAGAGATTCCTGATTGGATGTTTAGATTGAACTTTACTAAGTGACAATTAAAGGAAACAGTGGATGCAGAAAAAGCAATCCAGTGATTAAAGTAAAAGATGTGGAGTTAGATATAGTTTAAAATTCTAGTTCACTTTTTGCTCTAAAATCTCAGACATGTTACTTAACCTTTCTAAAGCTCCACTTCCTGTATCTGTAAAATATGAGTAAAAACATCTGATTCACTGGATTGTCATAAGGATTACATTAAGTATCACTTGTAAAACCCTAACCCGGAACTTGGTCCACAGCAAGTGCCAACTAAATGAGAGTTTCTATTATAACTTCAATTGCTTTGCGTGCAGACTTTTTGTGAACTCTTACTGGAAGATATTCCCAGATGCTTGTAGTCAGTGGACTGTAATCCCAGAAAAATAATTTATTCTCATTTACTGCAGTTTTGCCCATTTCCTTTATCAAGATTAATTTAATTAATCATTTGCCAGCATACTAAAATTTTCCAAATTTGTTTCATCTGCACAGTTGTTATCATTCTACCACTGAACAGTATTATAGTTCTTTATAGATGAAGACACTTAATTCCATTCATTTCCTAAATTTCCTCTTTCAGAAAATTTCATGTCCTCTAACTTTTTTAGGATAACTAAAATAACTATTTATTATTATATTACTATAATTACTATTTACTATTATATACTAATATATTATCTATTATTATTAATTTATTCAAAGCTTTTCAAACAAAAGCTGCTTGAAGAAGTAACTTCGTTCTTTCCAGGATGATACTGGGTTATCATGACCTTAGTTCAAAGTCAAATGGAAATGAAGTTAGATTTTTTAGAGCCAGAAACAACTACTTCTCTCAAGAATCCCAAATATTGCTAGAAAACTTTATCATCAATCTATGTCCTAGTAAGAAATGCTTTGATCCCCTGTCAGACTGCTTAATCTAATGTTGTAGAAAAGATATATTGTTCTCCATCCTAGAAGATTATCCTTATTTTCTTACATGTGATGAGGAAAAAAAAAAATTCTCAAAGGTCTCAAAGCCTGAGAAAAATACTGCAAGAAACCATAGGTTCAGGTTTCTCTGTTGTCTTTTACAATTTTTTTGTACATGTATTGGTTTTCATGATTCCTCCCTCCATCTCATTCTTGGAAAAGCAGAGAGAATTCCCCTCTGCATCATAAGATAGGTTTAACTTTACATTTTGACCCTTATGAAAGTATTTTATTATCTAGTCTCAGACGTGCAATGTGCCTAGTGCTCAATTCTGTCCAACTCTTTGCAACCCCATGGACTAGGTTAGAACCTGCCAGCCATCTCTATCTATGGGATTTCGCAGGCAAGAATACTGGAGTGGGTTGCCATTCCTTCTCCAGGGATCTTCCCCACTAAGGGATCCAACCCGCGTCTCCTGTGTTTCCTGCACTGCAGGTGGATTCCTTACCTTCTGAGCCATGGTCAAACTCCCTCCCCTCCAAAAAAAAAAAAAAAATCACTTTAAATGGGAGTGGACATTTCTGACTCAGGAGGGAAAAAAAGCATCAGATACTTCGATAAATGAGAACTAGAAACTATTGAGGATGAGATAAAAGAGCACTGCCCCCCTGGACAGAGCATGAACTGTCTCTGTAGTCCAGATGGGTAGGGTGGGGTAGGGTAGGAGAGCAACCAGCTAAAGAACATTCTCGCCACTACTGAGTGGGTTCCTCCTGATAAACGAAGCTCTTTCTGCGGCAGCTAATGGTCTTCATTCGTACTCTTCAGTCTGACTCTCAGGCCTCTTTACTTCCTCACTTTATTTAATTAGGGTATAGCTGCTTTACAATGTTGTGTTAGCTTCTCCTGTACAGCAGGGTGAATCGGCCATATGTACACATATATCCCCTCCCTCCTGAACCTCCCTCTCACACACCCCCATCCCAATCCTTTAGGTCACCACAGAGCACCAAGCTGAGCTCCCTGCACTACACAGGAGGTTCCCACCAGCTCAAGGGAGTGAGTGAGTGAAAGCCATTGTAATTCCACTGGGGATCTAACCAGGAAGTGGCAGGAAAGCTACTGGACCTTAAACAAATCATTTCCCCTTCCTCGACATCACTTTTTTTCTACTTACCATGCACGGTTGAGGTGGAGAAAAACAGACTTCTAAGGCACTTTTAGCTTTGGCGTTTAATTTTTATGTATTTTTTAAATTCTACAGGTGTTTTACTCTGAAGACTTTCTCAAATACACTGTCATTTGTAACTGTTATTTTTAAGTTACATATGCATACAGATACATACACAAATGCATACAGAGTTTAAATCTTTCTGTTAGCCAACTGTCTAACCACTGCTAAACATAAAGATGGCCTTCACATGTGATGAAATGAACCTTCCCCAGTTCAGACAGCTAGTTAACAGACTACGGTCATAGATATTGGAATGTAGTCCAAGAGACTAACTTGGAGACTACTCCTGGACATTTGGCAGCTTCTATTTCATAAATTAGGGCTTCCCAGGTAGCGAAGTGGTAAAGAATCTGCCTGCCAATGCAAGAGATCCAAGAGATGTGGGCTTAATCCGTGGGTCAAGAAGATCTCCTGGAGTAGGAAATGGCAATCCACTCCAGTATTCTTGCCTGGAAAATTCCATGGACAGAGGAGTGGGCTGCAGTCCATGGGGCTGCAAAGAGTTGGACATGACTGAGAGACTGAGCAAATGATTTTATAAATCACCATGCTCACATGGAGTTCTCAGGATTCCCATTGTTACTTACTCTTCAGTATTTGATGCTAAACATCAAAAGAACCAAAACACCAAAATGTCAAGCCCAGGGAGCAAAACTTTTAAGAGAAGCTATTTTTGTACCAGTTTAATTGTTCTCTGAATTTGAAGAGCAAGGGTGTGAGCCTGACATCCGACCACTATGTTAAATAGGATTCATCCAGTTTTAATTACTACTCCCTATTACAATGCCCAAGAAATGTCAGGCTACTTTTGGCACAAGTAAGTTATTGGCTGGACAGAGTGTACTAAACAAAGAAATCTCCCTAATTACAAATTATTTTTTATAAAGGGAAAGAAAACAAGAACCCTACACTACCATTCTGAAGTTTGTGTAAGCATTATCCTGGGGCATAAAGGATCTGAGAGAGGGCAAGGAGAAAAGACTCCAATTGTTTAAAACATTTCTCTGGTACATTTCTTCTGAACTTAGAATGCCAGGCGATTTGTCCTATAGCAGTTATTTGTACACAGCTTTCTTTTTTTTCTTTTGCAATCTCTTTCTTTCATCTTTTCAATGAAAAACAGCCCAGGAACAGTTTTATTCGTTCTGAGTACACAGGTAGCAATTTCTTGAGTGGCTGTTTTCACAACTTCTTCCACAAAAGTTGTCTTTTTTAAACAATCTTGCTTCTTTTTTATTTATTAATAACTACATTAGTCTTTCTCTGCCATCTGTTTTGCTTATTGTCTTTTATTTGTTTTAGTTTCATGATCTGATTGTCTTAGTCAAAAAACAGGGGGGAAAAAAACAACTGAAAATTCACAAACCTATCTTTATGAAGTTAGTGTGTGCAGTAGCTGGTCCAGCAAGCCTCCCATATGCAAAGAAAGTAAAGTTAGACATTGAACAATAAGTGGCAATGGCAGTAGGGTCAAGAGAAGTTCAGGAAAAAGACGAAATCTCACACCATCTGATCTATTATGCAGACACAGTCAAAGTCGAGCATACAGGCTTGTCCAGGAGATTAGGCTTGCCCTGTCAAGTTAAGAGAGGAACGAGGACTTCAAAGTATTAGTCCCGAACTTAATGAGACCTGTGTGAAGCTCCTGCAATAGATTCACCAGAACTTATAAACTCATGCAATTCTACTCCACCTATCTAAATGAAGGTATATTTTCCCAGCTTAAAATATGTTTTTCTCTTTCAAAGAGAGAGGGCTTTCAAATGCCAAAGTTTTGCAATCTCTTAAGATACTAGGAAATAGCAGGTAATGTTAACCTGAAGAGCCTCAAAGGCCATGGAACTAAAATCCATTACAACCTCATACTAATGTACTTTACAACAGGGAGTGGGCAGGACGGAAGCTATCTTTAACTTTTCCCCAAAGCCATGAGACTTCTTCAGCATGGGATACTGAAGACATCTCTCTGAGGATGAAACAAAGAGAAGCATGATCAGGACAAATAATAAGGGACTAAAAGACTGCCTGCCGGGAAATGGTTTTAAGTCAGAAAGCATGAGTTTGAAAGCTAACTGTCACACATAAGCTCGCCTACCAAGTTTCTCAGCTGAGCACTCCATTGTGGTTGATTCTTTTTAAAGCATCATAACACTTACAGAAGTGGTTATCACATTTGCTTGGCTTACTAGCCAAGTGTCAAGTATGGTACTTGAGTTGCAAAGACATCCTTTAATCTCTCAAAAAATATACAATGAATACTTTTTATCATAAAATAGAAAACTAAAAAAAAAAAAAAGTCACATTCTCTAGAGCACTGGTTCTCCAAGGGTGTTCTCTGGGTCAGCAGTAGCAGCTGAAAACTTATTAAAAATGAAAATTCTAACAGAATCAGGAGCAGAAATCCTGGGGAAAAGGGCCCTGTGATCTCTGTTATAACAAACTCTTCAGCTAAGATGTGAAGAACCACTGCTCCATGGTAGGTAGAAAACATCACTCTTAAAGGTTCAACTTTTAAGAGACCAGGTTTCTAAATCAATTCATAAAGAAGCTGCTGAGTAATTAGGCTGTCACTGTGAAAGCCATAAACCCTGGGCTAAAAGCACAGCTTCAGCAGTGTGTACAGAACAATGGAAAGACTGGTCAAGACTGTATCATCCAGGAATCAAACAGGAGGGCTGAGGAGTGCTATGAGCAGGCAGGGAGGAGATAAAGGGAGGATGAACAAGAGGCATCCAGAGAGCACAAATGGGGTCCTTATAGGATGCTTAGCTAATCAGCATTTCCAACTCATGAGAGAATATTTATTCCACTTATCCAAGAAGAAGATCAAAAAATAAACAAACGAAAAAGACTACCCACTGCACCACAGCCATAAGCGTCAGACGCACAAACTGATGACCTTCCTCAGCCTCTGCTTTGTCTCAGATGTGCTGGATTCGCATCTGGCCGGAGCCCATTCAGAATTCCACAGCCAATTTTTTTCTTCAGACTGAGTTCTCAAACAAAATAGATGGGGAGGAGTGCCTCTTTGTGGGGCAAAATTGACAAAGTCATCTCTCCCCAGAGTGGCATAGTCTGGAGGCAGAAACAAAAACCGGTCCGAGCAGCTCTGTTCAGGTCTCTCTCCCAACAACTGGCAAAGAGGGATCTTCTGGAAAACGACATGCTATCCCCTCTTGGCTTTGAATTCAGTGCTAAGGAAATGCTCTAGTGTCCCTGCATTGCCCACTGTGCTGCGCTGTGCTTATCACTCAGTCGTGTTTGACTCTTTTCCAAACCGTGGACAGTAGCCTGCCAGGCTCCTCTGTCCATGGGATTCTCCAGGCAAGAATACTGCAGTGGGTTGCCATGCCCTCCTCCAGGGGATCTTCCCAACCCAGGGATCAAACTCAGATCTCCTGCACTGCAGGAGAATTCTTTACCATCTGAGCCACCAGTTGCCCACTGTGCATTGTTAAATGTAAATTGAAATCCTTTTGATGTTGCCTGCACCTTCACAGTGGAGAGGCAATGGCACCCCACTCCAGTACTCTTGCCTGGAAAATCCCATGGACGGAGGAGCCTGGTGGGCCGCAGTCCATGGGGTCGCTGAGGGTAGGACACAACTGAGTGACTTCACTTTCACTTTTCACTTTCATGCATTGGAGAAGGAAATGACAACCCACTCCAGTGTTCTTGCCTGGAGAATCCCAGGGACGGGGGAGCCTGGTGGGCTTCCGTCTATGGGGTCGCACAGAGTCGGACACGATTGAAGCGACTTAGCAGCAGCAACACCTTCACAGAGGCCTGGGGTTCAGTATTCTAATGTGTGCTGTTGCCTCAGTCTCGTCTGACTCTTTGTAACCATCTGGACTGTAGCCTGCCAGGCTAATCTGTCCATGGGATTCTCCAGGCAAGAATATTAGAGTGAATCACCCTGCCCTCCTCCAGGGATCTTGCTGACCCAGGAATTGAGCCTGTGTCTCCCGTGTCTCCTGCAATGTCAGGACTTACTGGACTGTGATGGGCTTCTGGACTGACAGCTCCATACCACTCTACATCAGTTTGTGATTGTGGGCTAAGGGAGTCCTGCCTTCCTTCAGTGTTTTCCAAAGCATGGCTTGATGGCTATCTATCCAAGATTCTCTCAGGGTCTTGTTCAAGAAGTAGGTTCCAAGGTCCCATTCCAGACCAATAAAAGCAGGTAGAGCTCAGGGATCCAAATTTTTAACAAAATTACCAATTGATTGGTATGTCCATCAAACTTTAAAACATAGTTAATTCAGTTTAACAGTCAAATCGACTTTGCAGAAGTCTGGTATTGGAGAAGACTCTTGAGAGTCTCTGGACTGCAAGAAGATCAAACCTAGTCAATCCTAAAGGAAATCAACCCTGAATATTCAATGAAAAGACTGAGGCTGAAGCTGAAACTCCAATACTTTGGCCATCTGAAGCAAAGAGCAGGCTCATTAGAAAAGATCCTGATGCTGGGAAAGCCTGAGGGCAGGAGGAGAAGGGGATGACAGAGGATGAGATGGTTAGTTAACATCACTGACTCAGTGAACATGGGTATGAGCAAGCTCCAGGAGATGGTGAAGGACAGGGAAGCCTGGCGTGTTGAAGTCCATGGGATTGCAAAGAGTCAGATCAAATGAGCGACTGAACAACACCAATACGTCACAACCTTATGCAGTATTTATCAGTGTATTATTTGTCTTGACAATAATGTGACAATGAGAGGGAGAGACACACAGAGAGAGGCTGAGATAATTTGATGGAAGGCATAATGGACAAGTGCGCTTAAGGATAGAGAAATTCAGTTCAGTTCAGTTCAGTTGCTCAGTCCTGTCTGACTTTTGCAATCCCATGAACTGCAGCATGCCAGGCCTCCCTGTCCATCATCAACCACCGGAGTTTAGCCAAACTCATGTCCATTGAGTCAGTGATGCCATCCAACCATCTCATCCTCTGTCGTCCCCTTCTTCTCCTGCCCTCAATCTTTCTGAGCATCAGGGTCTTTACAAAGGAGTCAGCTCTTTGCATCAGGTGGCCAAAGTATTGGAGTTTCAGCTTTAACATCAGTCCTTCCAATGAACACCCAGGACCGATTTCCCTTAGGGTGGACTGGTTGGATCTCCTTGCAGACCAAGGGACTCTCAGGAGTCCTCTCCAACACCACAGTTCAAAAGCATCAATTCTTCTGTGCTCAGCCCTCTTTATAGTCCAATTCTCACATCCATACATGACCACTGGAATAACCATAGCCTTGACTAGACAGACCTTTGTTGACAAACTAATGTCTCTGCTTTTTAATATGCTATCTAGGTTGGTCATAACTTTCCTTCCAAGGAGTAAGTGTCCTTTAATTTCATGGCTGCAATCACCATCTACAGTGATTTTGGAGCCCAGGAAAATAAAGTCTGACACTGTTTCCACTGTTTCCCCATCTATCTGCCATGAAGTGATGGGGATGCCATGATCTTAGTTTTCTGAATGTTCAGTTTTAAACCAACTTTTTCACTCTCCACTTTCACTTTCATCAAGAGGCTCTTTAGTTCTTCTTCACTTTCTGCCATAAAGGTGGTGTCATCTGCATATCTGAGGTTATTGATATTTCTCCCCGCAATCTTGATTCCAGCTTGTGCTTTCTCCAGTCCAGCATTTCTCATGATGTACTCTGCATAGAAATTAAATAAGCTGGGTGACAATATACAGCCTTGACGTATTCCTTTTCCTATTTGAAACCAGTCTGTTATTCCATGTCCAGTTCTAACTGTTGCTTCCTGACCTGCATATAGGTTTCTAAAGAGGCAGGTCAGGTGGTCTAGTATTATTCCCATCTCTTTCAGAATTGTCCACAATTGATCGTGATCCACACAGTCAAAGGCTTTGGCGTAGTCAATAAAGCAGAAATAGATGTTTTCCTGGAATTCTCTTGCTTTTTCGATGATCCAGCAGATGTTGACAATTTGATCTCTGGTTCCTCTGCCTTTTCTAAAATGAGCTTAAACAGCTGGAAGTTCACGGTTCATGTATTGCTGAAGCCTGGCTTGGCAAATTTTAAGCATTAATTTACTAGCGTGTGAGATGAGTGCAATTGTGCGGTAGTTTGAGCATTCTTTGGGATTGGAATGAAAACTGAACTTCTCCAGTCCTGTGGCCACTGCTGAGTTTTCCAAATTTGCTGACATATTGAATGTAGCAGTTTCACAGCATCATCTTTTAGGACTTGAAATAGGTCAACTGGGATTCCATCACCTCCACTAGCTTTGTTCATAGTGATACTTCCTAAGGCCCACTTGACTTCATATTCCAAGATGTCTGGCTCTAGGTGAGTGATCACACCATCATGATTATCTGGGTCATGAAGATCTTTTTTGTATAGTTCTTCTGTGTATTCTTGCCATCTTTTCTTAATATCTTCTGCTTCTGTTAGGTCCAGACCATTTCTGTCCTTTATTGAGCCCATATTTGCATGAAATATTCCCTTGGTATCTCTAATTTTCTTGAAGAGATCTCTAGTCTTTCCTATTCTATTGTTTTCCTCTATTTCTTTGCACTGATCACTGAGGAAGGCTTTCTTATCTCTCCTTGCTATTCTTTGGAACTCTGCATTCAGATGCTTACATCTTTCCTTTTCTCCTTTGTTTTTTGCCTTTCTTCTTTTCTCAGCTATTTGTAAGTCCTCCTCAGACAACCCTTTTGCTTTTTTGCATTTCTTTTTCTTGGGGATGGTCTCGATCCCTGTCTCTTGTACAATGTCACAAACCTCCATCCATAGTTCATCAGGCACTCTATCTACCAGAGGAATTGAAAGGGGGCAAAAAGGAAAGTCAAAAGGAAGCCTTATGCAGCAGTGTCCTGTGGCTGGTGTAACAAATTACCTCAAAGTAGGTGGCTTAAAACAACAGATATTTATTCTCATCCAGTTCTGGAAGCCAAAAGAAAGAAATCAAGGAGTCAGCAGGGCCACACTCCCTCCAGAGGCTCTTAGAAAAACTCTTTCTTCCTTCTCAGAGCTTCTGGTGGCTCTTAGCAATCACTGTTTTATGGCTGCATCACCCCAGTCTCTGTCCTGTGGCCACAGTGCCCCCTTCTTTTCTCTGCGTGTCTTTTCACTGCCTCGTCTCTTCTAAGGATACTTGTGATTGTGCTTCAAGTTCACCGGAATAATCCAATATAAGCTCCTCCTCTTAAGATGCTGAGTTTAATTACATCTGCTAAGACCCTTTTCCCAAACAAGGTCATATACAAAAGTTCTGGGAATTAGGACATGAACATATCTTTTGTGGGGGATACTATTTCAGTCCCCCGTGCATGCTAAGTCACTTTGGTCACGTTCAACTCTTTGCAACCCTATGGACTGTAGTCCACCAGCTCCTCGGTCCACGGGATTATCCAGGCAAGAATATTGGAGTGGGTTGCCATTTCCTTCCCCAAGGGTTCTTCCCAACTCAGGGATTGAACCCATATCTCTTAAGTCTCCTGCACTGGTAGATGAGTTCTTTACCATTAGTGCTACCTGGGAAGCCTGGGCTCCCCAAACCATAGAAACAAAGAAAAAAGAAGTGAGAAAGAACTAAGAGAGAGGACAGAGCTTCCCTGCCCTTAATCCAGAAGGCTGGGGGTGTCTTGAAGTATAGATGAGAATCTGGTGCCAAGAGAGCCTGAAATTTAAATTAATAGAAAAGGTATCTCCTCTTCACTGGTCTTTGTTCCACATGAAATGGAGGAACTCAGTTTAACTCCTCCTCTTGAGGGCAGTAATGATTTGGCCAAAGGGAAATTACAAGTTGAGAAGGCCAAGTTCAACTAATCAGATGCAGTGCTTTAGCCTAAGTAAGAAGTGTTCTGGAAGTGCAATGTCCATTAGCAACAAAACATGTCAGTACCATTTCCCTCATCCTTGGAGAAGGGATACCTAAAAATGAAAACTTCACTCCCTCATACTTGCTAAATCCTCTAGTCTTATAAAACTTACTCCACATTTTAAAATCATGTGATCCAGGCAGCAAAATCTCATTGTGCAAATCGTATATCCTATTTGCAATGAATCAGTAACACCTGGCATACATTATTTGTGTGTGTGTGCATTAGTCACTCAGTCATGTACAACTCTTTGCAACCCCATGGTCTGTCCATGGGATTCTCCAGGCAAGAATATCCCTGACTCAGGGATTGAACCCAGGTCTCCTGCATTGCAAGCAGATTCTTTACTATCTGCACTACAGGTAAATTTCTTTAGGAGCACAGGAAGCTACAATCTAATTTATGTCTAAGATACAAGGAACTTTAGAAAGTGCCACTTAAATATTCTGGTTCCAAAAACCTTGCAATGTACAGGAAGTCACTATAGACATGAATGGAATGTCACGTATTGTCATTGCATCATCACATGTGACTCACCCATGCTGTACAGTGCATGGCCTAAAATACAGTTCTTCAGAACTCTGCCACTTCAAATGAAATCCCAAACAGAATCTCCTATGTACTGGACTTGATGAATGCGCAGAACAGGAGAGAGAATAGGATCCTGGGATGACCAAGAGATCCTGGCAAGATGGCGAAATGACTTCCAGATCTTTCTGGACACTCTGAGGCCCTCAGCCCTTACCAGGAACTCTCTGTGCCTGAACACTGGACACAGGCAAAAACTGTTGCTGGCTCACCTCTTCCAGTGGCAAGAGGCAAGGAGAACACATTGGAATTTGCAAAGCCAATCTTGGAAGTTAGTGTCTTGCTAATCTAGAATATTTCAGAAGACTTTCTCATTATTTCTCAAACATGACGTGTCCACCTAAGGACACAGTCTTACTGCTAAGGATCAGAAACAACGTCTTTACTGAGAATGAGTGATGTCTCCTTCTCACATGTTGTTTTGCTTCATTCCCCATCTCTAAAAGGGAGATTGTGACCAGTTTCACAAAGAATGAAACAGACTCACAGAGGTTAAAGCAACCTGCCCAAACACTCAGTTAGGAGCGAGAGAGCCAAGCTTCACTTCCAGGCCATCTAACAGCAGATCTTCTTCTCTCCTGTTTGACTCCCACTGAAGCCATTTCTTCCCCCGCCAAGATATCACTTAGAATCATTCCTCTTTTTCTGACGCTGCTGGCATCGTGGCTATACAACATGCTTATCTTATCTTGATTAATTTTCTCCTTTCAGCCCCTTTGATGTGGATTCAAACTTTAAATCTGTGAAACCTAGAGTAAGCATCTTTGCTTCCTTCCTCAATTGGGTTTGTAGCACACACCTCTAGATCCTCATCTACTTTCTTCTACAAAAATGTAACCCTTCCAGGAAGTAAGATAAACCATGTGGAAACTGATCGTTGCACTTTTGAAATGAGTCATCTAAGCCCTACCTTACACACACCCTTCAGAGAAAGAGCCATTTTCTTCCAGCAACAGACAACATTAAAAAAAAAAAAACCACACACAAAAAAACTATACTGTGAGCTTGGCTGGAGCTGCCCCATATATCAGCCTCTACACTCTCCTTAGAATCCAAAACCCCAAGGCCCAAGTTATTACATTCAGTGACTTCTGATGAACATAAATAATTTTGCCAATTCTCCTAAATTGTGCCAAGTCAGCAACTGTTTATCCTCACCTTACATGGGCCTCCTTTGATAAGTATTCAAATATCTAAACTTGATGCCTTCTTGGTTTTTTCACAGTACTAAACATCAAATAAGCATTAAAGCAAGACAGTCTTTCCATGGGAAATTTCAACGACTCTTATTTCGACATTAAAAAATAAAACCCATATAAACACAAGATGAAAACATAATCTCTTTGTGTTTTCTTCTGTTAAGATAGAAGGCTTCCTGAATACAAATCAAGTCAATCTAAAAGCCAACTAACTTGGCCCAGCTCACACTGTGTTCATAGAGCCAGCCCATCTGTATGGAAGCTATTGTTCTATTTGGCCTTTGTTTGCTTTGTATTAATGCCGCACACTTAGTGGGGTGGTTTTCATCCGTCATCACGTAGCAGGGAGAACACTGACAATCTCACTCTGTTGGCAGTCTTGCTGCCCAAGTCCCAAATGTCCCCCCAAAGTTTTTACAAGACTTTCCCAGTAAGTGATGAATGCAGTAAGCCCAGGACAGGGAGGAGAAACTGGTAAGAATTTGGAGTGCGAATTAAGGGCAGGAAAAGAAGATCCTAGAAATAGATAAGAGATGAGGGTTAGGCAAGTAGTAGAGAAAACTGGCAATGGCACCCCACTCCAGTACTCTTGCCTGGAAAATCCCATGGACGGAGGAGCCTGGTGGGCTGCAGTCCATGGGGTCGCAAAGAGTCGGACATGACTGAGCAACTTCCCTTTCACTTTTCACTTTCATGCATTGGAGAAGGCAATGGCAACCCACTCCAGTGTTCTTGGCTGGAGAATCCCAGGGACGGGGGAGCCTGGTGGGCTGCCATCTATGGGATCACACAGAGTCGGACACGACTGAAGTGACTTAGCAGCAGCAGAGAAAACCGGACATGATGTAAGCATACCTGGATTCTGCTATTTAAGTAAAGAAACAGGAAGACCTAATGATATTCTCACGGAAGGGTCGGTTGGTTGAGCTGAAGGGCTGGGTGACAGCCTCCAACCTGCATCTCTGCTGGTCTTGCTAGGAGGAGCCTAGCAGCCGATTTCCTCCACAGTCCTTCTCCTCACCTCTCTTTCTCATCCACTTCCCAGCCATAATTCACAGTTATAAGAAGAGGCTCCATTCAGATAATACTTATTTCTCTTTTTACAGAACTAAACAGAGAGTGGTTGATTACTTAAGCATACTCTCTGGGGCTGCTTATTTTAACACACTCTCTGGGGAGGAGATTAGTTCTAGATGAGGGCAAGAAGGGTCATCCCTTTAACAATTCCCTGTGTGTTCCTTCCCTTAAGAGATTGCTCAGTGCCTCAACTAATGGATACTTATAGACTGGGAAAGGAAAAGGACTTACTATAAAACGAAGAACACAAATCAGACTATTCCCTACTCTGCTTGCCTTACCCATCTCAATTTCTTCCTCTTTTATATAAGAAGACCAAGACATATTTCTGAATTTGAGAGATGACTGAAATTGAATTATATTCTGATCTCTTTTACATTTATCAGGTAATTTATCATAGCCATAGCCATATTAATGTAATCATTTACCCTTGGAATCAAACCAAAAAAAAAAGTATCATAGATCCATAAATGATGCCAATAGTTCTGATCCAGTCTGGTTAAATAATCTTATGTTCCATTTGAAGCGCTCTCAACAAAATTTGAAGATCCTTTTTGAGGAATGCTACCCAAAGTCCTAACTACCATCTGGAATTTTCTCAATACCACTTGTTACACCCAAATGACTATTGCTAGTTTTATTTAAACAAGCTGAAAGTGCTCAGAAAATAAAATAAATATTTTATTTTAAGGTAAAATAAAATAATTTATAGGGCTGTGCAATCAATGTTTGTTTTGGTTTTAAAATAATTTGAATTCTGTAGTTGATACATATGAAAAAAACAAGAAATTAACAAATACACATCTTTTTAAAAAAATTCCTAAAAAATCTACTCAGTCAGTTGCTATATAAGCAGAGAATGATAGGGGAAAAAAAAGCAGAAACTTGAAAATTGGAAAATACCCTAAAAATTCTTACAAAAAATGAGTTAGCCTCATCCAGAATGAATCTCTCAAACACTTCATCTTAGTATAACAGGCCTGTAGTCATATCAAAGACACTGGTAACAAAACACTGTCTTTTTTTTTTTTTTAATAAAACTAAAATTCATCAAGGGACCATTTGGCAATCCCTGAGAACCATTTAAAAATAACACATACCAAAAGAAATATTTATAGCCTTTGTGCTATTAATGATTTTAAACATATGCGGCAATAGCCAAACACCAAACTCAAGTGTGGCAGCTCCACATGTGTTTCTAGCAAAGTCAGCTTTGTGAAGTAGACTCTGGATCACATGACTTGAGCAGAAGAACAGAAACAGGTACAGAGTTATCTGCTTAAGTCAAATCTATGCAATAAAAATCAACAATTCATAGTGTTGTGGTAACTTCTGAACTTATTTGAGAATATGAATCTTCTCCTGGGGGGAAAAAATGAACCTTCATAAGCACTGTTGCACGTGATTCTGAGGGCTATGCATTCCTGAAGTTAATTTATAAAATTCATGCTAGGAACCCCTGATGCTAATGTAAACTTCTAATGGAAAGAAACAGGTTAAGCAAGTATTTAGATAGTATTTCATAATACCCTTTGTAAAGTGTGAAATCCATCAGCCCAGGACCAACTGAGGGTTTGGTGGCTCCTCTACTGCCCTGGGATTCCAAGAGAGCCGCAGGAGGTCATGACTGAAGGGCCCTAAGACTGGGAGAGTGGCCTGGGTTGCTGGTGATGATAAAAGGAAGGGGATATTTTTCCAGTGCCTGCTCACTTGGAAGCTGTGAGCAGGCACTGGAAATTGTCCATTGAGCAGTAACAATAAGGTGATGGTCATTTTCTCTTCACCTTTCAACTTTCCCCAGCTCTCTTAGAAATAGGTGGCTTAGAAGCAAACTATTATATGTAGGGTAGATAAACAACAAGATCCTACTGTATAGCACTGGGAACTATATTCAATATCCTGTGATAAACCAGGATGGAAAAGAACATGAGAAAGAATATTCACATGTATAATTGAATCACTTTGCTGTGCAGCAGAAATTAACACAAAATTGTACATCAATTTATTTATATTTCAATAAAATAAAAAATAAATAAATAGGTGGCTTACAGTTGGTTTCTTGGAACCTGGATAGATGTGGGGCTGGCTTTTTCCAGTTACTCATTTGAGAAAGAAGGCAGGAGTAAAACCCCAACAGTGGGAAAGAGAAGGTTTGTGGCACTGGGGTTTTCATTGTAAGTACCTCTTCCATTAATACACTAGGAGTGGATCCTGCCCTCCACAATAGGAAAGAAGAAATAAAAGAACCCAACATCATCTCTCCCACAGATAACCAGACTAGAAATTTCACAAAAGGGAGAAGCTACAGCCAACATCAGTATTCCCCAGAGTGGGTCTGGCCATAGCACATAATGGATGTGATGGCAATGTAACCTCGAGCAATGTGGCAGGCGTCAAGAATGAACAGACACCCCTCTAACTCCTAGGACAGAGCCTGCACAAAGTAGGTGCTTTACAGACACAGCTGGAAGGAAGGGATGGAAGGAGGAAGTTAGGAGGAAAGGGAAGGGTGAGGGGAGTGAGAAGTGTATGAAGTAATAGAGTAAAATACACAGAGAATGAGATCAGAGGGCGTATTTGTTCACCAGCGCTGCCATAACAAAATAATACAGTCCAGGTGGTTTAAACAGCAGAAATTTATGTCCTCACAGTTCTGGTGGGCTTCCCTGGTGGCTCAGAGGGTAAAGAATCTGCTTGCAGTGCAGAAGACCAAGGTTTGATCCCTGGGTTGGGAAGATCTTCTAGAGAAGGGAAGGACAACTCACTCCAGTATTCTTACCTGAAGAATCCCATGGTCAGAGGAGCCTGGCAGGCTACAGTCCGTGGGGTGGGAGAGTCTGACGCAACTGAGTAATTAACACTTTCACAATCCTGGAGGGTGGAAATCCAAGATTAAGGTGTTAGCAGGTTTAGATTTTTCTGAGGCCTCTCTCTTTGACTTGTCTTCTTACTTTGTCCTCACATGGCCTTTGGCCTTTTTCCTGTGAGTGTGCCCCCAACCCAGCGCCTCCCCATGTCCAAATTTCCTCTTCTTTTAAGGGTAGTGGTCCGATTGGATGAGGTCTCACACTAACTGCCTCGTTTTAACTTAGTCATCTCTTTAGAGGCCCTATCTTCAAATACAGTCACAAGCTGAGGTACTCAGGGCTAGAACTCCAACGTAAGATGTGGAGGAGACATAATTCAGCCCGTAACAGAGAAAAGTATCCATTTCTCTGCACTCTGGCTGCACTGCTTCTCCCTGTGAGACCCAGAATCTTGACTGGGAGAAGCGGTTCCCAGAGAGGAAGCCCCGAGAACCCAGGACCTCAGGTGACACAGCATTGACGGCATGGAGGCTCTCCAGCTTTCCCTGCAGGGTCCCTACTGACTCATCTGACAGTCACAACCACAAGAAATAGCCAGGGACAAACACAAAGAGCAGAGGACCGACCTCACAAAGTGCCTAATAAAATTTTTTTTTTCCTAACACAAAAGGCCGCAGGTGGGAACGTCAAACAGTTTACTGGTGACTTGAGAATCTCAGTATCTCTGGGAGAGTCTTCCTTCCCCAACCAGAGAAGGAATCAAAATGAGGGAACTCTCATCTCTATTCAAGGGTAAACTGAGGGAACTTGTCAGGACTGTGATCATGTAATTATCTAGACACACTGGGAAACAAACAAAGCATCTCACACTGCTAGTTGGAGCTTGGCTGATGCCATTCTAAAGGCAATGGGAATTATCAGGCCTTAAAAACTTCTGCTCTTCTCCTAGGGTTCTTATAGAATATCTGCTTTCATTATGCTTGTCTAAATGAAGACATCTCATAGGAAATCCCCTGTCTTGTGGATTTCAGGGCTTCCTACTTGGGGTTGCATTCTGGCACAGTAGGCAGTGGATCACAGTCATGAGCTGCAGTGATGACCCCACCACACTGATCATATGTGCAGCTGTTACTAGTCCCTTAACCTTTCTGAGCTTTCATTTCCACATCCATAATTGTGAGCAGTTAATAACCTCAGTAACCTCAGTCATGGAGCTGCCACGCCTTTAATGCAAGCAGTAAAAAGTCATATAGTACAGAATTCAGTAGTTCCCAAACACACCCACTCTCATAATTATTTACTCCCTCTGTGGAAATCTTTGACCCTTTGGTACAGTATTTATTTTAAAACTTGCTCATCTCATCTTGTAAGAGACTAATTGAGGTTATTACCATGACTAAAGGGTTACTTATACCTTTCAAACTAAAAACAAGTAATGTTGTTCTTTATAGTCAACCAGAGGCTGCTGAGAGTGGAGGCAGAAGCAGTGGAACACAAGAACATTCTGTTCTGCTACCTTATTTCTTTCCCGGTTTCCCTTCAAAATTTGTAAAATTTGTTTTACTCAGACAGTTATAAAGTGAAAGTGAAGACGCTCAGTTGTGTCTGGCTCTTTGCGACGCCATGGACTGTAGCCTACCAGGCTCCTCTGTCCATGGGATTTTCCAGGCAAGAGTACTGGAGTGGGTTGCCATTTCCTTCTCCAGGGGATCTTCCCAACCCAGGGATCGAACCCAGGTCTCCCACATTGCAGGCAGACGCTTTACCATCTGAGCCACGAGTGGTAACTATAATAATAAAACATTCCTGGAACTTTACTGGTCTTTGACCTCTTGCAATGCTATTCTTTTCTGGATGAAATTTTACTGCCATGAAAAAGATTTTTTAAATAATCAATTTACTTTTTACATCAATATCCAACTTGTGAATTAAAGAAGGAAAATCATTCTACGTTACAGGAAAAAACATTTATAAAATTTCACACCCACTCATAATTTAAAGAAAAAAATTATAAACTATGAGCAAACAAGAAACAGATAATCTTATTAATCTGGCACAGAGGATTACAAAAGAACATCATAATTAATGATGAAATACTTAAATGCTTTTCTTCTTAAATTAAGTTCATAATAATGCACTGGAGTCCATAATTAACATACAAGATCAAAAATATAAATTAATAAAAGGCACAAATAATGGAAAGTAAGAAATAAAATGATCAAAATCCTAAGATAGCATGGTAGAATATACAGAATATTTAGAAACAAGCTAAAACTTAAAATTTGCATTGTTGCTGCTGCTGCTGTTGCTGCTGCTGCTGCTAAGTCACTCCAGTCGTGTCTGACTCTGTGTGACCCCATAGACGGCAGCCCACCAGGCTCTGCCGTCCCTGGAATTCTCTAGGCAAGAACACTGGAGTGGGTTGCCATTTCCTTCTCCAATGCATGAAAGTGAAAAGTGAAAGTGAAGTCGCTCAGCCGTGTCCGACCCTCAGCAACCCCATGGACTGCAGCCTTCCAGGCTCCTCTGCCCATGGGACTTTCCAGGCAAGAGTACTGGAGTGAGTACCATTGCCTTCTCTGAAAATTTGCATTAAAATTGCCTAAAATTATTATGTACCAAGTAATATATCTAACAACATATTTATAATAACTTTTGGCTTAATACAAAGTATGCACTGTCAAACTCATACATACCCTAATTTCTGTTCTTTGGTAAGCTTTGCTAATAATAGCAAGGGCTTCCCTGGTGGCTCAAGTCAGTAAAGAATCTGACTGCAATGCAGGAGACCTGGGTTCGATCCCTGGGATGGGAAGATCCCGTGAAGTAGGGCATGGCAACCCACTCCAGTATTCTTGCCTGGAGAGTCCCCACGAGGCTCCAGTCCATGGGGTCACAAAGAACAGGACATGACTGAGTGACAAAGCACATACAATAATATCAAAGGGCTTCCCAGGTGGTGCAAATGGTAAAGAATCCACCTGCCAAGGTAGGAGATGCAAGAGACCCAGGTTTGATTCCTGAGTCAGGAGCCTACTGGCAATCAAGAGGCACCAGCAAAGCTGGAAAAGGCCTGAAGTATTCTATGTGGCTCCCCAAGTCCTTCCTTCTAGCATCAAACAGGATTTTTAGGTCCTAAATAATAGATGAAATTTCTAATGAGATTTGTAGGTCACTTCATACAGTAGGGACATTTTATATGATGTTTCACCAAGTCATGAAACATCTCATTTTATAACCTGGAGAGTTTTATAGTTTCATTGACATTCTCCAAGGAGCTATGTCTTATAAATCCATAAACTGTAAGTTTGTTTACAAGTAACACTAAATCAGAGACATCCTGCTCTAATCATTCCATAAATAAGGACTCCTTTTCTAGCAATTGCCATTACTCTATTTGTCTACAAGTCTAGTTATTATGTTTATAAGAATAGACCAAGTCAATAATCAGAGGAAAGTCTGCTTTAAATCCTTCCTTCCTAGATCTCTAATCAGAAAACTATAAAATAATGAGAGATATCAAATAAACAGAGAGATCCATTATTTTATGGATAGAATTATACAAAACTCATCAATCATTTTAATTGAATTTCTAGCTTTACTGTCATGTTAATAAAATTCCCAACAGTTTTTTGTCTGTAAAACTTGACAAGCAGATCCTAAACCGTATATGGAAATACAATAACCAAAAACAGCCAAGTTATTCTTGAAGAATAGGTAGGTGGTTTGCTCCACCAGATGTCAATCTAACCATAAAGCTACAGTAAGTAAGACGATGCACTCTTGGCCAAAACTAGGTGAGAACAGAACACAATATCTAAACATATAAGTTACATATTTGTTGATACTTGATTTGTATTAAAGATGTTATGTAGAGAATTGTTCATTCACTAAGTCGTGTCTGACTATTTGCAACCCCATGGAGGTTAGTACGCGAGGATTCCCTGTCCTTCACCATCTCTCAGAGTTTGCTCAAACTCATGTCCATTGAGTCGGTGATACCATCCAGCCATCTCATCCTCTGACATCCCCTTCTTCTCCTGCCTTCAATTTTTTCCCAGCATCAGGGTCTTTTCCAGTGAATCAGCTCTTAATACCAGGTGGCCAAAGTATTGAAACTTCAGCTTCAGCATCAGTCTTTCCAATGAATATTCAGGGTTGATTTCCTTTAGGATTGACTGGTTTGGATACTCACTTTGATGGAGGAAGTCAAAATTTTTATTTTTAATTTTGACCCCTTACTCAAATCACAGAAATTAGCTTCATGTGTAATAAATAGGAAAATCTGTACATGTGAATAAAGCTTCAAACCATTATTATAAGAAAATATCTTTACAGCTTTGGAATAGACAAATATTTCTGAAATAAGACACAGTTTTTAAAAGAGGGTAATATAATTATACTAAAATTTAGAACTTCTCTTCCTGGAAAGACTGCATAAAGAGACTAAAAATGCAAACTACAGAGTGAGAAGTGATGTTTTAATTCAATAACTGACAAACATCTTGTATCCAGAATATATAAATATTTCAATATGAAAAACACGGTCCTTAAGAAAAATGGGGAAGAGATTTCAATGGGCCCTTCAAAAAAAAAGAAATCCAAATGGGCAATAAATACATGAAAAGATGCTCAAAGAAATGCAAATAATAACCACTTTCAATAAAAAGCTTCCTAAATGACTAAAAACAAAAAGACTATCAACGTCAAATTTTGGCAATGACATGGAGCAACAGGAATGTACTCTTCTGGCAGGTAGAAATGTATGTACATTGGCACAATTACTTTGAAAAACTGAAGTTTCAGATATTAATTTAAAAATCATTAAAATAGAAAATAATATTTTGAAATAGCAGGAAATGTAAGAGACATGGGTTCAGTTCCTGAGTCAGGAAGATCCATCCCCTGGAGGAGGAAATGGCAAATCACTTCAGTATGATTGCCTGGAGAATTCCATGGACAGAAAAGTCTGGCAGGCTACAGTCCGTGGGGTCACAAACAGTCAGACATGACTGAAGAGACTGAGCACACACGCCGTTAAGCACAGGTATACATTCCAAGACCTCCAGTGGATGTCTGAAACCATAGACAGTACCAAATTCTATGTGTACATATGCAGTGCTTTCTTCTACACCCTCAGACTGGTAGCGCATACAGTGAGAATAGGCTGGACAAAGGGATGATTCACACCCAGGCAGGATGCAGCAGGACTGCACAAGATTTCATCAGGCTACTCAGGATGGTGTGCAATTTAAAACTTATGAATTGTTTATTTTTGGAATTTTCCATTTAATATTTTTGGACCACAGTTGACTGGGTAACTGAAACCGCAGAAAACAAAACCAAGGATAAGGAGGGACTACTGTATTGTACCTTCAAGATGTTAGAAGAGGAGATGTGTCATTTGGTTTTGGTATTCAGTATAATGTGAAATATGAGAGTCATTGTATTGCAAATCATGTGGTTACATTTTAATGGTACATTCTGTGTATTAGACCAGAAAGCTGAGATCCTGCCTTTTTCACATATTTTGTTCAATTTCTATTTCTTGAGAACACTCAGAGCAAGCCTAATGTCTCTTTTACAACACAATCATTCAGAAATTAGAAATGTCCCTGGATTGTTCTTTGCCCTGAATGGCTCTTTTGCCTATATTTTTTTTTTCCTTCACCAATCTGATCACTACCCTATGAATGTATTTTGACCTGGTTCATGTCTCTTGAATTGCTGGGGTCCAGAATTAAACACAGTTTCCCTGATGGCTCAGCAGTAAGAATCTGCCTACAATGCAGGAAGACACAGATTCAATCCCTGGGTTGGGAAAATGCCCTGGAGGAAGGCATGTATGGAATACCGACTCCAGTATTCTTGCCTGGAGAATCCCATGGACAGAGAAGCCTAGCAGGCTACAGTCCATGAGGTCACAAAGAGACATGACCGAAGTGACTTAGCATGCGCACATGCTGAATTAAACGCTTCATTTTGTGCATATTTTGACAAAGCAGATTCAAGTGATACAGAGACTTCTCTTTTATTAGATACTAGAGTCCCTTGGACTGCAAGGAGATCAAACCAGTCAATCCTAAAGGAAATCAGTCCTGAATATCCATTGGAAGGATTGATGCTGAAGCTGAAGCTCCAATACTTTGGCCACATGATGTGAAGAACTGACTTATTGGAAAAGACTCTGATACTGGGAAAGATTGAAGGCAGGAGGAGAAGGGGATGACAGGATGAGATGGTTGAATGGCATCACTGACTCAATGGATATGAGTCTGAGCAAGCTCCAGGAGTTGGTGATGGACAGGGAGGCCTGGCGTGATGGGCAGGGAGGCCTGGTGTGTTGCAGTCCATGGGGTTGCAAAGAGTCAGACGTGACTGAGCAACTGAATTGAACTGATATTTCCCATTGACTTTCTGATAGTCACTTAAAATTTTATACTTTTGAATATACACTGCTTCCTATGAACTAAAACTTTTAAGTCTTTCCTATACATATTATTACAAAGCTACTCTCTCTAGTGCATTTTAAACAATTTGCAGTCATTTATATTTATCAAATCTTAAATGCATTTGTTAAACAGCACAATACTCCAATCTTCCTCCAGGTTTCTATTTTTGCCATAGAAAATATTCATCAACTGACAAAACAGCATAGTACAATCTCTGTCTGTTTGCAGATGAGGTGAGGGGAGGGGAGTTTGTTGTATTTGTGTATAGATATGGATATAAATAGATAGAGATAGGCATAAACAAAAACATTGATATATATTACTACAAAGATAGTAACTTGCCATATAGGCAAGTTTTAACTACAGTCATTCTGAGCTGGTAGGATTATGGGTGATTTATATTTTCTAATGTTTTGATTTTGAACTTCATTTATAATGTGTATCTAGTAAGATCAAATACTCAAAATTAATGACACCTTGTATGCTTAATGGAGAAGGCAATGGCACCCCACTCCAGTACTCTTGCCTAGAAAATCCTACGGATGGAGAAGCCTGGCAGGCTGCAGGCCATGGGGTCGCTAAGAGTCGGATAGACTGAGCGACTTCACTTTCACTTTTCATTTTCATGCATTGGAGAAGGAAATGGCAACCCACTCCAGTGTTCTTGCCTGGAGAATCCCAGGGACGGGGAGCCTGGTGGACTGCCGTCTATGGGGTCATACAGAGTCGGACACGACTGAAGTGACTTAGCATAGCATAGCATGTATGCTTAAAGGGAGAGAAGGCAAGTCACATTGGGACAGGTTAGCCTCAGACAGGATTTGTGTTACAAATGTTTGAGATGAATCTTAAAAATAAATGGAAAGTTTATTGGCTCACTTGCCTGCTGTTTACCACCTGCTATGCAGTCTGGTTCTTGGGGTTGGGGACCCCTATAAGACTCTTGAGCAAGATGATTGTATCTGCATAGAAAAATGTCAAGGAAATTAATAGAGTAGATTTAAGCGGTATTTCCCAAACTAGAACACTAGTATTTACTAATGAATATCCTTGAATATTCATTAGTATTGATGTTATCATTAATATTTATATAATTGATGAACCAGAGGGATTATTTATCAAATAAACTTCAGAAATGCCATATTTTGTATTACACTTTTGACATTTGAAATGCACACAAATATATTAAAGTCCAGAGAGCCTTTCCATAAAGAAACATGTTAACTTTTCTTAATACATCATTTTCCAAACTGGTTTGATCCTCTGGAAAGCCTGTAAACATGCTTGCATACCATGCACTCAATTTGGGAAATACAGCATTAGAGAAATACTGAAGGGGAAAAACAGCAAAGCACAGTATTTGGTTACCTAAGGAGGAAGAGAGATGAGGAGAATTAAAAGATGTTGCTCTGTTTTCAGTCCCCTGACCGGGAAAACGGTGCTATATGATCACCAGGTTTAAGAGATTCAGTTAGATGGAAATTATCATGCAAGCTTCTGTTATTTACGTGTCAGGTGTCAGCATACCAACGTTTGAAGATATTCATGTAGTAAGTCTATATACCTACAAAAGACATGTCAAAATCTGCAGAAGAAATTCTAGTAAACTATTCATAGAACTTTGCTACTAATCAAAATGCATTGCCTCACAGTGTTCCAGCACAACTGCTAAAGAAGTCACAGTAAACGGGTCTTATAAGTATAGAAGCTGAAATTATTTCCATGGGATATTCTTTTTCTAGATACCATAACTAAGGGACTTGGAGCCTCCTTCCCACTGGCATGTGAGATTCTGGGACATACCTTTAATCTGTATTGCCATTTCCTTGAGTTTTCTGTTATTTAAGAGTTTTATTGGTGTGTCTATGCTAAGATAAAACTCTAGAAAGTAAAACAAGATGTGAACGGCTAGGGGCTAAAGTCACAGGGCCTGAAGCAAATTCTCAGAAAGAATATTAACATCTAAGAACTGTCAATGTATTTCCCACCTGGGAGAAGCAGGGGGGTTTACCAGCTTTTGGCATGCCCAGTCAGACTGAGCTCTGAAAATGTGTAAGTCTACTTCCCTTCTAAAAGAAGAAAGTGAGAAGGCAAGGACAGTTTGTTCCTTCCATTCTAGGTATTTTGCTGACCTGATTTGTGAGCTGAAGCAATTGCAGGAATTCACCTTCCTTAGTCCCACATCTGCGGAAGGAAAAGACCAGTAACAGCAATGTGTTTTGGCTGTCCACTCTTCAGGTTTGCCAAAAATTACCAGAGCACCGTAAGTATGGCAGCTGGAAAAGGCTTTGCGGTTAGGAAAAGGTTTAAATCCCACAACTCCTTTACCAAGTTAAAAAATGTGAAAGAAAAAAAAAAGAATGAAATTCTGCCATTTGAGGCAACATGGATGGATTTGGAGGGCATTATGCTAAGTGAAGTAAGCCAGACAGAGAAAGGCAAAGTATGATATTACATGTGACGCCTAAAAAACTGGTGAATATAACAAAAAAGAAGCTGAATCACAGATATAGAGAACAAACTATTCGTTACCAGTTGTTGTTTAGTCAGTAAGTCATGTCTGACTCTTTTACACAACCCTGTGGACTGTAACCAGCCAGGCTCCTCTGTCCATGGGATTTCCCAGGTAAGAATACTGGAGTGGGTAACGATTTCCTTCTCCAGGGGATCTTCCCAACCTGGGGACTGAACCCATGTTCCCTGCATTGCAGGTAGATTCTTTACTGTGCAGCCACCAGGGAACCCCTTGGTTACCAGTGGGAAGTATCTATCTTGAAAGTGAAAGTCGCTCAGTTGAGTCCAACTCTTTATGACCCTATGGACTATACAGTCCATGAAATTTTCTAGGCCAGAATACTGGAGTGGGTAGCCTTTCCCTTCTCCAGGGGATCTTCCCAATGCAGGGATTGAACCCAGGTCTCCAGCATTGCAAGCAGATTCTTTACCAGCTGAGTCACAAGAACCACTAAGCATCCAAGCAGGAATGCAAGGTAGAACCTGATCACAGATCGATTTCCCACTTGTATCACCTGAAGCCACCTACATCCCTAGTAACAAGTTGGAACAAAATTGAAGAAATTACTTCCATTCAAACATATTTAGAATCTCTTGGCCCTGAAGTGAGCTTGTAACTGACTGCAGCCTGGCCAAGACATCCTCTCTCTGCACTAGAGTAGGGGGAATACCTGCTTTAATAAAATACAGAGGCACCATCCTTCCCGCTTCTGTACTACTTTCCATCCTCCTAAAAAAACATTGACTTTCCCAAACATATTTTTCTATGTACAGCATTGCCCAACTTGCAAATGAAAAATGATATTGGACAGTACATTTCAGCTAGTAGGAAAAAGGCAAATATTTATGTTTTAAGTTCAATTTCCTGGAAAGTAGACTGAGACAAAGTTTTGCATGTGAAATGTTTATTTAAGAGTGTCCTTGGGATCAATATTTGGGGAAGGAGGGAATGGAAGTAAAAATGGACAAAACAGAAATTCAGACTACAATGACAGCCCAAACAACCTCTGGTCAATGCCATGGGGGAACTCTGGAGATAGAATGGACCTTCTGAGTTGTCCTGAATTTAACCAAGATCATCAGACTTTTACGTTTCATTAGACATAGGTCATGTTGGAAACAGTACGATCTTGGGCAAGACAGTTGTCTATAACTGAAAGGGATCTCTGGAGTGGTTGGCACTGAAGGATGTCTGTCTGCTGAGAGCACTCCCAACAAATCCTTCATTACAGGAGATCAGGGCTGTGCATGACAACACCCCTACGAACTTGATGGTGTTTAAATTTGGTATGAGCAACCCACTCCAGTGTTCTTGCCTGGAGAACCTCAGGGACGGGGGAGCCTGGTGGGCTGCCGTCTCGGGGGTCGCACAGAGTCAGACACAACTGAAGCGACTTGGCAGCAGCAGCAGCAGCCCTTTTTAAGTTCACTTAAACTTACTATGGGATCACTGCCAGCTCTGGCCACCATGTCCTCATGATAGAATTGACTGTGCTAAAGTTTCTGAGGGTCTCCCTGGCAGCTCGGTGGTAAAGAATTTGCCTGCCAATGCAAGAGACCAAGAGATGTGGGAGACGTGGGTTGGATCCTTGGATCAGGAATATCCCCTAGAGAAGGAAATGGCAACCCATTCCAGTATTCTTGCCTGAGAAATCCCATGGACAGAGAAGCCTGGCAAGTTACAGTCCATGGGATCACTAACACAACTTAGTAGCTAAACAACAACAAAATTCTCTGAAGTACCTATCTTGTGGATATTCCATGAAGTCTGTTGAGCTGGAAACAACTTTCATGCATCTGAAAGCATGTTTTAATGCATCCTTCAGGGTTCTTGGTGCTTCCTTGAAGAACACTGAAGGAGTACATTGAATTTAAGCTGGACATATCAAACAGTTCTCCATAATCCCATGAGTAATGAGCCACACAAAGGACTGGGCACCACCATTTATAAAAGTGATTGTAAAATAGCAGACTCAGCTCGGGAATCTAAACTAAGAAATATTACTAATCTTGATCAAAATATACAATTAGTCAAAAATAATTCTCATAAACTAAATAAAGTTAATGCTATTTCGGCAGTTTGCTTTACTTCGTAAACTTTCAAGAGTCAGGATGATACTGTGCAGCTGTTCCATAGCGTTTATAAGAACAAGGTCTCCTTAGCTATGTTCACATCTCAATTATAAAGAGACAAAGCACATGGTCACAAAAAGTATTAATCACATTATTTATGGGAACTCCTACTTAACCTTATAACTTGAGACATTTAATAGTAAACCCATTCTAGTCATCTGAAGTCAGAGTCTGGTTCTGCTCCTTTTGATGTTTAAGAAGGAATAATCCAAGACCAGTGTAGCAAGGTGAGAATGTTTCTGGGGTGAGAATTGGTACAAGTTCCTAATATACTTCCAACTGAGGGACTTTGGGCAATTCTGCTTTATTTCCTTCATCTGTAAAGGGAGAGGATTAAAATTTTACGTAGTCTTTAGGAGTCTTTCTGATCTAAAAGTCTATGATTCTTTTCATCTTTCAGATTAGCTAGTAGTTGAGTGCTCAGAAGCAGATTTAGATTGGAAAACACTGATGCTGGGAGGGATTGGGGGCAGGAGGAGAAGGGGACGACAGAGGATGAGATGGCTGGATGGCATCACGGACTCGATGGACGTGAGTCTGAGTGAACTCCGGGAGATGGTGATGAACAGGGAGGCCTGGCATGCTGCTATTCATGGGGTCGCAAAGAGTCAGACACGACTGAGCGACTGAACTGAACTGAACTGAACTGAACACAAGAAAATAACTGTAATTATTATGTACATTGACTGATAGTAACCATTACTCTGATAATCATTTCATGATATACACACAATGTATCAAATCACTATGCTGTACACCTGAAGCTAATACAATGTTACATGTCAACTATACCTCAATTTTAAAAAATACAATAAGAGCAACTGAAAGATTTCCCTTTAGAGAGGTGAATTATAAAAGTTTCATATGTGAAACATTCAGGATATGATATCCATCCTCTGATCTTTCATTAGGAGTAAAGACATTTGCTTTCATTACCAAAGATGGTTAATATGATACTCTGAAGTTGAGAGACTGTCCTGTGAGTTGAATATCATAATTCTGCATTAGCTCTAGTTTTTTATCAAAATTGAAATAGACAGTTAATGAACCATTTTTTCTTTTTGCTATTACAATAATCTCATTTCAAAGTGTTAATACTGCTCTAATATATCTCTCTTACAAATGATGACCCAGAAAATGGAATCACCCAAGTCAATGTTATTCATGTACTTCATTTAAGAATATCTTTTAAATGCCTTTTTTATTTTTAGTTTACTAATGCCTCAGTTTCATAGTTAGATCTAACAAATTTTAGTTTCCTCCTCTGTAAAATGGGGGTGATAATAGCATTGACCTCATCGGTGGTGGTTGTAAGAGTTAAATGAAATCATGAAAGTACATTTGATAACCCAGTACTGTGCACACAGTAGGGACACAGTGAGTATTGTCACTGCTGTTGATATCATTCTTGAGGTCTGGACTACAAGAAACCACTGGGACTAGTTACTAGTTTTCAAATCATTCAGGATGGCTGAAGTGATGACGGTAGTTGAGATTGCCTAGAGAGAGAATATAGAGTGGGGGAAAAAAAGCCAAAAGAGAAAATGCCAAAGATTCAGAAGGAAAAAAAAAAAAAAGCAATCTATAATGGGTTAATCAGAGAATGAGAAAAAAACGCCAGGAAAGTTTGGCATGAAAGAGGACAAGAGATCTGTTTCTTTCCTATTCATTGATTACCTTAAAAATAAATCTGTGCTTTGGCAACTGGACCTTAAAATGACTGGGAGGCAACGTCACCATGAAAAAGTAAAAGTACTTATTGAGTTCTCTAGAAATTATGTACTTTGGCTTAACAACATTCTTACAATTTAGAATCCAGGAAGTCAATGTTCTTTCCTCATTATTATAACAGAGAATAGTTTCCTTGGTCCGTCCGTAGTTGATCTGAAAAAGACCGTGATGAAACAACACACTGACGGAAGAGGGAAATGGCTTAAAGAATTTTCCAACAAGCATTGCATAGCCCTCCATCAACCCCAGGGTATTATGTGTACCAGGAATCTGCTGCAGGAAACTAAATGACTCTGAGTATATGTCATTCTTTACGGCTGAACTAACAGCAAAGAGCAGCAGCCTGCTGACAAATTTCATATCCAATTCAAAGCACTGTATTTTCATTTCTAACTACACTCCATTAGCTCTGACATTTCAAGAGTCGATGGAAAACCAGAAATTACACATTTCCTTTATGGTATTGTCTGCTTTTTCTTCAGGAAAATTAATGACTGTTCAAAAAGCTTTCATGGGAAATTCATCTTCCAGGGCTGTTCCTCTACCAAGTGACCACACCCTTTTGTAGCCACATACAGAGATGATCCAGCAATCAAAAATGAACACACACACACACACACACACACACACACACACATACACACACAATGACTCCTCCCAGTGCTTGCTTCCAGCTGGTAAACAAAATAATCAAGTCTCAATTTAATTAGATTTTAAAATGGCACTTGGGCTATGTTATGGCATTTTCTACAAATAAATAAGTACTCATAATTTTACAAATAGTGGATATGAGAAGAGAAAAACTAGAGTGGTTATAATTTTCTTACCAGATTAAAAGTGCTGAATCAGAGTTCTAAAGTCACCTAGCCATCTATTCCCCATAAATAATTCAGAGGACTACGGCTATATATTATTCTGATCCAACGATGGTTCAAAATTTAGAGTTGCTCGGCAGGACTTCTATGGACTGTTCTCTTCACTATTTCTGGAATTTGCATCCTTGAGTATACACATTCCAGAAAGAATGTAAGCAATGAAATAACAGATTTGCCTCCATTCATGAAAACTTCCAGTTTCATCAGAGAGAATACATCAAAAAATATAGTCTGTGTGAGCTAGGACAGAAAAATCATGCTCTATTGATATTCATTGCACTAATTTAGAGAATTCATCATTAATAGGAATATAGATACACACCATCAATCTAATGACGTTATAGCCAGTGGAAAAGAATCTCTTTTCTGAGCTGGCTTGTAATTCAGAGAGGTATTGTAAGAGTAACAGCGGCTTTAGACTACATCTTGAAGTAATAGTGACCAGAAATACTAACTTTGATTTGGAAGTTGCAAATATTATTTCTTTGGGTTCTTATTACCTTGGTCAGAGGTAGTTTTACCACTGGAATCAGCTTTATCCATTACAGTCCCACATAAAACCCAAGAAAAGAATGACGGGCAGAGAAAAATTATGAGTGTCGTAATTATGAGAACAATCATGACTGTCAAATACCATACTTAAGCAGTCAGCAAGTGTATCAATTACACCATGACCAGTAGAGCTTAAAAACCATTACCATCATCCTCTGGGTGGTAGACAGTAAAGTAGGAATTTATCTCCGGAGTTAACAACAGTTCATTTGGGCATGTCCAGTACACATCACTTTTCACTTAGGAAACATTCTGGGAAGCAGAAGTGAATTCAGGGAGGACAGAAAATGGGGAGGGGGAGAAATATATTTTGAAATTTGCTTAACTTTTATATAGTCAACAAATGTGACAGCCTGCTACAGATAAGGTGCGGAAGGCAGTGCTTAGAGCATGGTCTCTGCCTTCCAAAAGACAGAGTGTAGTTAGATTCGTATCAATCTACATTTTACATGGCCTCTTATTTCACTAGCAGCAAGCTGTTGTCCCCGTACATCTTCCTGGAACTACAATTTGAGGACCAATTTATTCCTTTTTAGTACATTTCTGTTCTTTCCCTTTGAATTCTCAGCAATAATAATCTGGTCAGCAGGAAGGCCAGGACCAAATATTAATGAGATAATTATGATGTTTTCTTACACCAGGCAACCAGGGACTTCTGGCAAGGACCAGGCAAGATGGAAAACAAGAGGACATGGATAAAAGTCCAAAATAACAAGGATAATAAGTCCAAAAATGACAGGCTCCCTGATAGCCTCATTGAAGAAGCAAAATCTAACAATAAACATCAAAAAGACTAGCATATACCAGTGAGGTGGAGAGAAAAGTGAAGAGAAGTACCTGTAGCACAAGGACCTAGTTTATGGAGCTTTTTTGCACATCCTTGTGTAAATACATCTCCCCAAACTAAAGCAAATTTTCTAAAATATTTTATTCTTTGTGTCATCCCAGTGCACCAGCCCCAAGCATCCTGTATCCTATATCGAACCTAGACTGATGATTCGTTCTTACATGAACTCATGTACACCCGTGGCAGATTCATGTTAATGTATGGAAAAACCAATACAGTATTGTAAAGTAAAAAAAAAAAAAAGGACATTGTTAATACACTTACCATAAGACATGTGATCTGCAACACTTTACATAATCCAGAAAGATGAATAAACTATTATAAATTTAAAAAATAAAATAAAATATTTTATTTTATTCTTACATGTAGGAAAGTCTTTCTTTGCATGTAGGAAAGTTGCAAAAGTTAAGCTATGCCACAGTTTAGAGGGTACATAGAAAATTTAATTTCTTAATTTTTCTTTATACAATGCCTTTGTCCTGAGGTGCATACACTGGCTAGCAGAAAAAGAGACAAAATGCCTGAGCTAATTTAATGCTTAACTAAATCCAATAATTTACATACCTTTCCCTAAAATAACAAGTGTATGCTGGCGAAAGAAGTGTGTGACTTTTTTTTAAATTTATTTATTTATTTTAATTGGATGCTAATTCCTTTATAATATTGCCGTGGTTTTCACCATACATTGACATGAATCAGCCACAGGTGTACAGATGTCCCACCATCCTTAACCAAAAAAAAAAAAAATGTGTAGCTTACACTTCTTTTGGGGTTAGTCCTCAGAGCTGTTCTGGCACCCACTGGTACCCAACATGACACCACTTACCCTCTTTTAGTCAGAAGGCACCTGGCTATTCAAGGTCTACTTTTTGCCTGGAGACATTGCTCCCACACAGCATTTGAAACTTTCTCTCTTTCTGACTCAACTCATAGCTTTACAAACCCAAATAGATCTCTTCCTTATTCCTCATGACCCTAAAACCTAGCAGGTCACCTCCTCCAACTTTAACTAAGGGATTGCCTCATCCCACTATCTTCACTCTGTGCTTTTTCAGTTCATCCTTTGACAAAAGTTTTACTGACAACTCTCCATACTGTTGGTCAAATTAAAAAAAAAAAAATACATAACAGAGCAGACAGTATCTGGCACTCTAGACATCAGTACAACAGGAGTCCCTTCTCATACTGGTAAAAACAAAGCAAAACCTAAAAATTTAGTTTTGGTGCTTAATTTTTTTGGTGATGGACAGGATCTCCAGTCTCCCTTCAAATGAACTAAAGTAATTCAGAAGAGAATTAAAACAAAGGTATAGGGTAGGGAAAGGGCAGAGTACCTTTTTTTTAAATAATTGCTTTTGTGACACCCCCCCAAAAAAATGGAGTTGGGAAATACAGGTTTGGGCTAGGCAGTGTCTCTGACTGTAAGTCTCCCTTTGTGTTCTTCCTCTCGTTTGCCCAATGTCCTTAGTGCTGACTGGAAGTATTGCTCCAAAACGTCGCAGGGCAGGAATACATACAAGGGAGCATGCTTGTGCTTCATTCCCCACTCCCTCACAGACCAGCTCACTGGCAGGCTGATCACCCCTACAGCCCGCTTCCATTTCAAGTAGGAGACCAGATTCCTGAAGTAGGCTTGGCTCCACCGCCGGCATCGCCTCAGTGCCAGGCCCACTGGGATTTCCCGATAACTAGGAGCACCACACGGCCCCTGAAATTCAGCCAGCTTTCACCCTTTTAAGAACTCCTGATCCTACTCTACTAGCAATCCTTGAATCCAACTTACTAATGAGGGCTTTCTAGAGTTTTCAAGCTATATAAATATTTTGGTGTGATCCTTTTTTTCCCTTCCAAAGCAACATCAAATCTCCAGCTGCTGGGAAACAGTGCTTTTCCCTATCATTGGAATCAATGAGTCAAGGCATATGTCTTTAATGGAGGTTTTGGCAAGGGTGATATTAGAGTTATTATTAGATAGAAGTAAACTGAATAGTTTGTTTTCGGTGCTTCACATACAAATCAATGGTTTAAATCAAACACTGCAGTTTATAATGTGATAGAAATATTTACATGGGGAAAAAAGCACTAATCAAAGTACAGCATTAAGATAATGCAAGTTTTGCAAATTCCAGAAGCCAACATATTTTACAGATCACTAGAAAAGAAAGAACAAAGAAAACCCAAAAAAGTATATCAGTTCTGTTAGGAAATGGGCTTTACCCTCAAAGAGGTTCACATAGCATTTTCTGGTTGCCAGGGAGAGGAGACTCACTCTAGTTATCCAAGTAATAGAGTAACGATGGTGATAGTGAGAGGGCACAGTATGAATACACCTATACAGAAATTCAAGAGAAGTCTAACAACTAGAGTGGGATCCACAGAAGAGCCAGGCTGCAGAATCTCCACCTGCAGACTGGACACCAGGTCTACAAAAGCAGTAAAAATACAATGAATGGTTTATTGGTATTACATCTTAATGCATGATGAAACAATATTGTTTCCAGATTTTGTGGCTACTCTGAAGTAACATGTCACTAATATTTTTGTTTTCCTTTTTCTATCCCATCACTGATTTCTTGATTTTTTTTCCACCTTCACACCTTTTCTTATGTTTCTCCTTTAATAGTCTATTCTTATTAACTCCAGCTTGACCTTGACTTAAGACCTCACCCAGATAGTTCAATTCCCTCTATATGTCCTTTGATATTATTTCTACTTCTCTCTACATTTCCTAATTTGGTCCAAACAAGACAAAGTCAGATTGGCCTATTTGGTTTTTTTTTACACCAGACCTCAAAATAGGTCACTGGCGAGTCCCTGAATTTGGGAGGGGAAGACTGCAGTCACCTGGTACTCTAGACCTGCCTTGTCAGCTACGAGCAAAGAAGTAAGGACCAAGGGCATGGCACCAAGGTTGGTAGACTGAATGTACAGCCCTATAATTCACTTACATGACGCGAAAGTAACAAGAGTTCCACCACCTTACTCCTTCCAGAAAAATTATTTTTTCATATTCAAAGTTTTAGGTAGATTTCCCTGGTACCATGGATTTCCAGAATATACACATGTAACATAATCAAAATAATAAATGAAAAATATAGTGATAATCACTGACTCAAGGCATATGTCTCTAATGAGAATAAGCTGCTACCTTTAAAAAAAGTACCATATGCATTCCAAAGATAAATGCAAATGAATTTCTGATTCTTAGGTGTTGTTCTTTATCCTCATCACCCTCACTCAGAATGCAACACTTTCCAGCTGCAACTGATCACCTTTATGGGCATTATTGCTCAAATCCTAATGCAGCCATTGCAACTAATTTCATCTACATGTCTTTCATCTTGAAAGTTTTAAGTCTTTAAACTTAATAGTCTTGTTTCAAATTAGTCTTGTTTCAAAATACTAGAGAGATTAAAGCTATATGTACCAAAAAAACATAAATTAATAGAATGGATATAATTATAACTGAACTTCAGTTCAGTCGCTTAGTCGTGTCCGACTCTTTGCGACCCCATGAATCATAGCACGCCAGGCCTCCCTGTCCATCACGAACTCCCAGAGTTCACTCAGACTCATGTCCATCGAGTCAGTGATGCCATCCAGCCATCTCATCCTCGGTAGTCCCCTTCTCCTCCTGCCCCCAATCCCTCCCAACATCAGAGTCTTTTCCAATGAGTCAGCTCTTCACATGAGTTGGCCAAAGTATTGGAGTTTCAGCTTTAGCATCATTCCTTCCAAAGAAATCCCAGGGCTAATCTCCTTTAGAATGGACTGGTTGGATCTCCTTGCAGTCCAAGGGACTCTCAAGAGTCTTCTCCAACACCACAGTTCAAACGCATCAATTCTTCGGCGCTCAGCCTTCTTCACAGTCCAACTCTTACATCCATACATGACTACTGGAAAAACCATAGCCTTGACTAGATGAACCTTAGTCGGCAAAGTAATGTCTCTGTTTTTGAATATGTTATCTAGGTTGGTCATAACTTTTCTTCCAAGGAGTAAGCATCTTTTAATTTCATGGCTGCAGTCACCATCTGCAGTGATTTTGGAGCCCCAAAAATAAAGTCTGACACTGTTTCCATTGTTTCCCATCTATTTCCCATGAAGTGATGGGACCGGCTGCCATGATCTTCATTTTCTGAATATTGAGCTTTAAGCCAACTTTTTCACTCTCCTCTTTCACTTTCATCAAGAGGCTTTTTAGCTCCTCTTCACTTTCTGCCATAAGGGTGGGGTCATCTGCATATCTGAGGTTATTGATTTTCTCCCAGCAATCTTGATTCCAGCTTGTGTTTCTTCCAGTCCAGCGTTTCTCATGATGTACTCTGCATATAAGTTAAAACTCATTAAAAGAAGGGACAATCTCTCTTGCTCATTTCTCTGCCTTAGACTGGTACAATTTCTGACATGTACTATGTGCTCAATATACTTTTCAAACTAGTCAATCAATCAATAAATGAATACTATACCTACTTCCAAACAATTGAAAGAATGGAGATTACAGTCTGCAGAGGATTATTTTTTGAACAGTATCAAAAAGTTTCTCTAGATCCCATAGAATCATTGAGTAGACAAAGTAGAAATGAAATAGTTTAGAAGCAGGTCTCCTAATTTTAAATGAGTTTTTAAAGAAAAGCAAAAGTACAATGAAAACACTGCAGAGACTCTAACAGAAAAAAAAAAAGTATTTCATTATACTTAGCCTGGATAGATAGATAAATCTATGCACACATTTATTCCTAAAAGTAGTTTCTGTTATCCAAAGCTTTATGTTTACTGTCTGGTGTTTTCAGATAGAGTCTCAGAAAAGGGACAGGATTCCTTTCCTCTTTCTGAGAAGGTAAGATTCTTAAAAACGGCCGTGAAACTCCTCATAACCCAGGACCCCTCCCTGCATCCTCAAACAAAAGTTGGATACCCTATGCCATCTTGTAGCTGAGTTTGTAGGAAACAGTCTTTGCTCTTGATTTCCTCTCTCATTTCACTTGACAACAGAGTATTTAGATTTCCAAACTCATCTTCCTTCTCTAAACAGGAAGAACAGAAGGCAGAAACCCCACAGAATGTTATGTTTGACTCATTTTCAACTTTATATGAATAATTTAGCACTTGATAAAGACACAGTCATGATTTTGCTACTGATGAGGAATATTTACATTTGTTTTCCTTCCTGGTACAGTGAGGCACCCAAATGAGAGATTCATTGCTCTGTACAACGCTGCCACCTTTCTCCCAGGGCTGGCTGTCATTAATTAAAATCACAGAAAGGAGCTGATTCACTGAACTGAATCACTCTCGTAATGGCCAAAGTTCTAGAAACGCGCCCTGGGGCCCAGGAGCTGGATTTTTCTGCTTCTACTTTGGACAGCTCTGAAGCCAACTCAGTTGGTAAAGGTAGCTGAAACTCTTTAGTCTCTTTAAACTAAAAAGCAACACGTGCATGCTCAGTCGCTTCAGTCACGTCCGACTCTTTGCAACCCCATGGACTATAGCCTAACAGGCTCCTCTGTCCATGGGATTCTCCAGGCAAGAACACTGGAGTGGGTTGCTATGCCCTTCTCCAGGGGATCTTCCCCACCCAGGGATCGAACCCGGGTCTCCTGCATCTTCTGCATGGCAGGCAGATTCTTTACCACTGAGCCACCAGGGAAGTCCTTAAAAAGCAAGATACCTATTGAACTTACTCGAACCATGATTCTGAAGCTAACTGAGAAACAATAATAGCTCAGTGTTAAGGAATTAATGTTTGCATCCCACCACCATTTCCCCAGAAAAAAAATTCATATGTCGGAAGTCCTAATCCCTTCGGGAGGTAACTAGGTGGGTGCCGTCACGACAGTGGTGCCTTCGTGATGAGACTGGGACCCATATAGGGAGAGACCCTAGAGCTCTCTCATCCTCAGCGCTATGACAAAGAGGCTATGCGAGCACACAGAGAGACACTGGCCATCTGCAAGCCAGGAAGAGGATTCACACCAAGAACTGACCCTTCTAGCACTTTGATCCTCAACTTCCCAGCACCCAGATTTGTGAGAAATCAACATTCATGGTTTCAGCCACCCAGTCTATGGTATTTTGTTACTGTAGCCCAAGCTGACTAAGACATGCAGGTAAGACAATTATGATTAGACTAGTTACAAAACGGACACAAATAGCATTCTAAACCTCTACCTAAAAATCTACTTGAGAGAGTCAGCTTCCTTCTGAGAGCACATTCCAGTCCTATGTATCCTTCTCACCCCACCCTCAACGCTAAGAGCATAAGTTTCATTGCTAAAGAGAATGCTGAGAACCAAGAGAACCAAGTCAAATGACAAGGTCTGCCCCTATTAATTTAACCCTAAAGTGTGTTAGCCAGTTTCTATATATCTGCCACTTCTCCACTCCACTTCATCCCCACAGCTGAATAAGCAAGAGACAGGAAACTCTTCATAAGTGAAAGAGTGTGCATACAAACAGTATTAGTAGCAATTTTTTAATTAATTAATTTTAATTAGAGGCTAATTACTTTCCAATATTGTGGTGGTTTTTGCCATACATTGACTGAATCAGCCATAGGTGTACATGTGTCCCCCATCCCAAACCCGCCTCTTGCCTCCTTCCTCACCCCATCCCTCTGGGTTGTCCCAGAGCACTGGGTTTGAGTGCCCTGCTTCATGCATTGAACTTGCACTGGTCATCTATTTTGCATATGGTAATATACATGTTTCGGTGCTATTCTCTCAAATCACCCCACCCTCATTTTCTCCCAGAGTCCAAAAGTCTGTTCTTTACATCCATGTCTCTTTTGCTGCCTTGCATATAGGGTCATTGTTAACCATCTTTCTAAATTCCATATATATGCATTAATACACTGTATTGGTGTTTCTCTTTCTGACTTACTTCAATCTGTATAATAGGCTCCAGTTTCATCTATCTCATTAAAACTGACTTTTTACAGCTGAGTATTATTCCATTGTGTGTATGTATGTACCACAACTTCCTTATCCATTTGTTGGCCGATGGACATCTGGGTTGCTTCAGTGTCCTAGCTATTGTAAACAGTGCTGCAGTGAACACTGGGGTACATGTGTCTCTTTCTCATATTAGCAATTTTAATAGTAGAATTGTGGATATTAGTTTTTAATTCATTGGATTTTTTCCTTTATTTTTTACCTAACAACATTTCTATATAATTTTCTCAACATCAGGAGAAACCCCATGCTTTTACATGAGTGGTCTTCAACCTCAAACAGACTTAAGAAAAATGCAAGAACTTCTTTTTTTTTATTTTTACTTTATTTTACTTTACAATACTGTATTGGTTTTGCCATACATTGACATGAATCCACCACGGGTGTACATGCATTCCCAAACATGAACCCCCCTCCCACCTCCCTCCCCATAACATCTCTCTGGGTCATCCCCGTGCACCAGCCCCAAGCATCCTGTATCCTGCATCGGACATAGACTGGCAATTCGTTTCTTACATGATAGTATACATGTTTCAATGCCATTCTACTTATAGATGATGGACACACACTATGTCTCATCTCCCTCAGCTTTGATCATCTTGGGTTTATGAAAATTACAGAAAATCATCTTTTCCTCTTCAATTCATAACTAAATTAAGAAAAGGAACCTCAGTGGACCAGAAACCATTGGGAATCTCTGGGAGATGGGTAAGCAAAAAGAAGCCATCAAGTCTAAGAAGTAAAGTCAAGCTAGTAGGAAAAATAATAAATATCACAGGAAAATGATGTTGAAATTAAAATCCAAACCTTTAAATAAAATTAATAGTAGAAAAGACACAAGTTGAACCCATAAGACAGAAGACTGAATTGATAAATTTTCTGTAACATATCATAAAGGAACAAAAATTGGAAAGTATGAAAGAAGAGTCAAGAAATATTAAAGATAAACTCAGAACATTTAACATCTACCTTCTAGGAACACCAAGAAGGAGAAACTAAAGAGATATGTGGAGAGGGAACATTCAAAGGAAAAAAAAAATGTGGCTCTGATTATTCTTAAACTTTTTTTTTTTTTTTACTAATGAGGAGACCATTTGTAGAATTCTTATTTCATTTGCAATTCATTCACATAAAATTTATTCAGTTTCATCAATATGCCTGGTATAGTGCAAGGTAATAGAAAACTAAGTATGGTAATAAATCACCTCTCCAGAAAATGCACATATACACAGATCACAATTTTCCACATTATTTTAGAGGTTAAGAGTTCACTGACCCATAATCTTAGTTATTTTTATTACAGTTCACCTGTTTTGACTGGAATGACTTGGCAAAAGCCACACTATTTTTCCCCTATTGAACTGCTGAATTGTTTGACAAAGAGTATCTTAGCAACTGACTGTTTGAAGACATGAAATCACACAGAGACTCAATCTATAATAAAACTGGAATTGGTAAACTCAGTCTGAGGCTTATTTCACAACAGTCATGGAATGGTCAGCTTTCATGAGGTAAACTGGAACTAGTTTTCAAATTTCAAATGAAGTACACTGAAGTCACTGAAAAATTATGAACTATGCTGAGTAATAAAAATCACTAGCTTCCTACTCAGGGTTGTCTCACAGATCATCTTAGCCACAAAGAAAATCAGCAACCAAAAAAAAAAAGGACAATCTCCTTACAGGCTGATTAGGGAAGAGAAATCTGTTGTAAAGAATCTGCCTGCAAAGCAGGAGGTCCAGGTTCAACCCCTGAGTTGGAAGATCCCCTAGAGAAGGAAATGGCAATCCACTCCAGGATTCTTGCCTGGAGAATTCCATGGACAGAGGAGCCTGGCGGGCTACAGTCCATGCGGTCACAAAGAATCAGACACAACTGAGCGACTAACTCTTTCACTTTTTCAGGGAAATTTTTTAAAAACGAGTTTGTCCAAGAGAATCAGGTGTAAATAAAGTATCTGTTGAATTAATTTCTAGAAAATTAAAAGTATTTAGAATATCACAAACTCATTTAAGGATATTTGTTGAATTTTGAGTCAGATACCGATTGACAGAGAGAAGGACTAAAGAAAATAGGGAAAAAATTTTGGAAAACAGAAGATAATAGAAATGATTTTGATAAGAACTAAAGATGGAAGACAAGTTTTATCAATAAGTAGAAAACAAACTTGAGGACACAAAGATGATCAGTCAAAAGACTGGATCTGCAACTGATAGAAGGAACTCACATGTTACACAATGGAATAAAAGTGTATGATATAAAAAAAAAAAAGAAAAGCTGACTCTATTTATGTAAGACATGAGTGCATATGTGAAGAATTTAAATAGCTGGGATGAAGTTGACATCTGGCTATGTTTCTATCTTACCCTGCCTTCTATACCCAGTGGTCATGAACATTTTACTGAAGGTATATTTTCACAGCGTACTTTAGTTGAATATGATATAATGATACACCAGTGAAAGGCATGGTGTTTTATCATCAGTCCCAAAGTACACCATGGAGGCAAAGGTTATAATCTCTTAATTTTAGTTATTAGAACAGGTGCTCTGAAGCAACACAAAGAGAGAAGTGCCAATGCAACACCATCAAATGTGTATTTTTAGTTAACAACTCATATCTCTGCAAACTTTAGCAATTATTTTTATTCATTGTTTAGATTTCTATTTTCTCAGGCCTCCCTGAGTGTCTGTGGTTCTTTCTGAGCTACTGAAAAACTTTCACAACTTGTCATACGTGGTCTGAGCAAAATACTGCAAAGAGGTGCTAAACTGGATTGAATCTGTGTGAAAAGAGTTTACCCACAAAGTTGGCTACCAAAGGTCATGGTTTTTTATGTACTTAAGATCTCATAATCAGGCCTTCAGAGTCTGCTGGAGTTTCACTTGGGTTTTTCTGTGTGTGGACAATGACTAACCATACCTTTGTGCTCATTCTTTGCATGGTTTCTTGGGTATATGCAATATTTGATGGACATCTACCCTCGCTTACATTGTTCATTCAGCATAAGTTGTTGAGTGATTTTCCTGTAACATAAGAAACTTCAGCAGCTGTAAGTTAACTATCATGTTGCAGAAGTTGTCAGTTTTTTAAACCTGATAATGTTCAACATTATTCTATTTTGCTCTGAAATAAATGTCAATTGTTAAAAATTGGATCACTAAGGAAGTGAAAAAAAAGTGAATCTGATTTATTAAGAACAAACTTATGATGAAGAAAGTCTTTATCAGGAAAATAATAATGGATTATAAAACCCAGGAACAACCTGGCAAGCTCTGAATGCTGTTATAGACTTCTTGTTCCTGGGATCAACAGGAACAAGCTTTGCAACAAAAGGTTGGGGGCCTTTCCTAAGTAACAATAATACTAATTATAACTAATCAATCAAGTTTCTTACAAACCATGGGAAGGCCAGAACAAGCCCAGAATAAGCAGGAAGGGGATAGGGTGGCCAAGATGGCAAGGAGGAATAGTAGGAGGTGAAACAAAACGACTCTTTGCTGCTGTCCAGACACATCTCTTGCACGGTGTTGCAATGAATTGTGAGCTAATGGTTTTGGGGAGGACTGCCATGGGTAAAGGCAGGTCTTCAAGAAGAAAACCTGAAAGCCACGCTATAGGCAGGAGACGCAGTGTGGTCAGTGAGTCCTGTACATGCTGTCAGGAGTCCTGGGTTCGAGTCTATCTTTATAGGTTCTTGTTTGCAAAACCTTGAATACAGCACAACCTGGGTCACGGTTTCTCATCTGAGTAGAATGGATCCTCATATACTTTTCATGAGGATCAGGTGATCTATGTATTTAAGTTATCAAGCTTCTTTCACATGAAAATTTCTTATTTTGAATAACAAAACAGAAATTATTACTAATACATGTAGTAATGACTACTATAACACAGCTATAATAAGGGCAAAAGAGGTTGACAAAATGTGGAAGAGGCATTTGGTGAAACCATTAAAGAGTTTAGACTTTGAACTCAGCCTGCCTAGATTCAGTTCCTGACTCCGGGACTCAGCAGCTGTTTGACTGTGGCAAAGTCACTTACCCTCTCTGGCTTCAGTTTCCACATCTATAAAATGTAGATGATGGTACCATCATAGGTTTGTTGTGAAGCTTCAGAGGTATCTATGTATTAGTGTTTAGCACAGTGTCAGGCACATAGGAGATATTAAACAATTGTTTGCTATTAATATAATGCTGAGCTGAGACGCTATGGTGCTTAACTCCTTCTTCACTGGGAACTGAGCTGATCAAAAACTCTAGGATTAGGCTGTGTGACCCCAGATGTGTAGAATTACAGGAACCTTGAGCAAGCTCTTAAGAAGGTCACTACATAAACTACCAAAAAGCTACCCTCATTGACCAGGGTTGAAATTGCAATTCACAAGTGAGAACAGGACAGAAAAAAGTTCACTTCCCATCATATCACTACTTTCTAGCTGGCTAATGGTTGCATGTTAAGAAAAGACTTGTTCAAGACACTAGTTGGGCCCTGGTCATTATCTGTATTGTATGGATCTTCATTTAATCACCTCCGCTAATCTTATTTTACTTAACTTTATGTTTGTAAAGGGGCCAGGTATGTATTTTCCCTTATATAATGTATACCAGTTGCATAAAACACTTGGCTTTCTTTTTCTTTTAGGATCTACTCTCTGAACAATTTTCAAATATGCAATGCAGCATTATTGACAATAGATCTTGGTTTTTTTGTTTTGCTTTCACTGGTTTCCATTTAGGTGATAGATTTCTATAGTCTATTTTATAGTCATCTGTTCTTTATGATACCTAGGATCATGCAAAGCACCACAAAAGTAAACAAGAAAAAATGTGATCAATGGATAAATAAGATGAATAGATGAGTGGCTTGAAAGATAAAAACAGAGATTTTTCTTCCTTCTTTTTTTTTTCTTTTGGTGCTTTATAGCAAGAAAAGACAGGCTTACAAATTGCCTAGCTAGATTTATAACAATTTCCTCAGTTTTAAAAATACATTCATTAAAAGTAAAAAAAAAAAATCAGAAATAGGATATATTAACAGTGGGAAAATCAGAAATAGTATGCAGATAAATTCATGTTTTAAATATTTGCTTAGAAAAAGTTAGAATTTATCAAAATATAGAATAAACTTATTATTATTTTGTCCCTTTAGTAGAACAGGTAAATAATAATATAGAACAAGTAACAGTAGTGAAAAAATATAGATGGATTCAACAAAATATAAAATCCTTATCACATATAACAATTAAAATTATATATGCAACAGCAGTAGCTTTGTTATAATTAAATCTGAGCGTAACTCTAAAATGATAGCATGTTTTATGTGTGGTTTATAAAGTAGATTTGTTGTTGAGTGAAATATGTTGTTCAATGCATTTTGAGGAAAATAAAATGTGAGGTATCCTTTACAGAAATCTTTCCAAGGAAGCTGTTCCACATTTAAGGATAAGAATGCTGAAGAACTGATACTTTTGAACTGTGACATTGGAGAAGACTCTTGAGACTCCCTTGGACAGCAAGGAGATCCAACCAGTCCATCCTAAAGGAAATCAGTCCTGAATATTCACTGCGAGGACTGATGCTGAAGCTGAAACTCCAGTACTTTGGCCACCTGATACGAAGAACTGAGTCATTGGAAAAGACCCTGATGCTAGGAAAAACTGAAGGTGGGAGGAGAAGGGGACGACAGAGGATGAGATGGTTGGATGGCATCACCGACTCAATCGACATGAGTTTGAGTAAACTCTGGGAGTTGGTGATGGACAGGGAGGCCTGGCATGCTACAGTCCATGGGGTCGCAAAGAGTTGGACATGACTGAGTGAGTGAACTGAACTGAACCACTAGTGACAGAATACAATATTTTTCATATAATTCACAAGAGAGTAATAAGATCTTCAGTCAGAATTTTCTAATTTCTAACACAACCCAGAAATAATATATGTCAAAAATCACAAGTAAAGACAAAAAGGGTTCAGTTTTGGATTACAAATGGTATTGGTTATATAAAATTAATTTCATAAAATAAAAATATCCAATGGAATTATTCATTTTGTTTGGCATTCTTAACAATAAATCTCCAGGTCACAGTTTATTTTTGACAAATAAGCTGGTTATTCATACAAAATAAGACAGCATCCAGGAAAGCATATTATGAAAGAGCTATAAAGCAAAGCACAAGGGAAAGTTCTAAATGTAAAACATGGCACAGCCATTGCATGTATTAAATGTTTGATAAATATCTTAAGTTAATGATTGAGGCACTGCAGGTTGTATTTTTCTCACCATGACGATGTTTTGGCTAAAGGTATATTGTATATAATTTTCTAAATATTTATTCGGCTGTGTCCAGTCTTAGTTGTGTCACGCAGGATCTTAGTTCCCTGACCAGGGATTGAACCCATGTTCCCTGCATTGCTAGGCAGATTCTCAACCAGTGGATCACCAGAGAAGTTCCTGAAAGTATATTTTTTGTGTGAATATTTTCAATCTAAATAGTATTACCCAGTATCAATTTATCTTATTCATCATTACTTAGTCTTATTTCCAGTATTCAAACTCATTTTCAACAGATCCATCATAATTTCAAAATATTCATCATAATGGAAACTACTCAGTGAAAAAACACAAGTTCTGGATACAAATTCAAGATAAGAGTCTACACCAGTATTGAGAAAGAGACATCATCAAAAACAGTACGTTATAAGTGAAAGCGATTACACTGAAGGTATCAGTAGTCACAGAAAGAAGAATTCTGTACATCTACACATTCATCTTTCTACCACCTAACATAGATACTGTGAGGGGTAGGTGTTGAGTAACTGATTCAAAAATCTGTCAACCGTTTAAGATGTACCTTTCAATAAGGCAAAAATAGGAAATTAAAATAACGTTTCTCAGACTCCCCTGAAGCTAAATTTCCAAATATGATTTACACCCTGATGTGACTTAGACGTGGATAGCAGAATGAGACAGAGACCACTCATCTGCTGTTTCAAGTATTTTTGCTGGCAAGCCTTGAGGCAGAGGTAGCTGGATTTCTACTACAGCAGTAACAGAAGTTGTACTGATTAATTGGTCCCTCATTTCATGGCTGTGAAGCGAGTGAATCCACTTTGTTGGCATGGATGATGGGGTTGTGATTTTTAGAGCCAGTCACTGTGGTGGTGACTTCCTGACCCCTGGACTGCTGCTGAGGCTCTGCATGCTGGCGACAACAGTTGGGCTGATTTCCAAGCTGAAGGAGCAGTCTCCCCCATGCAGGCCATGGTACAGGATGCAACCCCCTCGACAAGCCAGTACTATGGTGTTTGTCAGAGACTTATTCCTGGAAGCTTGGCCCAGAGCCTGTATTCTAGCTCTTCTAATAAAATGGAAAGCACCCGGTTCCCTGCGTTAAACCTTTTTCTATTTAAGCAAACTCAGAGAGTTTCTGTTTTCTGCAACTGAAACTTGACCAATACAACAGTCATGATCCATGTATACACAGATAGAATTGCTCTGATTTTATGAAGAATTACAGGCACGTTCCCTGAACATACCAAACTTAGATCTGTCTGGCAGAAATGCATTCTCTACCACGCCTGATTCAACTTCCTCAAGCCGATTCTGCACTTTTCTCTTTCCTCCCACAACACACGTGTACCTATCTTCACTATAATAATTATTATACTGAATTCCATTTCTCTGTCTGGTTGTATGCTTCCCAAATAGACTTTTAAAAGGCATGTTGTATTTAAATCTCTGTATGCCCTATGGCTGGCTTATTTAAAGTAGGTCCTCAATAGTATTGGTGGAAAAAAAAGGGGGCAAAGAAGGATCTGAAATCAGAATAATTGGGTTGTGTTTACTATTTTGAAAATCCTCTCAGGATGAAAGCAACCTAATTGATCATCAACAAATGAATAAATAAAGATGTGTGTGTGTATATATACATATATATATATATATAATGTGTGTTATATACATATAATGGACTATTACTCAGCCATAAAAAAGAATGAAATTTTGCCATTTGTGACAACACAGATGGATCTAGAGAGTATTAAGCTAAGTGAAATAAGTCAGACCAAAAAAGACAAATGCCAAATGATTTTATTTATATGTAAAATCTAAAAAGCAAAATAAAACAGAGACAGACTCATAGATATAAGAACAAACCAGTGGTCATCAGTGGGGAGGGAGGTGGAGGATGAGTGAAATAGGTAAGGGACATTAAGAAGTATAAACTTGCAGCTATAAAATAAATAAGTCACAGAATGTAATGTATGTAAAAATGAATGTAAAGCATAAGGAATACAGTCAATAATACTGCAATAACTCTATTTTGTGACAGGTTGTAACTAGACTTACCATGGTGATCATTTCATAATGTATAAAAATATTGAATTACTATGCTTTATACCTGAAACTAATATAATACTGTATGTCAATAGTAGTTCAATAAAAAAGTAAAAATAAAAAAACTATTTCATAACAAATCATAGCCATCACATTTTAGTCTATCTGCTGTCCAAAAAATTATGGCAAATTTTCACTTTCTATTTTTTCTTCAATTTGTTTTCATAGACAAGCAGCCCAAAGAGACATCTCCCTGGGTTACTGGAAAATAGAATTCCAGTATTTCTTCTGATCATTTCTCAATGCTAAATTTTAGGAATCTTACTTACATTTCTATTACATCACACCACAAAATAAGTCTTCTGTACTGGACATAAAAGTAACTTCTACATCTAATAGTGGCCTATTAAAGCTTACATTTTATTGAAGTCCATAAATTTTATAGATACAACCAGATCAGAACTTCAGTAAGTTTGGGTGTATAACTTATTACATGATAGGCTTTAAAACATCTTAAGTATAAGCCATATCCTTTAAAACCAAATGGAAATTTTAGAACAAAAAAAAAATACAACCAAAATAAAAACTCACTGAATGTGCTTAATAAAGTATGTCAATAAAAGAGGAACAAAATTAATAAACTTAAAGATGTATCAATAAAATTACCTGAACAACCAAGGATTAAAAAGATTTTTCTTTTAGTGAACATTCTCTCAAGGATATAAACCAAAAAATCTAACATTGGTGTCATCAGAGTCCCAGAAGGAAAAGGAGAATTTGGGGCAGAAAAATATTTGAAGAGATAATGAATGAAACTTCCCCAAACTGGGTAAGAGATATAAACAAATACAAATACAAAGAAACATGTAAGCTAAATAAGTGGAGAATAACTAATTAAATTATTACACATTGATTTGATGAAGTGGAATAGAACCATCATGAAATAGTGTGCAATTATGTATATAAATATGGAGTACATTTTTTCATGTAAATATGAAATTTGTTTTATTGGAATAGTGAGAGGCATAGGTATATTTTGGGAGGCAATCTGTCTTCAGCTTTGTGCCCTTTTTTACAATAAAAAAAAAAAAGAGAAGGAATATGCCAGTACATTGGTATTTATTTATTGAGGTATCACATCAAAGTATTCTGTTTCTCACACTACAGAGAAAAATTAAAACATCAGTTAATTACTACACTCAACAGTACATCTGTATGGATGGTATCATCTGCCTAATCACCCCAGACTGTGGTGAAGACAGAAACAACCGGACATTATAGGGTTATGACAAAATACCCTGTAGAGTTCCCAAAATAGTTTCAAGAACATTGACAGCTTTGCTGGAAAATATGTTTCCTTAAGATGGATAGTCATGAAGCTAACCAACTCCAGATTACTGCTGTTTATTACAAAAATTAAACATCTGCTTTCTCTTTATCTATGGCTTTCTCTCTACTTTCACGGAAAAGGGAAAAAAAAACATGCTTAGACTTTGCCTGAATAGTTTAGAAGATGGGTAAGTGCTGATTATTATATTAATAACTAGAAACATTTCAATACATAAAATTGTTCAAGTTCCACATGTATCCCTCTTCACTAACCATATTCTCAAGATGCTTATGTAATTAAAGGTAGCTTCAAGCCAAGTCCTCATGTCTACAAGTTCATGGATTAGTTGTCCAAATTTCTTCCCCTTAATGGTTTTATTCTCTGATTTGGAAAATATGATTTATTGAGCCAACCTTTTATTAAATATTAAATTCTTTTCTGCCAACTCCCAGAGGGCAGGTACTTTTATTGCAGTATATCAATAGCAACACACAGATTTTTGAGACATTTGTGGGCAAGATGCATATATCTCATAGTTCACTGCACCAGTTTTTATCTCATGAGCCAAATTTACATATCCTTCCAAATACAGGCTAGAGATCCCCTCTAGAGGCTGATAGGAATAAAAAGGAAGAAATGTTGTACAACATACCTAAACCTAAAAACTCAAAATTATGTTAAAATAGATCATATTTTTACAGCATGAGGTAGATAGCAATTTCTTTTAGTAGACCAGAAACTAACATCCTACGTCCAATGTTCAAAATTCAACCACAAGAAAAATACATTCCTATCAGAGAAAGTTGGTAACTCCTCTATATACCTCATATCCATATTTAATTATTTATGAATTCATCCATTCAACCACTGTTTGATGAGTGCCGCAGTAAGTAATGCACCTTCCTAAGCCATGGAGATACATTGCTGAACCCAAAGAAGATGGCCCCTATGCTCACAGAGGTGAATATGAACATTATGCCCTCAATTACATGATTATGTATATCGACACATGTGGCAAAAAGACTATGCAGAAGCCTGCTGGCGCTTGTCCTGTCGCTCAGTCATGTCTGACTTTTTGCGACCCTTGGACTGTAGCCGACCAGGCTCCTCTGTCCGTGAGATTTCCCAGACAAAGATACTGGAGTGAGTAACCATTTCCTCCTCTAAGGGATCTTCCTGACTCAGGGACTGAGCTCACATCTCTTGTGTCTCCTGCACTGGCAGGCAGATTCTGTATCACAGAGCCACCTGGGAAACCCCCAAGGAGAAGTCTACTTCTATGAAAAAGACTAACACTATGGAGGATTAGTAGCATACAACAGAGGGAGTTTTGAAGGACAAATAAACACAAGCAAAGCCAAATTGATAATGAGAAGATAGAGAAAGGGGAACAAAGGACAAGGGAGCAGCCTGTGCAAAGGACTTGAGACAGAGTAAGCAGAAAGATGGTCAGAGCTGGAGGACAGACCATGAAAGGAGGCTTGTGGAAGGGCGGAGGAAGACTGAGTCACGACTTACAGGTCATATCCGGATTTGGCTTTTATTCTAAGAGCAGTGCAAAAACACTCAAGTTTTGGGAGCAAAGCAAGGACATAAACAGGTTTATGAGTTACTGGGATTTTTTAATCACTGCAGCAATAGATGAAAAGTGACTCAAAGGAATCACATAGAATAGGAATAGGAAATCAGTTAGCCTCTAGCAGACCAAGAAAGAAATGATGGTGACTTAGACAAAACAGTGGTTTTCACATGACGGCAATTTTACACCATGAGTACATGCTGAATTTCTGGAGACATTTTTGGTTGTCATAAGTAGTGATGGTGTTACCACTGGCATATAGCTGATACAGGCCAGGGATACTGTTCAACACCCTACAGTGCACAGGACAGCCCCACACCGCAAAGAATTACCCAGTTCCCTAACGTCAACAGAGCCAAAGTTAAAAACCTTTGACTAGAGTGATGGCAACAGAAATGAAGAGAAATAGATACATATTTGGCTTCCCAGGTAGCGCTAGTAATAAAGAACATGCCTATTAATGCAGGAGGCGTAAGAGACGTGGGTTCAATCCCTGGGTTGGGAAGATCCCCTGGGGGAGGAAATGGCACCTGACTCCAGTAGTCTTGCCTGGAGAATCCCATGGACAGAGGGGCCTGGAAGGCTACAGTCCGTAGGATCGCAGAGAGTCGGACATGACTGAAGTGACTTAACACATACACAGATACATATTTAGAAGTTAGAAATGATAAGACTACAGTGATTGAACACAGGATGAGGATGAGAAAAAGAATAAAAAATGACAAGAATAAACCACAGGTTTCTGACTTGTGCACCTGAGTGAACTGTGGACCTTTCAAGTTTGGAGGAAGATGATCAAGAATTTGGGTTTAAATGAATTGAGTTTGAGATGCTTTAAAGGCATCAAGTTAAATAAGCAGTCATATATACTGATTTGAATTTCAAAGCAACAAGCACAGAGTATGCTGACAAGTCAAATAAAAGAGGAGCCATGTCATTTGGCAAAGTAGTTTGTTGGAAGCAAGGTCAAAAGACTAGTAAGTGTTAGATGTGACTAGGAGTTAAGAAAATGGAAACAATGAATACAACTCCTGGAAATTTGACTATAAAGTAAGGCAGTGGCTAAAAGAAAGACATAACATGCAAAAGAGTTCACGTTTATTTTTTTAGGGTTTTCTGAACACAAAACTGGGGAAGTCTTGGGAATGTTTAAAAGGCTGATAAGTAAAGATTGAAAAGACAGTAGAGGACACAAGCAGAAGAAGAAATAACAAAATGACAAGATTTTTTTCTAAAATTCAAATTCTTCTTGACACCTGCATTTGAAAGTCCAAAAACATTTCAAATGTAATGTTATTAAAAACTGAGTTTTTCTTTCTCCCTTGCAGTGACTTCTTTCTCAAAAGACATTACCTATTGTAAAGTAAAACAAAGTAAAAATTAAAATTAAAAAAGAAAGACATTACCATCCAGCCATTCAGACAACCCAGAAATAGAAGTCAGGCTTGACAGTGCTCTCTCATTCACCTCTATTCTCAATCCACCCTAAAAATCTCTTGGATTATTTCATTTCTCTCCACAACCCCATGATATCCCAGTCAAGGCAATCACTCATGCATCTAGACTATCCAGTAGCTTCCTGTTATTTTGCCCTTTATGAGCTGTTCTCCCACTCTGTAGCCACAAAATCCGATTTTCTCACCTCACAGATTAAAACCCTTCAGTGACTTTTCATTTTGGAAGCTTTAGAGCTAAATCCTTAAAATTGCCTACAAAGCCCTTTATCTGTTTCAAGTGTCAATTGACAGCAAGTTGCTCCTCACTCTTTCTGCTTTAGCTTCACTGGCCTCCTTTCAGTACTTGCTCTTCTTTCTACTGGGACCTCTTTTGATTCCTCACCCTTTGCTCATCCTTTAAATTGAAGCTCAAAAGCCATTTACTCAATGAAGTATCATCCAACATGACAAGTCACTATAGCTCCAGAATCATAGTATCCTTTGTGGAACCTCCCTGAGAAGTGATTCTACATGTATTTCTGTTTGTATCTGAGTGGGCACCGTCTGTCTCTCAAGTTCTAGGACAGCACAGATCCAGCCTGAAGAAAAATCAAGGGACAATCACTGACACGTGGAGAGTGTCCAGCGTGGTGCCAGACAAACAGAAGGCACTCAATGACCACCTTAACACTAGATGTTAAATAAGTAAATACATCTTTATAATTGTTCCATAAAATGAGTGTAGTTGGCTTTTTGCTGTTATTATTGTATCTCTGTTTCTCACTAACGATATATCTAAGACCTAAGGATTTAAATTACTTGCACAAGGGTAACAACAGTCCTCACTGGTGGACCAGTATTTTGGATACCTCTCGCCTCAGTTCCTGAGCTAGTGCTTTTTTCAGTCTGCTATAATGCTTCCATCCCCAGGTGCAAAGTGGTAAAGAATCCACTTCCCAATGCAGGAGATGCAGGTTTGATCCCTGGGTCGGGAAGGTCCCCTGGAGGAGGAAATGGCCACCCACTCCAGTATTCCTGCCTGGAGAATTCCATGGAGAGAAGAGCCTGGTGGGCTGCTGTCCAAGGAGTCGCAGAGAGTCGGACTAACTAAGCATGCATGCACACACAATGCTTTCTACATTCAGGAAACTTCCAATGGAATGTACAGACAAGTGACTCTTCAGGCTAATTCAAAGTTTGAGTGGTGTCTCTCATGATTCCACCTGGATTTTGTTTTATATCAGCAAGTTATAACAAATTTCAAATGCTGCCAAAAGAGATGAAATAGGTAATTCACATTAAAAATTAAAAAATAAAAAACCTACCCCTGAGAACTGTGGTTTTCCTGTCAGAGCTTTCCAATAGCACTTACAGTGAAACATTTCACTATAACGTGATCATTTGTGCTCCCTTAAAATCCTAATTATCAAGACTGCAGTATCAATTTGTAAAAGATTCAGAACTAACTTATTTTGAGAATTAATGAGTACAAGTTAGAGATTTTCTTTAACAAAACTGATAATTCACATTTACCATGTCATAGTCCACTCCTTTATCCTAAAGGAAACCAGTCCTGAATATTCATTGGAAGGACTGATGCTGAAGCTGAAACTCCAATACTTTGGCCGCCTGATGCAAAGAACTGACTCGCTGGAAAAGACCTTGATGCTGGGAAAGATTGAAGGCAGGAGGAGAAGGGGACAACAGGGGATGAGATGGTTGAATGGCATCACTGACTTGATGGACATGAATTTGAGCACCCTCCAAGGGTTGATGATGGACAGAGAAGCCTGGCAGGCTGCAGTCCGTGGGGTCGCAAAGAGTCAGACATGACTGAGCGGCTGAACTGACTCAGTCCACTAAATTCTACATGTACCAAAGACAAGTCAATCTTAGCCAGAAATTTCTAAGAAAGAAATGCAGGATGTGATTAAATTGAAATATATAAAGAAACTATGTCATAGTTTATCAAACTATGTCATTTTTTTTAATTTTCAGCATCACAAAGCACTCAGAGTACATTGAAATGCCAAGTATTCTGAAACCGTAAGATTTGGCATATTCATTATCACCATTTTTCAAAGAGGTAAAGTGCTATAAAATACAGTGAATATTGAAGTTATAATAAATTCCCTTCCTTCTAACATCATCCCCACCAAAGTGCTAGGCCATGGCTCATTATAAACATATGACTTATGGCAGCCCAATGGTCCCCTCTGTCTTTATTGTCTGTGCCACATATTAGGCACATTAGCAGCTTCTACCTTGTCTTATTCATGACGCTATGTCATTTTGTTGAAATTTCCAACACTGTCTTAGAGTCAAGGGAACATGAGAACCTCATCACCAAGTACCTATTCAGTTGTGTAGGAACTCCAAATATATCATTTTATTTGATCCTCATAAAAGTCCATGAGATCAGTATCTCTATATTATGGAATGATAGATTCAGGAATGATTCCTAATAAACAGGAGTCCAAATGTACTGATTTCTGGAAAATTGAGGATTTAGATACTTTTCCAGTGAGAGTGCAGAAAGCTCAAACGCTGAAGATATGACTGGTTTGGCTTCTTTCAGGCCAAATAAAATCAGTTCTTAATCAGTGTCATCTGATAAGATCAATTTGACCTTGTTTATTATCAGTTTTATATTGTATCTAACAAAGTCTCACTTGTTGGGGGATTTAAGAAAGCCAGAAATATTAATATTATAATTTGTTTAGGAAATAAATTTTTATTTGGCACATCTCTGGTATCTATTTTTCATAGTAAAATTATCAACATATGTCTATTTGCAAGGAAAAACATGTAGTAGCCACTTGACTTTCCAATATTCCTTAGGAAGATGACTTTAAAACTTACCCTAAGCTGACAGACCAGCACAGGCCTGTCTATTGTTAACTTTTACATAATACAATCTACCAAGATTATTAACCCACTCCTGGCAGGACATGTCTATGATTTAAGACATGAACATGTTTTTAGCCCAGTTTATCTCAGAAAATCATCGGTTCTATTTTGCAATGCAAATCCTCTGGTTATGTTTATTTGTGTGTCTGTTGGCTTGTTTGCCTTAATCTATGATTCATTTTATAATGATAACCTAAGTATGTGCCTTAGCTGAGGTTTATAGTGAATTAATAGATGAAATTCGAAGAGCGCCATGGTGTCTGGAATTAGGAAATGATCTGCTTTTGCTATTCTTGAAAGAGAGGAAGTAGTTTTGTTTTAACATGCAAGTTCCATGTTTTCTCAAAAAGAACAAGCTGAAACTGATCTTTAATCTGGAGAGGCTTCTGTGAATTTTTATGAAGTTGCATTGGGATTTAAGAAATATTGTATTTCCTGATTTAATAATACATATGATTGAGATGAGAAGGGCAGTATTTTAATATTACTCTGAATCAGAATCTAACACATAATTTTGAAGAAGGAAGGAAGGCTAGGTTACTCAAATTTGTCATTACTATACTGTGTGGATTTAAAATTATTTGATTTTAAAGTAGCTAACAGAAAGATGCACACTACATAGGCCCTAAATTTTAGTCTGACATCAATGATGCAATAATCATAGTCACTATCATTTATTGAGCTCTAGTCAAGGGCTGGCATCATTATGCCACCTGGTCTTCACCACGTTCCAAGAAGTGGGTATGATTATTACACATACTTTATAGATGAGGCACCTGCAGCTTAACAAGAGTTATGGAACTAGAGGAAGGTAGCAACACTAAAACTACAAAGCAAGAAGCTCTGACAGGTCTGACTCCAGAGGTCATGTCCATTACAAGCTTGCCCATTCGTTTTACTTTTTTCATTTTGTTTTCCTGTTATAGAGAGGTACACATTTAAAAGTACTTCTCAAAAAATCACCCTTTCTTTTAATCCCTAAGTGTCCAGAGATGAAATAGTCCATGACTACAAGATCCATTCAAATCTGTTTAAAACACATACACATACAAAGCATTTTCCTGCATATCCTCACAAATCAGATCAAATGCTGTATGAGACAAGTCATGCTACAGTAATAAGACTCTGGATTTAATTTGTACATTATCTGCCCATGTCTTTCAGAATGCTATGACATCTTAGGAAGTAAAGGAATAGATCATAGATCGTAGGAGGTAATATAAATTGGCTATCATCTGAAATACAGTCTTTTTATTAAGTTTTACTATAATCTTTAAGTAAATAATATTCAGTAGAACATCATTTTTATGTCCTGAAAATGTTACTAATAAAATGAAATGTAAAGTTCAAGGAGATAATTTTTGCAAAAAAAAAAAAAAAAAAAAATCCCAGGTGCAATTTTATAAGATTAGCACCTAATTTCAAATCAATCCATCTTGAACTATGCTAAACAACAGAGAATAAACACATTGCCTAAAAGCCAAATCACCATATTCCACAATTCTTTTTAGGACTTTCTAGCATGCAATTTCTAGAAGAATTTAAATTATTTCTTTTCTCCATCCATGTCATCACTTTTACACACAGTGAAACTGATCATTTTTTGCTTGTCTGTTTGAGTGATCCATACTAGACGTAGGTCTACACCATGATAGAATATACTGAAGGGGACACACTTTTCTGCTTCAAGAACATAAAACTGAGGAACCCACCACCCTGTTCATATATATGGAAATGCCCAAGAACCAGTAAAGAGAGAAAGAAAGCTCTCCTCCATGCCAGGGCAGCACTGTGAAGGAGGAGCAAAGGGTAACAAGCTGAGGCTGTGATTTATCCCCAGGCAGGGACTGACAAAGGATGTGACAGGCACTGGCAGTGCTCCCTCATCCACATTTCTTGGGATTCTTTACCACCTTCTGCCCAGCTGCCCCCTGCACTCCAATAGTCAGTACCCGTGTTTTATTGGCAGGAAGTTGGCCTCGGGCTGCTGAAATCTCTCTGAGAGCTCAAGTAAGGCAGAAACTCCCCAGGAATTTACATCCCTCTGGGGGAAGACTCAAATAACAACTGGCATATATAATGAATACTCTAGCTCTACCCCCATCTGATGAGGAGGACTCTTAAGATGTAAACTTCAAATTTGCCCTTCAAACCTGAGAGCACATTGCCTGGCTGGGACTCTGCTTGATACTATTCCCTTGCCTGACAAAATTCCCTTTCTAGTCTTATTTTTCCAAACCCCTATCTTTTCTGGGAACACCTACTAATAAATTACTTTACCATGGATCTTCACCTCAGCGCTGCTCTGGGAAAGTTAATCTGAGACACAAGATTGAGTCCTTACAAAGTAGCAACTGAAACTGGCTACCCTGCCTATAGCCAGGAGCCTGGAAGAACAGCCCTCTCAGTGCAAGAAGCACCAGCATCCTGGTCAACCCATAAGGAAGCTCTCTGAATGCAAGTAATTCTACCAGGAGAAAATAAGATCCATGCCTCCAAAACACAAGCATACAGAATCAGCATTTACATGATTTACGAAATGCAAGAAGCCTCAAGCTAGGAAATTAGCATAACTTCATGTGGAGCAGGTGAGATGCAGATGGAAACGCCAGACTATTCTCCAACATTTCTGCCATGAACAAGACATACAAATCCCACAGGAAGGCGGGTGGGGAAGAGGTGTGTTGAATGATAAGAAAGGCTCATAGTCTTAAAAAAAAATACAAACCACAGAGGAAAATAGTTTTTCACCTTGATAAAAAGTCTCACTTCAGCAATTGGAGGATTTCTACAATGTGAAAAATTTAGAAAATCAGCATGTGTGAAATGATTAAAGAAAATAATAATATTATTATTTAATATAATGATAAACCATGATAAAATCATTACAAAAAATAGCCTTAAGAATAACATAATAAAGCTCCTATATAAAGGTTATGATGGCAGACTGAATTTGTTATTGTTGTTCAGTCATGTCCAGCTCTTTGCGACCCTATGGACAGCAGCATGCCAGGCTTTCCTGTTCTTCACTGTCTCTAGGAGTGTGCTCAGATTCATGTCCATTGAGTCAGTGATGCCATCCAACCATCTCATCCTCTGCAGCCCTCTTCTTTCGCTTTCAATCTTTCCCAGCATCACGGTCTTCTCCAATGAGTCGGATCTTTTCTAGTGAGTCAGCTCTTCAAATCAGGTGGCCAAAGTATCGGGGATTCAGCTTCAGCAGATTGAATACATGCAAATAATTTTACTGACTCCTACCAAACATAGGGAAAAAATATTTAATCGACAAAGATGAAGTGAGCAACAGGGGAGACAACAGTGACAGAATTTTAAAAGCTGGAAAGCAGGACCAGTGTAAATGACTTAGGAGATCTGAGAAGTATGAAAACAAAATTGGCAGTCAGAAAAACTAAGAATCAAGTCCATCCCACCACAGAATCCCAAAAGACTCTGGAACTCGCATACTTAGTAACTCTGGAACTATGAGTAAAGTGACATCATGTGTTATTTGGCTTTCTCTTTCTGACTTACTTCACTTAATGTGATAATCTCTAGTTACATCCATACACCTGCAAATGGCATTATTTCATTCTTTATTATGGGTGAATTATAGTCCATTGTATATATGCATACTAAATCTTCTTTATCCCTTTGTATACTGATGGACACTTAGGTTAGGTTACTTCCATATTTTGGCTATTGTAAACAATGTTGCTATGAAAATTAGTATACATGCATCTTTTCATTTTCTTCAGATATATACCCAGGAACAGGATTGATGGATAATATGAGATTATAGTTCCATTTTTAGTTTTTTGAGGAACCCCCATATTGTTTTCCATAGTGGTTGTACTAATTTCCATTGCCACCAGCATTGTACAAGGGTTCCTTTTTCTCCACATCCTTGCCAACATTTGCTATTTGCGGTCTTTTTGATGATAGCCATTCTGACAGGTGTGAAGTAATTATCTCATTGTGGTTTTGATTTGCATTTTTCTTATGATTATAGATGCTGAGCATCTATTCATGTGCCAAGAAGAGAGCTTTGGGAAGTTGTTTTTTTTTTTAATTACAGTAAAGATGAAACACTCAGTGATACAGTGGGAAGATAAAGTTAAGGAAATATTTCAGAAAGTAGAACAAAAATAAATGAAAAAAAGCAAAAATATAAGAAAATTAGAGACTCATCTAATAGGTCTAAGAAAAAGGAATAGAAAATACAGAAAGAGAGAACACATGCAAATTGAAGAAATGAAAATTTTAATGAGCTATTACAAGAAATATCACTCCAAAATAAAGAGACAAGTTTCCAGACTGAAAGGGGCCCAAAAGTCTCACCAACATATATCACTACAACACGGAACAAAGGAGAAAAAGAAAGGGATAAAGATTCAACAAACATATGAATATGAAAAACAGGTCACATACAATGTAAGTAAAGTGACATTATAATCCACCTATCATCTAAAAAAGGATACTTTAAAATTAGACAATTTTAATAAATTTCTTTACTGACAAACTGGCTTACTTCACTGACAGTTCTAGCTTCAAAAATAAAATTGCCTCTAAGAAAAGTAACATGTGTTTATAAATTTCAAACAAAATAACTTCTTTTAAAAAATGTTTCATATTTTATTTATGTGTTTATTGACTGTGCTCTTTATTGCTGCACGTGGGCTTTCTCTAGTGGCAGCAAGCGAGAGCTGCTCTCTGGTTGCGGTGCACGGGCTTCTCATTGCAGTGGCTTCTCTGGTTGCAAAGCACAGGCTCTAGGTGCACAGGCCTCAGGAGCAGCAGTGCATTAGCTTAGTTGCCCCATGACATGCGGGATCTTCCCAGACCAGGGACAGAACCTGTGTCCCCTGCATTAGCAGGCAGATTCTTATCCACTGGACCACCAGGGAACCCCAAATAACTCCTTTATCTTGATATTTAAATATTAATTTAAAAAAATAAATAATAAGCAGAACAACTATTTTTGGTACATATTCATGTACAATAGTGATTCTCTAAGCTATCTCTAATAATGTGTCATTTGTGCTTTTAAAGACTGTTTCCTTTTGCTATGGTCATGTAGTTTTGTTTTCATAAAACTGATCTCATTATTCTTATTGATCTTATTATATATTTAAGGGTTACTAAACTTGAAAATGTTGACGCCTTTTGTTGGCTTTTCTCTCTAGGCCATATTTTTAACTGAAAAACTGCTTTCCCTAGAGGTGCTGAAGTATCCAATAACTTAATAGTAACATTAATTTTTCTCTTCTGCATTTTGTGGTTATTTCCAACCAAATATTTTCAGAGTATATTACTTAGAAAACAGTTTTGCAAAATAAAATTCATCAACTAAATTCTCTCCATGAAAATTGAAATTTAAAGGCTAGAAAATTTAAATCCTTCTCAATATATCCCATTCTGGTAAAAAATAAGAATAAATTTATCAAAGTCAAATTAGGAACTCCGTCAAAAGTCTTCCTATAAATCAAGTGATTGAAATCAAAATTTAACTGGAGCTGATTATACAGAGTGAAGTAAGCCAGAAAGAAAAACACCAATACAGTATACTAACACATATTATGGAATTTAGAAAGATGGCAATGATGACCCTGTATGCAGGACAGCAAAAAAGACACAGATGTGTACAGCAGACTTTTGGAGTCAGAGGGAGAGGGAGAGGGTGAGATGATTTGGGAGAATGGCATTGAAACATGTATAATATCATGTAAGAATCGAATCACCAGTCTATGTCCGATGCAGGATATGGCATGCTTGGGGCTGGTACACAGGGATGACCCAGAGAGATGTTGTGGGGAGGGAGTTGGGAGGGGGGTTCATGTTTGGGAACGCATGTACACCCGTGGTGGATTCATGTCAATGTATGGCAAAACCAATACAAAATTGTAAAGTAAAATAAAAAATAAGTAAATTAAAAAAAAAAGAGTCAGACACGACTTAGTGACTAAACAACAACAAAAATAAATAAATAAATAATAAAAAAATAAAAAATAATAAAAAATTAAAAGAGCATTTGAGCTCTCATCATTTACTTTGTTCAATACCTCACTTGTTTTTGTAGAAAAAGGCAACTGCCTTCCTATTTTAAAGCTTCATTTTAATTGCAATCAACTAAACAACTTCACTAGAAAAACCAGAGCCTTGACTAGATGGACCTTTGTTAGCAAAGTAATGTCTCTGCTTTTCAATATGCTACCTAGGTTGGTCATAACTTTTCTTTCAAGGAGTAAGTGCCTTTTAATTTCATGGCTGCAGTCTCCATCTGCAGTGATTTGGGAGCCCCTCAAAATAAAGTCTGACACTGTTTCCACTGTTTCCCCATCTAGTCAAGGCTATGGTTTTTCCAGTAGTCATGTATGGATGTGAGAGTTGGACTGTGAAGAAAACTGAGTGCCGAAAAATTGATGCTTTTGAAGTGTGGTGTTGGAGAAGACTCTTGAGAGTCCCTTGGACTGCAAGGAGATCCAACCAGTCCATTCTGAAGGAGATCAGCCCTGGGATTTCTTTGGAGGGAACGATGCTGAAGCTGAAACTCCAGAACTTTGGCACCTCATGCGAAGAGTTGACTCATTGGAAAAGACTCTGATGCTGGGAGGGATTGGGGGCAGAAGGAGAAGGGGACAACAGAGGACGAGATGGCTGGATGGCATCACCGACTCAATGGACATGAGTATGAGTGAACTCCGGAGATGGTGATGGACAGGGAGGCCTGGCGTGCTGCGATTCATGGGGTTGCAAAGAGTCAGACATGACTGAACGACTGAACTGAACTGAAACAATTTCAAACCAAGTTTTTGTGCTTCAGTCATTGAATAACTTGATTAAAATTTCCCAACAGACTTTAAATGAATGCAGGCACAAGTTAAAGGACTTGTTTCCCAAACAAGTCCATACTATTGCAAGACACTTGTGGTGATTTATAAGTTAATACCTCAAATGCTCAAACTCTTCTGAAATGAAATTTATGAGGAGCAAGAAAAGAGAGTGCTGGCATACTAATGTATTTCCTGAGCTCTGTTTTCTATCCTAACCTTACACATGAAAAGGCACAATTAAATATGACAGTAGAATAAAAATTGTAGGATCTCAAATCATTTTTTCCATGCATTCACTCTCTGAAGCTATTAGAGGATGTATCCAACAATCCTATATATTAATTTTCTATCTTACAACTTTACCAAATTCATTGATGAGCTCTCTCAGAGGGCTTTCTATGTAAAGTATGATGTCATCTGCAAACAGTAACAATTTTATTTCTTCCTTTCCAATTTGGATTCCTTTTATTTCTTTTTCTTCTCTGATTGCTATGGTTAGGACTGGAATGGCCTTTTGAAAACTTAGTTACTATAACAGCTAAGTGGGAGTTCTTTTCAGAGTGGAGGGCAAAGTTCTCCAGGAAGTCACATATGCTCTGAATCAGCATCTAGTATATGGTTCTGTTTCTCCCATAACAAAAATTCATGGATCAGGAATCAAAGGGTGGAAATGGGAGGGGTATCATTCACTAATACCTCTAGTGACCCAACAACAAAATTTTTGCCTCCTGTTCCCCACAACTTTATGTTCTGCTGGCCCAGAGATCTTACTTCCAAAGGGAGGAAAATGCTCCCACCAGGAAACACGATTCCATTAAACTAGAAGTTAAGACTGCCAAGCAGCCACTTTGGACTCCTCATTCCTAAATCAACAGCCAAAGAAAAGAATTACTCTACTGGCTGGAATGAATACTCTTGCTTACCAAGGAAACCTTGGATTGATATTGTATAGTGGAAATAAGGAAGAGTTTGTCCAGAATACAGGAGAACCCATGATTAAAGTCAGTGGAAAAATATGACAACCTAATCCAGAAAGATCCTTCAGGAATGAAGTTGAGATCATCCCACCAAGATTTATGATCAGTTGAGGTGTTTACTGAGAGGAATGGGAATATGGAGTGGGTAGTGAAAGAAGGTAGTAGTAAATACCAGCTATGACCACATGACCATGAAATTAGGATTATGCTTGTAATAAGTATATCATCCTTATTTTGTTATGAATATGTTTGTGTGTTAGTTTTCCTCTGTCTTTTATTTCTTAATCATGTAACAAAAATATATTGACTTTACATGATGTCATTTAATATTATTAACTTTACATCATCATTTTTAACTTACAGAATGTAAAGGAAAAGGGTAAATATCACACAGGAATTCTGTATCCTCTTACGAGGGAAGTGTTAATGCATTTTCAGTTGTGTACAGAACAGCATTATCATGTTAGGTGTAAATGCTACCATCTTTATTTGGAGATTAAGTATAATTTAAGGAGATGTGTATGGATGCCAAGTTGACAAAGGGTAGACCTGTGATGCTTAGTTTTATGTGTCAACTTGGCTGGACCACAGTGCCCAGATTTTTAATCAAACACTATTCTGAATGTTTCCATAAGGATATTTTTGTTGACGAGATGAACATGTAAATCAGTAGACTTTGAGTACCCTCGATAATGTGAAGAGGCCTCATTTAACCCATTGAAAGCCTGAATAATACAAAATACTGACCTGAGATGAACAAGAAAGAATTCTGCTAGCAGACTCACTTTGCACTTAAACAGCAACTCCTCCCTGGGTCTCCATCCTGAGAGCCATCAAACTTGACCTGCAACACAGGTTACTCCTTGGGTCTCTGGTCTGCTCACCTATGTTACAGATTTTGAACTTGTCAGCCTCCATAATCACATAAGCATCAACCAATTCTTCTATATATATTTATACATATACATTCTATCAGTTCTGCTTCTCCAGAACTAATATAAATAGCTAACAAAAATTCAGGGCAATGGTACCTGGTGGTTGGTAGATTATCAGAGAGAGGCACACAGGAGTTTTAGGTATTAGTAATATTCGATTTTGTTACCTGGGTGGAGACTACATGTACTTTATGTTATTGCTATACATGGTTGGCATACCTTTCTGTGTGAATAATGCATATCACATATACACATGGGTGCACACACAGAAAAGTTTAACCTAGAACAGGTAAAATAGCAGACTTCCAGCTGAACACAGAAAGAGCAAACTACAAAATACATGTAAGAAAATTGATTGTCAAATATATATCAGAAGAAGATAACAAGATGTAAAACATGAAAGATTAAGAAGCAGAACAAGAGAAGAAAAACTCAAGCTCAAGTTTTTCAAGGAGAGCATATAGATAATAGTGAAGTTAAAATATCCAAAGAGATCATGGCTGATACATTTTCTTATATAGAAACATGACTAATAAAATAACTATAAATAAATAGGTGCAAAATATCAAACACTAGAAGAAACTGCAGTAAAGGAAATCTTAAAGACAACAAAAAAGGACACAAAAATTAGATGTACAAGAGATTTCACATCAACAAGAAGTCAAAGAGACAACTAGTAAAGTGTGCCAAGGGAAAAATAACTGTCAATCTCAAGCTGTATTTCCAACTAAACAATAATTCAAAAGTCGAAAAGTAAACTTTTGGTTCAAGAGAGAAAAGAAGATCTCTTTTCAGACTCTAGCTAAAAGAATTAGTGAAAGAACACTTCTGCAAAAAGGAAATAGAACCTCTCATTAAGAAATGATCTATAAGCAGCAAAATGAGGAAAGAAAGTTATAATTTGAAAAATAAAATTAGTAAGTCTTAATAAATCTGATGGTAAAAATTATTAACCTGAAATAAGAGGGTTGAAAAAACGAGCTGGAAATAAAGTACTATGCAAGTATAACATAGACTATAGGAGAGTAGATACTGTGTGCTCTGTTGCTCAGTAGTATCCAACTCTCTGCAACCCCATGGATTAGAGCCTGCCAGGCTCTTCTGTCCCTGTGATTATCCCAGCAAGAATCCTGGATTGGGCTGCCATTCCCTCCTCCAAAGGATCTTCCTGTCCCAGGGATCAAACCCAGGTCTCCTGCACTGCAGGTGGATTCTTTACTAACTGAGCCACCTGGGACGTCTGGAGAGAAGACAGAGATATGTTTGTTGTTTAGCCACTCAGTCATGTCTGACTCTCTGTGACCCCCATGGACTGTAACCTTCCAGGCTCCTCTGTCCATGGGATTTCCCAGGCAAGAATACTGGAGTAGGTTGCCATTTCCTTCTCCAGGGGATCTTCCTGACCCAGGGATCTAACCCTCATCTTCTGCATTGGAATGTGATCATTCTAAAATCTTTGTATTGTTTTGGAGAAAAATGAAGACACTTATTTAACTTCAAACTTTAGTTAAGTATATATACTAAAAATTTAAAAGAATCACTGAAGTAGTAGACTGTGCAATTTCCCAAAATATGAAGGATAAAACAGAAACAAGAAAGTAAAAAGGGATAAAGCAACAACAACAACAACAACAAAACCCGATCATAATGGGAAAAAAAATGGTAGGAATACATCCAAGTATTTCAGTAAACATAGTACATAGTAAATGTAAATTTAACTGACAAACTACACTATCGATATGTTTTAGCATTAGATGTTCTAACTCTTTGAAACTGAATAAATCAAGTACTCCAGAAGTTAACACTGCATGAGATTGAACATCAAAATTTAGAAATTTGATAGAATGGACAATATGACTCATTCATTGAGTGCATAGAATATCTGCAACCAAAAATTAGAGATTAAGCATCTTTTCAAGCACACAAAGAACAGATAAAACTTGATTATCTACATAGATAATTTTTGAAAAGTATAGCAGACATTGTCTTTTGTCTGCCCAACACAATGTCTAGCCCATTTCCCTATTAACAGAACCTGCTTTTGAGTTCAGATAGTAATGAGTCCCCTTGATCTGCAGTAAGGGCTGCTATGTTACAGCTCCAGGGAGTGAATAATGATCAACTCCAGCCAGTTATTTCATAAGTGTACATGGTTAGTGTGTAGTCCTGGAAATGATTTTCTTGTACAAATCCAGCAATTATATTTTTAAAGATACTCTTGAATTTTTATGTGGATAATTGTATGTTATAAAAATTATTGTTTTATTTATTTTCAGTCCTTACAAATATTATTTCTTTTCCTTCCTTGGACACAGGCTAAGACCTATGATATACAGATGAAATCATACATTATTGGCAAACACTATTATCTTACTTCTGATTTTCAGGGGAATGCTTCTGATGGGTCATCAGAAATAATACAGTTTGTGTGTGCTTATGTGCTCAGTCATGTCTAACTCTTTGTGACCCTTTTTGGACTGTAACCTGCCAGGTTCCTCTGTCCATGGGATTTCCCAGGCAAGAATACTGGAATGGGTTGCCATTTCCTTCTACAGGGGATCTTCCCAACCCAGGGATGGAACCTGCATCTCCTGTATCTCTTGCATTGCAGGAAGAGTCTTTACCTGCTGATCCATTGGGGAAGTCAATAATTTTTGTAGTAGATTTAAAAATTTTTTCTTCTCTTCTTAGTCTGGTATGAGTTGTTTTTTTCTTTTTCCTCATAAATGGTTATTGAAAGATAACACTTTTTTTCTCCTGCATCTATTGAAATGTTCATAAGCTTTTTTCCCTTTGATCTACTCTTGTGCTAACTATATTAACAAATTGTTTTAGAACTTGTGGATAAATCTAACTTGGTCAATAGATACTTAAGTATATATTCATTATTCTATATTTATATATAATGTATATGTTTACATGTGCTGTGCTCAGTTATGTCCAACTCTTTGTGACCCCATGGACTGTAGCCCACCAGGCTCCTCTGTCCATGGGGATTCTCCAGGCAGGAATACTGGAATGGTTTGCCATGCCCTCCTCCAGGTTCAATCCCTGGATTGGGAAGATCCCCTGGAGAAGAGCATGACAACCCACTCCACTATTATTACCTGGATGGTTGAGTACGTATATGTGTAGATTAACATACATATATGTGAAAGAGCTAGTCACTCAGTCATGTCCTACTCTTGGGGACACCATAGATTGTAGCCTGACAGGCTCCTCTGTCCACAGAATTCTTCAGGCATACACATACACATAATACATAATATACACATTCCTATTTTTCTTTATAAATACTTTATTCAGGATTTTTAAATCTCTGTTCATGAATGAGACTGATGTATAAATTTTCCTCTCTCATATTTTCCTTATCTCTTTCTATACCTAAGTCTTATTATTTATAAAAATCAGATGTTCCAGTCTTCAAAGGCTTTCTAAATTGCATTACATAAGATCTCTGAGACATTTCTGAAGATCTTGTCAATTTTTCCTAGCAATTTTGTTGACTTTTGTTTTATATATTTTAATTTTATGTCATTGGATGCCTACAGGTTTAATATTGTTATATTTTTTATTGAAATATATATTTCATCATTATGAAGTAATCACTTTAACCCTTAATAATGCTTTTGCCTTAAAGTTTATTTTCTCTAAAAATAGTATAGATTTTAACTGATACTTTTTTAACACTCGTCTGAAATATATATATGTATATATGTTGCATTCTTTGATTTTCAATGTTTTTTTGTGCTTATCATAGGTATGTTCCTTTTAATTACATATACTTCTACAATCAAGCCTGACTATCAAATATTCCATCTCTTTCATCCCCTCTTATACTCTCCTGACATATGTATGTTAGATCTTTTCTTTCCTCCACATTTCTTAACCTGTCCTTCAGGAGAGATTAGAGGAGGCACAGTACTATTTGTCTTATATGGATATATTTCTAATAATTTCTTCAGATTCTATCTTCTTATAGGTTCAGCCATGCATTTTAAAGAATGATTGTTGTATTATACCCAGCATTTCTCAGTGTTTGAATTGGAGATGATCTTATGACTTTGATTCCTTTCAACGGATAAATGAATCCCATACTGAATGTCCTTTTTTCTATTTAGGTTTTATTAAATGCTAAAAATATTTTCCCACCCTCTTTCAGGGTCCAAAGCTGAGGGCACATGTGGGGAGTCAGGAAACAGGCTGTTTCTAAAGCTACGCCAAATGATGTGTATTCGATCAAGTTTCTTAAAGCTTGTTTACCTGCACTTCCTTCCCATGGTTCCAGATGGTATGGCTTCAAAAGAACAGAGCATATAAATAGCACTGGGCTAAAGCACAGAGACTAGTCTGCTTGTGAACAGGAAGTGAGGACCTTAAAAGAAAGAATAGGAAGAAAACAGGTGCCCTGTCTTCCTGTTGCTGCTGGTGACCCCTTCTTTCAACTCTTCTTACTGAATTTTAGACAAAAGTGAAAGGAAGAGAAAAAACAATATTTTAGTTTCATCACTGAACTTGAGTCATATGTGTACAGGAAAATCAAGAGTCTTATGGTGCAAAGAACGATTTCTGTGGACAGGGCCTACTATGACTGATGCAGTGGGCCTTGCTGGGATCAACTTGAGAACTGATTCACTGCAAAAGAACTAGGAAGACTGGAGTTGAAGCAGACTGGGCAAGGAGCATTCATTTGTTCTCAGTAGATCTTTGCCATGTTGGTTGCAGGACCATCCTATTCTGAGTGAGATCTCTAACATCTGTTCCCTTCTTCCTACCTTCATCCTCTTGTAGTTCCTCTCCATGTTTAAACAGTGATGAGGGTTCAGCTGGAGTCTAGCTTCAGCCGGATCCCACAGCAAGTGCTGGAGCTTTATTCCACCTTTGGGTAAGAGGCCTGGGTTTAAGAATCCCTGTGTTACATGTACCCCAAAGGTCATTGCAGCACTATTTACAATAGTTAGGACATGGAAGCAACCTTGATGTCCACCAGCAGATGAATGGATAAGGAAGTCGTGATACATACACATAGTGGAATATTACTCAGCTATAAAGAGGAGGCATTTGAGTCAGTTCTAATGAGGTGAATGAACCTAGAGCCTATTATACAGAGTGAAGTAAGTCAGAAAGACAAAGACAAATATTGTCTATTAAAGCATATACATGGAATCTAGAAGGATGGTACTGACGATCCTACATGCAGGGTAGAAAAGGAGACACAGACATAAGGAACAGACCTGGACTCAGTGGGAGAAAGTGAGGGTGGAATGATTTGAGAGAACAGCACAGAAACACATATTACCATGTGTAAAACAGATGACCAGTGCAAGCTTGATGCATGAAGCCGGGCACCCAAAGCTGGTATTCTGTGACAACCTAGACAGATAGGGTAGGGAGGGAGGTAGGAAGGGGGTGCAGGATGGGGGGGACATATATACACCTATGGCCAATTCATGTTGATGTATAGGAAAAAAATACCACAATACAGTAAAGTAATTATCCTCCGATTACAATAATTAAAAAAAAAAAAGAATCCCTCTGTCAGTTCCTCACTTGCTGAGGACTGCTCCTTAGGGCTGGGGCTATAACCTCCCATGACATGGTTCCTATTTGACTCAGGGCACTTCTCCAGAGCAGCAAGCAGCAGCAAACCGCAGCACTTAACGTACCCAGGGTGTTGGAGCAGGAAGTGTACCAGCTGGCAATGGAGTCTAGGTAGGGCACCTATACAGTTTCATATTTCTACAGCAAAGTCTGCCAGCAGGGTGACTGTGGCCCTGTGAGGAGTGTATGATTCAAAGGAACAATTAGGCTTTCCTACTCTCCTAAGACTTTTTCGGACGCTGTCCTGGTTTGAGTTTGCCATTAACTTCTCAATAGTCGATAACTCTTTATAGTTTGGAAAAATTACACATAGTCTAGAAAGAGTGAATAAAGAGAAAGGATGTTCCTAAAAAATATTCTTTCAGAACTCAATTCCACCATGGTGTTTTGCTGCCTTATTTCAGGGACCAGTTTTTGAAACTCATTAAAAAACCAGAGCTAATTTCAGACTTCCTATGTCTTGCAAAGGGCAGAATATTCTTTGTAAGGAAAATATATTTGCATCAGGGTACACATGTACCAGTCAATTTAATTAAGCACAGAAAGTTCTTTGTCATCTGGGCTTAACCATATTGAACTGCCATAGAAATTCAATATAAAACAAGGTAATGTTTGGCACAAATACTAGAGCCATAAAATATGCCTCACAGTGCTGCAGCTTAGATGTAAGATAAATTTTAGGTAAGGTCTTAGAAAAACTACAATAAACATATGCATCAAAGTGGCAAGGACCTCATGTCCTTATAAAAACAATAATAATTCTTTGCATCAGTATAGATGGAAAATCTAGATTTAAAAACACTTTCTAAAGCAATTAGGGGGGAAATGTTTCATTTTTGTTGGCAGATGCATCAATTTTTTCTAGTAAGATATTCAAGAAACTGGTGACACGGGTTACTGTTGGCAGGGAAACTTTCTGGCTAAAAGAGGTGAGTGATACAAAAGCTTTTAGCCATTTTATGTTTAAAAAAAAAAAAAAACTTGGGCATTTGCAAATTTCAGCATTTGGTATTGGAAATCAATCCCCTGTGAATATAAAGGAATGACTGTATGTTTAAAAATAATTTTACATCAATACAGGTGGGTAAAAGGTAAAAGGGTTAGTCTCTAAGTCATGTCTGACTCTTTGTGACCCCACGGACTGGGCTCCTCTGTCCATGGGATTCTCCAGGCAAGAATACTGGAGTGAGTTGCCATTTCCTTCTCCAAGGGATCTTCCCAACCCAGGGATTGAACCTAGATCACCTGCATTGTATACAGGTTCTTTATATCTGCGCCATGCCCCAGGTACTCAAAAAAACTTACTCTTCTGTCCATAGAATTCTCCAGGCAAGAATCCTGGGGTGGGTTACCATTCCTGTCTCCAATGCATCTTCCAGAGCCAGGAAATGAACCCAGGTCTCCTGCATTGCACATGGATTCTCTACCATCTGAGCCACCAGAGAGGTAGAGACAAACTTTCATTGAGGAATGAGTACAATGAAGTATGCTGACTATTTTGCTAAGGTATTTATGTATGTCCTTATTAATTTTTACCACAATATTTGGGGTAGGTGATGTTACTTTCCCATTGTACAGATAAGGGGATGAAGGGCTATGATGAATAAGTAGCTTCCCTGAGATCTCATAGATAGTAAGCTAGCAGTCTAACTATAATGCCTTCTGGCTAAAGATAAGTTAGAGGACATTTCCCAACTAAGTCCTTCTTTTTTTAAAATCTTTGATAGACTCCAGTTAATAGTTTTGTAATCATTCCTTTCCCTCCAAATTAGCATTAGGAAAATTAGTGTCTGTGACTGTGGTCCTGCTGGGATGACTATAAATCAGAGCTGGAAGATGTAAACTTCCAGGAGGTACTTTGCACGTTAACTTTCCAAGCCAGAGGAGGCCTAACCTTGAGAAGATCACTTTCTCTCCATTCTCATGTTTTAGCTAAAAGCAGTTGTTTGATCTACGGATCTGAAAGCCACCTAACAAATGGACATTTAACTTTCTAATAGCCCACTGGGGCTGGTGATACACATGGTGCAAAGCAATCATCACCTAACCCATTTCATCGCATTAGCGTACAATTTCTCAGAAACTTGACTAGTTTGTGACCTTACTTTCCTAATTATATGGATATACTGTCAATACTAACCTGTGGAAATTAGAAGGGACTTCCCAGCCAGCTCTGACGTGTATCCTTCTTTGTTCTAATTAGGGTATTAGGAATTTCTCCAGCAGATCCACCTGCTGCCTAAAACATTCTAGTCTCTTGCCTAGTCCATCCCAGGTGAAAAGGGTGGGAGAGCCCTACCTGTGTATTCAGACACAGGCCCCAGCCACCAACCTAATCCTGGAAGAAAACGTATATAGTCTGTTTGTGTTGTTTCCTCATGAAATCAGTTAGAAAGACCAAAAGGGAAACCTTTGAAATAATCCAAGCAAAACATAATAGGACCTAAAGGAGGGGAAGAGGTTGAGATGGTTGGATGGCATCACTGACTCAATGCACATGAGTATGAGCAAGTTCCCAGAGTTGGTAATGGACAGGAAAGTCTGGTGTGTTGCAGTCCATGGGGTCACAAAGAGTCAGGCACAACTGAGTGACTGAACTTAACGTGGCCACAGAGATGGAGAAAGAAGAATATGAATCGTGGGTGTTTAATGGGTAAAATTTCTATTGTCCCTGAATAGTCATAAAATGTAAAGTCTGAGGGAGGAAAAAAAAAGTTAAAAAAGAATACCAGATTTCTTAGCTGAATAACTTAGTAGGCAATCAAGGCCATCCACGGAGATGGATGTCATCTTCATCTTTCATTTGGTTTCACTTATGCTTGTTTGCTTTTGATTTTGGTGAGTTAGAAGGTGGTGAGAGTAAAATGATTGATTTCATGTCAACTGTGACAAGGCCTTAACAGCTTATTGTTTCCAGCACTTTTGTTTCTATCCAAGTATCTTGGTTTTTAAAGGGACAAAAAGGGACCCAGAGCACTCAGGGGACAGAAGTCCAGATTTCCATATGACACTACCAATCAGGGCTGACCCCTCAAACAAGGCATTTGCTCTTCATGACATCCCATGCTCTACCCCAGTTTCAATTTGTGTATCACCTGCTGCCTTCCCTAGGCCATCTATTGTCAATCTCCTGCCTTAGGCCAAAGGCCTTGACTAGCTTTGAAATTCCTTCCCTACTCTAAATATTATCCCTCACTGCCAACCCAAAGTTGTAATAACTGCTCTTAAGGACCAACCAAAGTACATACAGAAAAATAGTTTCTTCTAAATTATAGGTCAGACATTATTCTGCCTCATTCCACTGAATGCTGGGGAGGTAGCAAAACTGTTCTGCACTACTATGGTAACACTAACCCCAAGCCCTCTCTCCACCGTTAGCCACTATTAGGCCTTTGCCAGCTAAGTCGCATCAGTTGTGTCCGACTCGGTGTGATCCTATAGACTGTAGCATGCCAGGCTCCTCTGTCCATGGGATTCTCCAGGCAAGAATACTGGAGTGGGTTGACATGCCCTTCTACAGAGAATCTTCCTGACCCAGGGATCAAACCTGCATCTCTTAGGTTTCCTGCACTGGCAGATGGATTCTTTACCAATAGCACCACCTGGGAAGCCCCATGAGGCCTTTCAGTTCAGTTCAGTCGCTCAGTTGTGTCCGACTCCTTGTGACCCCATGGACTGACCCCACGCATGCCAGGCTTCCCTCTCTATCACCAACTCCCGAAGCTTGCTCAAACTCATGTCCGTCAAGTCAGTGATGCCATCCAACCATCTCATCATCTGTCGTCCCCTTCTCCTCCTGCATTCAATCTTGCCCAGCATCAGGGTCTTTTCCAATGAGTCAGTTCTTTGCATCAGGTGGCCAAAGAATTAGGCCTTTAGTTAACCCCAAAAGAGACGTGGCTGAGAAAGAAAGATGTAAAACCAGTACTGCCCAGGTGTTAAGTGCCCAGAGCCCTGGATTTAGACCAGTCCTTATTTTTATAAGACCTCTGTTACCACTCTTCCCTACCTTACACTAATCTCCTAATATAAACTTCAGGTTAGATTTTGTGAATCTATCCTCCCACTTAAAAATGATTTTAAATTCAGGATATGTGCTTGCTGCCTACTATCTCTCAATGCCTTCCTGTCCCAATCAGAACACCAGACACTGATTCTACCATACATCTCAGTGAGTCTAAAAATAAAGGTGGGATACGGGTTTTAGTAAAATTATACAGTTGAGACAGAAGTCTCAGTGAAGTTCTATGTTATAGTTAATCCATTTTTACAGCTAGAAATGTCTCTCATTTTTTGGGTGGGTTGGGATAGAAACCCACCTGGCTCCTATGTCCAGCATCCATTTCTTTCCCAACTATAGCCCTAGAAAGCTGGTCTTCTATTCATTCTGACTTTGAGTGTGTTAGAAGAAATGTCAAATGAAATCTAAAAAATTCTGCATGGAGCTCTGAACAACTAATTTTGCTACGGGCAAGTCTGCTTATTCACCCACTCAACATGAATTAAACATTCAAGAAGTCCCAGGTGATTAGGGATGCAGAAATGAGTAATAGCTGATGACTGGACTGGAAGAATGGGCAAAAATTAGTTACGCAATTCAATGTGGTAAGTAATAGAGCCATGATCAGTTTTATGCTATATAAGGAGACAAAAATGAAGGGCACCGAAGTTCTAGAATAGTACTTATGAAGCTTTATTGTGCTTCCAGTGTACCAGGAATCCTGTTAAAATGAAGACTCTGGGTCAGGAAGTCCTGAGTGGGACATAGAATCTGCGTTTCTAACAAGCTCCCAAGTGAAGCTGATTATGCTGGTCCATGGAACAGACTGTGAGCAGCAAGGTCCTATTCAGTTCCGTTCAGTTCAGTCGCTCAGTCGTGTCCGACTCTTTGCGACCCCATGAATCGCAGCACGCCAGGCCTCCCCGTTCATCACCATCTCGCGGAGTTCACTCAGACTCACGTACATCAAGTCTGTGATGCCATCCAGCCATCTCATCCTCGGTCGTCCCCTTCTCCTCCTGCCCCCAATCCCTCCCAGCATCAGGGTCTTTTCCAATGAGTCAACTCTTCACATGAGGTGCCAAAGTGCTGGAGTTTCAGCTTTAGCATCATTCCTTCCAAAGAAATCCCAGGGTTGATCTCCTTCAGAATGGACTAGCTGGATCTCCTTGCAGTCCAAGGGACTCTCCAGAGTCCTATAGGACCTGAAAATACTTCAAAAAAGAGATGGTGCTTGAACTGGCATTTTAAGGAATAAATAGGAATTGCCCAGTAGCATTGACTTTTCACTTTCATGCATTGGAGCAGGAAGTGGCAACCCACTCCAGTATTCTTGCCTGGAGAATCCCAGGGATGGGGGAGCCTGGTGGGCTGCCGTCTATGGGGTCACACAGAGTCGGACATGACTGAAGCGACTTAGCAGCAGCAGCAGCAGCAGCATAGCATAAAAGTCGTCCAGGCAAAGAAGCAGCATATTTTGAAAATTAAAAAAGGCATTTCTAGTGACTTGAAAATTAGCAAGAACAATATTAGAACTGAAAAACCTCACTGGTGAAATCAACATCATTTAAGACGTGGATTGGCTAAAATATTTTAGAGATACTCTCTATCTTTGTCTTAATAGTATGTAAGAAACCACTGGGGCCTTTACCCCAAGTTCCAAGGAACAGTACCAATAGTTTAGAAGGACACAAAATCCAAGATCTGAATGTTGCTAAAAGTGCCTGAAGTATTTCTTTCTTATGAAGTGTGGTTACAGAGCCTCCAAAGATAGTCCCAGATAGTAGTACTGGAGTTTTATCAGACTTTAAGATCCATTTTATGCCTAATTTTCTAGCAAGTGTCCATATATATCGCAGACAATCATCACTTTCATTACATTTTGGCCTTGTCCTTTCTGAGAAGCAGTTAACCAGCCCTCATCACTCCCCAAATTTTTTCGCTATTGTTCCTTTGTTTTTTGACTGCATTGCAGCATTCAGGATCTTAGTCCTCTACAAGGAATTGAACTCATGACCCTGCAATAGAAGTGCAGAGTCCTAACCACTGGACCACCAGGGAATTCCCACCTCAAAACCTGTAACTGCTACTGTTATCAAACAAAACTTTAAAAATTGTTAGCTTTGATAGCACCATATCTATAAAACAAAGGTAGCAATTCTTGCCCTACTGACCTTACAGACCAAACTAAGATAGATATACTTGAAAATATTATGTGATATATATCAATTATTTCTCAATGAAACTTTACAAGAGGAAAAAATAGATAAGGTTAAAAAAATTAAAATATGAAAATTCTGACTATAATTAAAGAGAACCAAGGAGGTACTTACAGTATCCACCAAGGTAAAAATTCCCTGAACAATCAGAATAATAATATGAGATTCTTAATTAAAAAAAAAAAAACCATATACCCAGATCCTACTACTGGAAATTTCAGTTCTGTTTGTGAGGAGGCCCAAAGATGTGATAAATACCCCTGTGCTGCACTTAGTTGCTCAGCCGTGTCCAACTCTTTGCGACCCCATGGAATGTAGCCTTCCAGGGTCTTCTTTTCATGGGAATTCTCCAGGCAAGAATAGTGGAGTGGGTTGACACGCCCTCCTCCAGGGCATCTTCCCAACCCAGGGATCAAACCCAGGTCTCCCTCATTGCAGGTGGATTCTTTACCCTCTGAGCCACCAGGGAAGCCCAATAAATACTCCAGATGGTACTTCTGATCATGTGAGTTTAGGAAATTCCACACTACGCAATGGAACTGGGGACGCAGGAGAGAATATGTACACTCTACCGCATCACCAATATTATCACACAGAAGAGCACATCTGTATCATTACCGTCACTGCAAACGGCTCGTGGCAAATATTTCCCAGTCATGTGACTCTCTTACCTTCTGCTTCTAACAGTTTAGGTAAAACACAAGACTGAGTCAATGCTACATGCTATACCAACTACAAACATATTTGAGATGCAAAAGTTTGAGCCTGCCAATCAATTGTATTTTTCTTAATTACCATAAGATTAGCAAATTGCCCTCACTTAAAGAAACTTCTTTAAACTTCAGCCGCAAAAGTGAGCAAAAAGTGATGAGTCACTTGAAGACATAATCTGGTAACTATTTCTTTATGAAGCTGTGCTATATTAGGCTTCTACAAAGTGTGGTCATGGGAAGAACATTGTGCCGTGCTTAATCACTCAGTCATGTCCAACTCTTTGCAACCCCAGATATCTGGGGTCTGTAGCCTGTCAGGCACCTCTGTCCTTGGGATTCTCCAGGCAAGAATACTGGAGTGAGTTGCCATTCCCTTCTTTCGGGGGACCTTCCTGACCCAGCCAGCGATTAAACCTGGGTCTCCTGCATTACAGAAAGATTCTTTACCATCTGAGCCACCAGAGAAGCCCAAGAATACTGGATAGGGTAGCCCATCCCTTCTCCAGGGGATCTTCCCAACCCAAGGATGAAACCAGGGTCTCCTGGATTGCAGGCGGATTCTGTACCAGTTGAGCTACCAGGGAAGCCCGGAAAGAATATTATTTAATGACAGTTAGGTATTCACCTTTATGTTTGTTAAGTTTATGTAACATGTCCATGACTAAAACAGCATCTATGTACCTATTTATAACTACCACATAAAGACCTACAGGTGGAGAGCACAAGTACACACACACACACACACACACTGCATTCCTTCAGAAATTCTTTTACCTGGGAGTCACAACTAGCTGGGTGGGTCTGCTTATGCCTCCTTCACAGAACCAGACTCATAAGCTCTGTAACCAGGTTAGATTCAGACCAAATTGCTTAGAGAATCCAATCAAATAAAACTGTCAGTTCAATTGTAAAATACTGCTTTAGTTAAAAGGTGGTAAAAGCCCAGATCTCATTACCCCTAGAGGTGCTGAAAACATCAGGCCAAAAACATCAGTTGATTTAAGATGAATCTATTGATAGATAGTGAATGGAGAAATTAAGGACCCTTGGGAATCATCCTTTACCTTGAAGTCTGACTGAAGGATGAAGACTAGATGCCTGCAGGGTGACCTGGGGTAAATGTTATAAGCAGACTGGGTGGATTGTACATCTGAGCTAGTTAGCATATGCTAAAGGCCTGCTGCCATTTGTCCTTATTCTATCACCCAATATGGTCAAAACTTTACAGGTTTAGCCCTATAAGCATTTCCCCAATTACTGATAACCAGAACAAAAATACCTGTGTAACAAAATACACAATCTAGAGAGCAAACCATTTTATAGAAGCTTCAAACACATTAATCTCTTTTACCAAAGACACATCCTTCAAACACATATATATAATACTGTCCACTTTGCTCTCATCCTGATTATAGACTAATTTCACCACCAACAGATTTGGTCTTTTTCCCAAATCATTGCTTACAGTGTATTTTGAAAACTGAAGAAAAAGTAATAGCAACTGTCTTATTAATAAAAGAAATATATTTTAAGTCTCTATGGTTGCCAGACACCAGATAGTTAAAAAGATATCAACAGATGTTTGACAGAAAATAATAAAATACTGTAAAGCAATTCTCCTTCAATTAAAAAAAAAAATCTTTTTTAAAAAAGATGCCAACAGATACAGAAGACAAATTCACAAAGCAGTTAAATTGCAAAGTACTTGCATGAAGCAATCAGGCCTATTTCCCTTCATGAAAACTGTACTGACGACTTCAAATAACAGGCAGCTAAGAGGTTTCCTGGAGAAGGCAATGGCACCCCACTCCAGTACTCTTGCCTAGAAAATCCCATGGATGGAGGAGCCTGGAAGGCTGCAGTCCATGGGGTCGCTGAGGGTCAGACACGACTAAGCGACTTCACTTTCACTTTTAACTTTCATGCATCGGAGAAGGAAATGGCAACCCACTCCAGTGTTCTTGCCTGGAAAATCCGAGGGACGGGGAAGCCTGGTGGGCTGCCGTCTATGGGGTCGCCCGGAGTCGGACACGACTGAAGCGACTTAGCAGCAGTAGCAGCAAGGGGTTTCCCTGGTGGTCCAGTTAAGATCTGCCTTGCAATGCAGGGAACACTGGTTCAATCCCTGCTCCGGGAAGACCCCGCATGCCACGGGACAGCTGAGACTGTGCATCACAACTATTGAAGCCCGTATGCCTAGAGTCCGTGCTCCGCAACAAGAGAAACCACCCCTATGAGCAGCCCCGCACTGCAATTTGAGAGCAGCCCCCTCTCACGGCAACTAGAGAAAGCCCACACAGCAATGAAAAAGCACAGCCAAAAATAAAAAAATATATTTTTTAAAGGCAGCTAAGATCTAAACCAGGAAGTCAGTTTATACTGTCCTGTTCTAAAAGGGCAGCAAGAGATGGACAAATGTTGCACATCACAACGCTCCTGTTAAGAGTGTGTTCTTGGGAATATTTGTGAGTGAAAAGTGAAAGCCACTTGGTCGTGTCCGACTCTTTGCCACCCCATGGACTGTAGCCCTCCAGGCTCCTCTGTCCACGGAATTCTCCAGTCCAGAATACTGGAGTGAGTTGCCATTCCCTTCTCCTGGGGATCTTCCCAACCCAGAGATCGAACCCAAGTCTCTGGCATTGCAGGTGGATTCTTTATCATCTGAGCCACCAGGGAAGCCCAATGTTTGTGAGCTGCTCCTAAATGCTGACAGTTATTCATGACCATTACACTATAGACGAGATTCCTGAGATCCCTGAGCTTCCAAAGAAAATTCAGAATCAAAATTCTGGTTCTCGCTTCATCCCCAGCCCTAAGTGAACCAGTTATGTCACTATATATCTCCTGCCTCAGCTTCCTCATTTACTTAATGGGCAGAGTATCTGTGTTGGGTCTTGGAGGATTACCATGGGGATGAAGGAGGTCATGTATAAAGACAGCACAATCTCAAATAATATTGCCTTTACCATAATTTCAGCATCTGAGTTTTAAGCCCTTGGTTCAATTTAGTCTTTATTCTCCTCTCCTAACGCCCTTTGTAACTAGTGTGCTGACTTCCTGCTTTGTAATTCCACAAGACTCTTTTATTTTCATTCTCTATTTCTCTGCATAGCCACCAGCCCTTCCTCCAGTATAGTACTTCACTTTTGAAGCTACACCATCACTGGCCAACAGGACATATGCTCACTGATTAGCCTACAGTGTAGACTGGTCAGGAGGTTGGCACACTGACCCAAAGAACCAGAGCGAAGGTGTTTCCCCAGATGAGTGGCTAAATGGCTAAACAACGGCTGTCAGAGCAAATGCACTAGAGCAGAATTACTGATCTGATTGTTGGAGCTGTGGCAGGCAACTTGTAACAGAAGCTTCATAAGCAAAGGTATTTCCATTAAACTATGAAGAAGTCTGGAGTCACGGCCTGTTTCCAAAATTGCCAAGTTCATGGAGTGAATTGGAGCAAATCTCACCTATACTTTCTCATCTACTGATACATGTTTCAGAGATTAGTTGTTTTTATTATAATCATAGACAAGCCTCACCTATGAAGCATTCATTTATGTTGTGTCTGTGATTACATGGTATATATCTTCCCCCATCAGCCCCATTTAGATTTAAGAGAAAAATAGTTTGAAATTGAAAACAAACAAACAACAAATTACACACTTAAAATTATGTACTTTTCAACTGCAAAACATCACAGTACATCTTTAGGGCAGTGAGATTAACAAAGAAGGTTTTGATGTCATTTCAGCCAGCTATCATTCCATACTCCCTAAGCAACCACTGCCCTACTATAATTACTTTGGTCAACACCATTTAAAATCCATACACAAAACACAGAATATACATTTCACTCTTCCACAGTCTTAATTTTTTCAAAAGGTTGGCATGAGAAAAAGGGAGCTGAGTGAGAAAAGAGGTAATGAAGTAGATTGCAAAGAATATTATGAAATTGTTCATTTCTGCTTTTTTATTATTATTTTTGCCCTCCTCTGAAAGTAACCACTGAATTACTTCATTTTTCTGTCTGTATCTATAAGTTGTTTGTGCACATGGAGATACACAGTTAAAGCCTATGGTTAATTCACACAACACTAAATCTCAACAGAGGAGGGGAAAAGGTTTATAGTTTTTACCCAAAAGAAGTATGGAGAAACTATTTTTCATTAGTAAAAGCATATTAAAGTATGAAACTGATCCAAGAGTGAAGAGAGTATTTTTATATGTAAAAACATATATACATATATATATACATACACCAGCCAGGCACTGTAACATCAGTAAATCCCTTCGGAAACCAAATTTCCACTCTGTGATTAGGCCTCTGATGATTTAGAACTGAGTCAGTTTGAATGTGATGCCTTTGGAATGCAAACTGGCAGCAGAGTTCGAGGAAGCCCACGTGATCAGAGATACCTCAGAGGCACTTGCAGTCCTGAAGGACGTCCCAGGAACGCCTCCTACATGCTATGTGACATCACAAACAGGTAGAGCATTTCCACTCCTCTAAAAGGAAGAGAATGTGGCTCCACCTTGCCAGGAAGAAGAATCCGACAAGCTTCCCAATAAGGCAATTCTAATGTGAGTTGGCCACCCTACTTGGACACAGGCAGGCAGGATCATTTTACCTTCTAGGCAGCAGGAGTCATGCAATCAGCTTCTGAATCCCAGTATTCAACTAATCTCCAAACACATTCCTCTTTAAATTTCTAAAGCCAAAGAATACACCTAATCACTGTCCCCAGCCTTCTCTCCTTTTATAGGATTGTTAATCTCATAGATATTTAAATGCCTATGATGTGCAAAGCATTGTATTTGGTCTTTGATGGAGAATGATTAGTAGGAAAAAAAATGCCCTGTATTGAGTCAAGTGGGAAAATAAAGAAAATAACTGAGAAAAGTTCTAAGAAGGAAACAATAGCGACTCACCATTGGACTTCCCTGGTGGTTCAGGCAGTAAAGAATCCACCTGCAGTGTGGGAAGCCTGGGTTCGATCCCTGGGCCGGAAGATCCCCTGCAGAAGGGCATGGCACAAGGAAGGGAGGCTTTATTGTGGGCAGCCTCCTGTTCTAACTTAAATGTACATTCCTGTTAAAACGCAGGCTCCAGTTTAATTGGTCAAGGGTGGGACCAGGGATTATGCACGTTTTACAAACTCTAAGGTCTGCTGCTGGTCCACAAACCACGTTCTTGAATAATAAAGGCATTAGGGTTTCTGTTTATGGGTTATTCTCTAAGTGTGGTCACCAGATTAGCCAATTCAGCACCTGAAGCACAAATTCTCAGGCCCCACCCTAAATTTACTGAGACAGAAGTTCTGGGGCTGGGGCTAGCAGTTGATATTTGAACCAACCCTCTGAATAATACTGACGCACACTAACCCCCAACACAGTAGCCACTGGCCACCTTTTGAAGCTACTGAACACTCAATGCGGCTAGTCTGAGTTGAAATACGCGGTAAGTGTACATCACACACCAGATCTCAAGGACTTAAAATAGAACGTAAAACTTCTTATTAATAATTCTTACACTGAATGCATGTTGAAATACTATTTTGAATATATTGGATTAAATTAACTATATAGGGTGTGGCCTGAGAATTTGTGTTTCTAACAAGTTTCTAGGTGATGCTGAAGCAGCATCACCTGGCTAGTGGTTAGTGGACCAGCAGCAGACCTTGGACCTTGTAAGATATGCATAATCCCTTGTCCTGCCCTTGACCAATTAAACTGGAACCTGAATTTTAACAGGAATGTTATTAATATTATTAATAATATGGTATTAATATTATTGTATTAACAATACATTATTAAGAATGTTATTATATTAACATTTAACAGGAATGTTATTAATTTCACTTTATATTGATTTATTTTCACATGGCTACTAAATTTTTTAATTTAGCTATAGCTGATTTATAATGTTATATTAGTTTCCGAGGCACAACTTGGTGATTCAAAATTTTTATAGATTATATTCCGTTTAGGGTTTCCCTGGTGGCTCAGATGGTAAAGAATCTGCCTGCAATATAGGAGGACAGGTTTGATCCCTGGGTCAGGAATATCTACTGGAGAAGGGAATGGCAACTCACTCCAGTATTCTTGCCTGGAGAATTCCATGGACATAAGAGCCTGGCAGACTACATTTCATGGGTCACAAAAAGTCAGACACGACTGACCGACTATTTAAAATTATCATAAAATATTGACTATGTTCTTGAGCTGTACACTATGTCCTTGTAGCTTATTTATTCCATACACAGTAGTTTCTACCTCTTAATCTCCTACCCCTCTCTTGCCCCTTCCCTCATCTCTCTCACCAATAGTAACCATTAGTTTGTTCTCTAGATCTATGAGTCTGTTTCTGTTTATTATATTCATTCATTTTATTTTTTAGATTCCACGTGTAAGTGATAATATATAGTATTTGTCTTTTTCTGTCTGACTTATTTCACCAAGCATAATCTCCTCCAGATCAATGTTGTCATTAATGGCAAAATTTCATTATTTTTTTCATGACCAAGTAATATTTCATGGTGTGTGTGTGTGTGTGTAGTATATATATGTGTGTGTGTGTGCATGCCTATATGCTGCTGCTGCTAAGTCACTTCAGTTGTGTCCGACTCTGTGCGACCCCATAGACGGCAGCCCACCAGGCTCCCCCATCCCTGGGATTCTCCAGGCAAGAACACTGGAGTGGGTTGTCATTTCCTTCTCCAATGTGTGAAAGTGTATATACATATATATCACCTCTTTATCCATTTATCTGCTGATGGACACTTAGGTTGCTTTCATATCTTAGCTATTGCAAATAATGCTGCTATGAACACTGGGGTGCATATATCTTTTCAAACTAGTATTTTTGTTTTCTTTGGGTACGTACTCACAGTGGAAATGCTGGTCATACGGTAGTTCTATTTTTAGTTTTTTGAGGAACCTCCATAGTGACTGTACCAATTTACATTCCCACCAACAGTGTATAGGGTTTCCTTTCTCCATATCCTTACCAACATTTGTTATTTGCAATCTCTTTAATGACAGCCAGACTGATGGGTGTGAGGTTTTATTTTGCTTATTTTCATGTGGCTACTAAAATCTTTTAAATGACATATGAGACGAGCATTATAATTTTACTGGCAGTTCTTCACTAAACGTTGAGAACTGTTCCTGTGGAGCAACAGTTCATAACTAGGAAATGTTGCCTACCTAGTGACATCGGGCAATGTCTAGAGACATTTTTGGTTGTCATAAATTGGACAGAGCAGGGGTTTGATGGACATCTCCTATATAAAGGCCAGGGACCCTGCTAAACATCCTGTAATTCATAGAACAGTTCCCCACAACAAAGAATTATCCAGTTCAAAATGTCAGTAGTGTTGAGGTTGAGAAAAATATGGTTTACCATAGTGATCCAGCATGTTAAAATCACTCAGGGTGAATTAAAAATACAACTGCCTTTGCCCTCAGCCTATCCCTAGACTAACTAAATTGGAATCTCTGGTACAGAGGCCACAGCATGGTTGTTCATTTTGTTTTGCTTTTTAAAATTCCTCAGGGTTTCCAATGCATAGCCAGAGTTGAGAACCTCTGTTCTAGAGGGAAGGATAGAAACCTCATTCTTTTTTTTTTAATTTTTATTTTTACTTTATTTTACTTTACAATACTGTATTGGTTTTGCCATACATTGACATGAATCCACCACGGGTGTACATGCGTTCCCAAACATGAACCTTCCTCCCACCTCCCTCCCCATAACATCTCTCTGGGTCATCCCCGTGCACCAGCCCCAAGCATCCTGTATCCTGCATTGGACATAGACTGGTGATTCATTTCTTACATGATAGTATACATATTTCAATGCCATTCTCCCAAATCATCCCACCCTCCCCCTCTCCCTCTGAGTCCAAAAGTCCGCTCTACACATCTGTATCTCTTTTGCTGTCTTTCATACAGGGTCATCATTGCCATCTTTCTAAATTCCATATATATGTGTTAGTATACTGTATTGGTGTTTTTCTTTCTGGCTTACTTCACTCTGTATAATCGGCTCCAGTTTCATCCATCTCATTAGAACTGATTCAAATGTATTCTTTTTAATGGCTGAGTAATACTCCATTGTGTATATGTACCACAGCTTTCTTATCCATTCATCTGCTGATGGACATCTAGGTTGTTTCCATGTCCTGGCTATTATAAACAGTGCTGCAATGAACATTGGGATACATGTGTCTCTTTCAGTTCTGGTTATTGCTGGGTCATACAGATGGCTAACAAACACATGAGAAGATGCTCAACATCACTCATTATTAGAGAAATGCAAATCAAAACCACAATGAGGTATCACTTCACACCAGTCAGAATGTCTGCGATCCAAAAGTCTGCAAGCAATAAATGCTGGAGAGGGTGTGGAGAAAAGGGAACCCTTCTACACTGTTGGTGGGAATGCAAACTAGTACAGCCACTATGGAGAACAGTGTGGAGATTCCTTAAAAAATTGCAAATAGAATCTCATTCCTTTTTAAATGCTGTGGGCTGCTAGCACCCACTGCCCCTTAGCCCCAGACCTGAGAATCTGCATTTCTATCAAGTTTCCAGGTGATGTTTAAGCTGCTGGTTCAGTGTCTTACGGAGCATTTGTGTACCATTCAACATAGCACTAGGCATTTCTACTCTCTGGATGGCCCACCACACAGAGACAGCAGAGATCCCCAGCAGACTAGGGCAGTCGCTTCCTGCATCAGAGAGGGCAACCCCCCTTGACTGGAACCTAAGGCTCTATCAAAGTGACTTCTCCATTCTGCCAAGACAGAAGCAGCTCTTTGAGGGAGGGGAAGTGGGTAAAGATGTTAAATATTCACTTAGATTCTCTCTGCCTTGCTTTGCAAGCAGGAAACAAAAATATCGGTGACTGGGTCATCTTAGCAAAACCTCTTTCATTTTACTCTTCAATTTCTGTCAGTACACAATTTAAATCATTTTAAATTTTTACAGATTATAAAATTTTAAAGATTGAAACACCTTTATTCCTAACATTTCTAAGAAAGCGTAAGCCAGGGAAAACAAGCTTGAAACATTTAATGGTTCCCTACTCAATAATTAACTTTTGAAATGTGTGAAAGTTGCCCAGCCATGTCCAACTCTGCAACTTCATGGACTGTAGCCTGCCAGGCTCCTCTGTCCATGAGATTCTCCAGGCAAGAATACCAGAGTGGGTTGTCATTTCCTTCTCCAGGGGATCTTCTCCACCCAAAATTTATATACATATATATATATATATATATATATATAAAATAGATTGCCCTACACATATACACATTTACCTGCTGGACACTTTGCCCTCTTTCTATATGCTCCAGTCACCCTGGCCTTGATCTTGATTTTGATCATCTCTCCTCATTCACCTTGGCACAGTCACAGTGACAGGGTTCAGCTCCAGAAGGTTCTTGAATTCTTATTTTCATTAGTGATGGCCTGTCTAGTAGGCCTCCTGCCTGTGCTTCCCACATGCCAGGCATGAAGACCCTTGTACCAGTACTATCTGAGTGAGATACCATCTCAAATCCTCCGGTCTTTGCTCAGATGTCATCTCTTTCCCATCTGGACCCCTCTTTCTCAACACCTTTGCTCTGCTCTACTGCTTTTCCATAGCATACATTACATACAACCAGCACTACCTGATTTACTTAGTCTTTTTATTGTTTATTGTTTGCCTCTCATTCAGAGGAGCCTGGTAGGCTACAGTCCACGGGGTCACAAAGAGTCGGACACGACTGAGCGACTTCACTTCACTTCTCATTCAAGAGTCTATGCCCCATGAAGGTAGAAATCCCTGTTGTGTTCACTGACAGGACTTACATGCCTGAAATAATTGCCTGGTACTTCGTAGGTATGCAGGAAACATTTGTTGACCAAACAGGTGTTTTTTTTCAGGTGGTTTGTTGGTAAAGAATCCACCTGCCAATTCAGGAGACTCAGATTTGATCCCTGGGTCAGGAAGATACCCGGGATAATGGAATGGCAACCCACTTCTGTATTCTTGCTTGGAAAATTCATGGACAGAGAAGCCTGGTGGGCTATAGCCCATGGGGTCACAAAGAGTTGGACACAACTGAGCAATGGAGCACACACACAAATATTTCATGTTTCCTACAACTTTATTGCTTCATCAAATTATTTACAAAATTCTGTTTGGAGCCTGTGTCTTTACTACATCCCAAGCAAACAATGAGAAAACCTACTAGACAGGCCATCACCAAATAAAATAAGAATTCAAGGACCTTCTGGAGCTGAAATGCTGTCACTGTGACTGTGCCACAGTGAATGAGGAGAAATGATCAAAGTCAAGATCAAAGACGTCCACAGAGCCCTGGATATTAAGGGTCTCATGAAGCAGGGTAAAAGTTTGAATTGTATTTTTAGGTCATTAGGAAGCCACCAATGGTGTTAGGCAAGGGTTTGGGTAAAGACTGAGCATCATAACAGGTGGTTGATAAGGGCCTCTGGATTGCTCTGAGCCCGGCACTGCCCCTGTTTTTATTTAAGGCTCTATCTGTCCCTAATCATCTGATGATGCATAGTTCATGCAGAATCATCTGATGAAGCAGGCATGCCTGTGCTGGGTAGGGCAGTATTAGCTCTAAGTGCAGAGTCAACTCATCTTTAAGAAGCCTGATTTAACGCCTAGATCCTCGCAACTCAATGTGTGGTCTGCAGATCAACAGCAGCAGCATTACCTGGGAGTTGGGAAGAAATACAGAATCCCATGTCCCTCTCTGGACGGAAGAAACTGAAGTCTGCATGTTAACACAATCCCCAGGTGACTTCACTTCAGTTCTATTCAGTCGCTCAGTCGTGTCCGACTCTTTGTGACCCCATGAATCGCAGCACACCAGGCCTCCCTGTCCATCACCAACCCCCGGAGTTCACACAGATTCACCTCCATCGAGTCCGTGATGCCATCCAGCCATCTCATCCTCTGTCGTCCCCTTCTCCTCCTGCCCCCAATCCTTCCCAGCATCAGAGTCTTTTCCAATGAGTCAACTCTTCGCATGAGGTGGCCAAAGTACTGGAGTTTCAGCTTTAGCATCATTCCTTCCAAAGAACACCCAGGGCTGATCTTCAGAATGGACTGGTTGGATCTCCTTGCAGTCCAAGGGACTCTCAAGAGGCTTCTCCAACACCACACTTCAAAAGCATCAATTCTTCAGTGCTCAGCTTTCTTCACAGTCCAACTCTCACATCCATACAGGACCACTGGGAAACCATAGCCTTAACTAGACAAAGTAACGTCTCTGCTTTTGAATATGCTATCTAGGTTGGTCATAACTTTTCTTCCAAGGAGTAAGCGTCTTTTATTTCCATCCATGTTAAGGTTGAAGTACTTCTATCCTGAAAGAAATCAGTCCTGAATACTCATTGGAAGGACTGATGCTGAAGCTGAAGCTCCAATACTTTTGCCACCTGATGCGAAGAACTGACTCACTGGAAAAGACCCTGATACTAGAAAAAGTTGAAGGTAGGAGGAGAAGAAGGCAACAGAGGATGAGATGTCTGGATGGCGTCACCGAATTAATGGACATGAGTTGGAGCAAGTTTGGGAGTTGGTCAGGGAAATCAGGCATGCTGCAGCCCATGGGGTCGCAAAGAGTCAGACACGACTGAGCGACTGAACTGAACTGAACTGTACTAAGTGATTGAGCATGCACATTATTTATACTAACATGCAACAGGTTTATTATTTTAAACAAATCAATATTTTTCATTTCTGTTTTAATTTCTAATATAGTATATGTCAATATATATAGTCCATGTAAACAATAGCTCTGAGTCCTCAACAACTTTTAAGAGTATAAAATGTCTGGAGATCAGAAAGTTTTGAGAACTGCTACATTAGAGCAAACTAAAATGAAGACTGAAAAGTCTCTTGTGGGAAAGAGACTTTTCAAGTAGACTGTTGGGTAAGCAGGATGGAAGATACTGATAAGAAAGGAAAAAAAGTCAACCTGCTTATAATATAAATAAACCTAACCATGAGCAGGAATGGAAGTGTCTAAATTAGGTAATGTTCTCTTTATTGTGGTTATTTCCTCTGTCATAAATAACCCAACTGCTAAACCCAGGCACATTCTCCACTGAGCACCCTGCTGTTCTCTCCTCTCAGAATGCTCTTCTAATAGTTATTCATATAACCAATTTCCTCACCCACCTCAGGTCCTGGATCAAAATTTATCATCCCCAAAATGCACACCCTTATCACCCCAACCAAAAGCGCAACCCACCCCATGCCATTCACACACATTTCCGCCTCCCTTCAGCCAGCTTGATTTCTTTTTCACAGACTTAACTACCTACTAAAATACCACTTAACACATTTTTTTAGTACATCTGCTGATACTATCTTCTCTTGTTAGAATGTAAGCTGCAAAAAGGAAACTTTTTGACTGTTTTGTAATCTATCCCCATCAACTGTTCTAGAACAGTGCCTGGTACCTGATGCCTTACAGTAACTATTTGTTAAGTATCAGGAGAGTGAGTTTTGCATATAGAGGTAGTGGAATTTAGAGATCAGGATTGGACGTTACAATGAAGCAAAATTTGGACTTGAATATTGGTTCAGACAATTACCAGGCTCAAGCTCTTCAGCAAACTATTACTAATAAATGCTCTAGCCTTCAATTTTCTCACAAGTAAAATTCTACCTCCCAGGATTATGGTGAGAACAAATAAGAAAATACCTGAAAACAGCATACTGCCTGGAACTTAGTAACTGAGCATTAATCACACTGCTGTGGTTATTGCACCATTATTCACTACGTTATCTTTTATGCTCCCAGGAACCAGTGTCCAGGGTATACTGATTGGATTAAAGGCAATGCAGAGCCTCAGGTTCACTTTTGCTACATAAAAAGTAGCTCAATTTTCCATTGCTCAAGAAGATAATACTTTTCCAGACTCAGGGATATAAGTGAAATGAATTTGATTCATTGCATGTCCATGCTAGAAGCATCATGAGAGGTTATTTAGTTCAACCTTTATTTTAACTTAACAGGTAAGTAAATGGAGGCCTGAGGTGAAAAACTGTTCTAAAGATCACATAGCTTGTTAGTACAGAATAGAATCTAAAATCCAGATTTCACATTCCCAGGCAATATTTTTTATACTCCAACTGGCATGGAAACTGTCTATTTGAGTACTTAATCCCATAGTTTTTATCCTGTGCAAGATTAGCATAGAGACATAGAAGAAAATATTATGTCTGCATGGACCCAGGATGCCTCTTGAGTGCTCAGTAGCTGCTGACAAAACATGCCCATTATCTTTATAACTCATTATTAATGGTTTGCACAGGAATAAACACTGAGCAAATAATTCCTACTTATACACTGATACTTCATCATGAGGGCTTCCCTGATAAAGGGAGGCTTCCTTGATAGCTCAGTTGGTAAAGAATCCGCCTGCAGTGCAGGAGACCCAGTTCGATTCCTGGGCCGGGAAGATCCCCTGGAGAAGGGATAGGCTACCCACTCCAGTATTCTTGGGCTTCTCTGTGGCTCAGCTGGTAAAGAATCTGCCTGCAGTGCGGGGGACCCAAGTTGGATCCCTGGGTTGGGAAGATCCCTTGGAGAAGGGAAAGGCTACCCATTCCTGTATTCTGGCCTGGAGAATTCCATGGACTGTATAGTCCATGGGGTCACAAAGAATCAGACATGACTGAGTGATTTTCATATACACTGAAAGAACATTAACTTCCTTCATAGAACCATGTAGAAGATCCTAATCAAGGAAAGATAAGTCACTGAAGTTATTGCTGCAGAGATTTTTTTCAACCTTAGTATATTAATTTTATATCTGTCAAGTTGTATCTATAAGCTGCACATTTATATTAAAATTCATTAATCAATTCAGTCAACTATTTTGGTTAACTTTTCCTCTGAATATTGCTCAAAAGTGTCAGACAGTAAACTCCATGAGATTTAGTTCTATTCTTATGAGTAACATTTCCTAAATATATATTCAAAATTGTCCCAGTTATATACACTTATATACAAGTAACTATAAAGCTGGCTCTCCCACTTGCACAGAGAAATTACCAAATGATATGCATGAAAAGAGAAGTTGTATAAAACTCAAATATGTGGGATATGACAGTCTAGTCTCTGATCAGGTGTCAAAAAAAAAAAAAGGAAGCTAACAAGAGTTGTCATGGAAATATGTTTTAACCACTGAAAGTGCTTTAAAGATCCCTCCTATTTGCCAAACATAACCACCAACTCTAGTGCACAATACAGACCCATGCAAATCAACATCATAAAATAATATATGGAATGCAGTGCGATGGTAGACCTCCAAGACAGAACAAAACACTGAAGAATAGGAAAGTTCCCTCTGGTAGCTCTATATGAAGTGCTTTACCTGAAGAATCTAATCTTTAATCCATCTTGCACTCATTCATTTAACAAACATTTATTAAGCACCTGCCGAGTAGGGTTTTGAGCCTCTGGAGTTCAAAGATGGATGACATTTTGATATATTACCCAGCTTAGAATTTAGGAAAGAAAATCCAGACCAAATCTATTTTGAAAGCAATGGGTAGATAAGGAAATGAAAATAAAAACTTTCAAGTTTAGCTGGAGTAAAGGCTCTCCATTGGGCAAAGGCTAAATATATAATTATCCAGGGTTAACTGAAGGAGAAAAACAACCAGGAAATGTAAACACTGTTCTAACAGATTAAATCTAAGTTTCAAGGGTTGAATAGGAAATACAGGCAGTAATTTCATCATGGCTAAACAGGAAATACATGATCAAGGAAAGGCAAACCAATGGTAAGTACCTAGAATGAGAAGGGATGAATAAATGGAGTTATGAGTCTAAAGAATATTTATTCACCCACTGAGGAAACAGTCATGATATAGTCATAGATGACATTCTCCTATGTGGGCAGTAGGACATCTCAGTAATAAAATACATTTATTCCCACCACATTTCTTACCCAAATAGATAATACTCAGGGCCAACACAAAATACACAACAAATTAGGTGGTAGTTAGCAAAATACCAAATAATATGGGATAACAAAACATCTTGGATCATTTTAGTCTTCGGGAAATCACGTGAATAAATGTTGCCTATTCATTTAGTTCTGCAAAGTTAAGCAATGGGCAGTATTTGGCAAAGCAACTTACTTTCACTAGCTGCAAATAAAGAATTCTGGAAGGGTTCTTTATCTTTTAGGGCCCTAAATTTCTATCTACCAGCTCTGAAATCATGGCAGTCAAACAGTTTCTCAAATAATCCCACGAAAACAATCCAGGCCTATTCATTCACATTTATTTGTTTGCGTGTTTCCCCAGTTTTCCTGCCTAAGGAGATACATTACAGTCTGGAGCATAAAGTCTAAAGTGGGATGGCCTGGGTCAGAATCAGACCCATCCCTGCTGGTTGTGTGATCTTACAAGAGTTAATATTCTCAGCTTCAACTTCCTCATCTGTACAAGGGACACTATAGAAGGAAACTACCACTAGAGACTGCTGTGAGGCTTAAGAAGACTACCACGTGGTGAGAGTTCAGTAACCTTGGCCATGATTAGCAAATGGTATTCTGAGCAAAGAAGAATGTGGTGTGGACTTCCCTGGTGGGACACTGGATAGATAGGAATCCCCCTGCTAATGCAGGGGAACACAGGTTCGATCCCTAGTCTGGGAAGATTCCTTACAGTGCAGAGCAACTGAGCCTGAGTACCACAATCACTGAGCCGTGGTGCTGCAACTACTGAGGTCTGTGTCCTTATAGAGCCTGTGCCCCGAAACAAGAGAAGCCCCTGAGATGAGAAGCCTGTGCAGTGAAGCTAGAGAGCTGCCCCCAGCTCGTGGCAACTAGGGAAAGACCACATGTAGCAATGAAGACCCAATGCAACCAAAAAAAAAAAAAACGTGGTGCCAATGGCTATCACTGGCCTGAAGAGACAGAGTGAAGTCCGTATGGCTTTTTAATGTGTTATTGTCCTTCCTAGGCTCCTGTTTAAATGAGTTCAAATATAATCATATGTCACTATTTAGTTCACCTGTGCTATATGGCGGCTTCCCAGGTGGCACTAGTGGTAAAGAACTCACCTGCCAATGCAGGAGATGGAAGAGACACAGTTTTGATTCCTGGATTGGGAAGATCCCCTGGAGGAGGAAATGTATTCTTGCAGTGTTCTTGCTGGGAGAATCCCATGGACAGATGGACAGAGAAGCCTGGTGGGCTACATTCCATAGGTTTGCACAGAGTCAGACACGAGTGAAGCAACTTAGCATACATGCTACATGGTCCTCTAGATGTTTCGTGAGGTCTTTCTGAACATCTTTTTTCACCTACGCTGATGCTCACATCTAAAAGGATTATGCCTCCATTCTCCTCATGAGTTAAGTTCTGAGTAAGTTAGTTCTCATTCTAGCAATCCTTTTGGTGTCCAAAGAAGGAAGATCTCACACTGAGCTCTCATCTGCAACTTCATCCAACAGGGGCATGGGCAGTGTATGTCCTTAGGACAATGCCATGTACAGTGTGGCTCAGGGGGCAAGGAGAAGCAGGAAGTGGGGAAAATGACTCTGAGAATGGTTTCAAGAACAGTGAAAGCTTCTAGACCCAAGAGCCTTGCTGGCCATGGCTGCCTTGGTTTCCTTCTCTCCTTACCAGTGCCTAGACAACAAACTATCCCTGAAACCACAGTGGAGAACTCTTATAAGGCACCTTAATGAGTCCTTCATGCCTGCTTAGAATGCACAAGCTATGTTCAATGTAAAACAATTGATTAGATTTTCAAATTATCAAGCTAAAGATAACTATCAATGTACAAACAAGCTGAGAAAGAAAAAAAAAAAAGTCTTTTTAAGTAAAGGAAAAAAACAGTAACAGGAACTAGAGTCATCTTTCCTGACCTCTTGGGTACCTGATCTTTAACCTACATAAGCTGGAGCCTCAATACACCATAATCTTGCAACCTTGGACTAGCAGGTTTGGATAAGCATCCCCAGGACCACTGCTGCAGTTTGAATTATTATTGGTGCTTGGAATATAGAAATTAAAGCCATCACGTTCTGGGTCCCTTTAAACCAAGACTACATAAATAGCATCATCAAAATATGAAGTTTTCGTAGAATTGGTCCTACTGACCCTTTACTCTGTGATGTTTTGAGGGGGCCTTCCTATACAGAGAGCTGAAGGACCACTTGATGTATGAATCCAGCTTGTTTTTTCCAACTTCCCAAGTTTATTCCCAGTGATACTGGAAATGTATGGAAAGAATACCATGTCCAAAAGAGAACTGGCTTGAAGCAAAAACTTTACAAATGTGAATCTTTAAAAAAAAATGGCTCTATTCTAAGAACTGTCAGAAGAAGAATTAAAATAAAGCTCAGGTGTGGTTATCTGAATATCATATAACATACTCCAATATTAACAGTATATTGTCTATTATAAAAAGATAAATGCCCAGTGATGAGGCAAAGAGTAGTTGACATGAACGAGCTCCAAATGGAGAGAGACTAATTGATCTTCAGCTCTTTCTCCCTGAAAAGAGAGGAACGTATTCCAAATATGTAGTTGTTCTTTCAATAACAGCACTGTGCATATAATATCTGAGGGCTTGTGTTATGTGTTGGTAAGACTACTGTCTGTATTTTGTCTGTGGATAACCAAAGACCAAGGGAAATATATAACTCCTTAGGTAAGATGACCAACTAATATCTGAAGCAAAGCTACTCTCTGGAGCAGCTGGAAATGCTTGTTAAAATAATCTGTGAAAGAAGGTCAATCTCACTATTCTCATGACTCTCAAAATCTTCAGTGCAAAAAAACAAAAACAAAAAAACCCACAGGGGAAGAAAAAACCCTTTAGTGCATATCACCTGGGAAGCCTATGAAAACGACATATTCCCAGGGTCCTAACCCCTTGAGCATGCCTGAGAAGACCCAGGAATTTCCATTTATGACAAGCATTCTAGGAATAAGATAGATATATAATTAAAGGGTTGGAAATAGGGCCTGCAGATAAGGGCCAAAAATGTGAGTTATTTAGAAAAACAGAGACAGGATTTCATTTGTTTCAAGTACTGTATACATAGATTATAGATAATAAAGGAGCAATTTTCTATTTCTACTACACTGAACAACTTAGAATTGCGACAGGAGACATGTAGCACAGTATAGACTGAAACATACCTGTCTCTAAAATGCCCTGATTAGCACCACTTCAGAGTCTGTCCTTCTGTCCTGTTGTTTAGACATGGCAATCCACTGGCAAGGATGGGCAAGCTTTCAGAACAAACAGAAGCAGGGAGCAGAATATTAAGCACTGCAGATCATAACCCACCCCAGGAACTCCAAAGGGAGAGAAAACTGGGGCAGAGCCAGGGTGTTCCCAGATACCCATAAACTCATCCACAACCAACAGCCACAGAAGGGGCCCAGAGCCGCGGCTCTTTCACCACTTGCCCTTTGCTCAGGCTGACCCTCTTCTGTACCCAGGCCTGAATGTACATAAAGGTGTGATGTCAGCATGTTTGTTTTGGTTGCCACCCTGGTTACCTGGTGTCCTCGGGTCATGGGCTTTGGATTCGTACTAACAGAAGCTCAGAGTCTAGTTTACTAGATTTGTGATCTTCCAGCAAATTGCTTAACCTCTGCAAGTCTCAGTTCCCTCAGCTGTAAGGTGAGAATAATAAAATCAACCCCACAGGGTGTTGTGAGGATTAAATGAGTTAAGAAGGAGTTAAGATGTAAGGCCACATATACACTCAACAAATTATAATTTCTGCCATTTCTTTTATTGCTTTAGCACTACTGAAGTCATTGATACTATGATCATTCACATCATTATTCCAATGGACCCTGAAGTTCTTAGATTCCAATGAGAGTTCAGGAATTACAGGCCAGGGAACACTGCTTCAGCCCATTCCCACTTTTCTCTTTAATACCTAAGAAACCTCTACAATCTTCCAACTTAACTGCAGTCAGTGAATTCATAGTTAAGGGTTATCCTCTTTGTCACTGACTCAATCACATTCACCAATTTTATTAATATAATTTTAATCTTTATTTTAGGTTAGAGTATAGTTGATTAACAATGTTATGTTAGTTACAGGTGTACAGTAAAATGATTCAGTTATATATATTCATGTATCTATTCTTTTTCAAATTCTTTTCCCATTTAGTTATTACAGAATGTTGAGCAGAGTTTCCTTTGCTACACAGTAGGTCCTTGTTGGTTATCTATTTTCAATAAAGTGTTACCCTCTTTGTCACTGACCTAATCATCTTCACCAATTTTATGAACATCTTTAAAACAGTGTTCTCTATATCTTAAACCACAGCCATAATCCTAATGATGAAAATTTCAGGCATTGCAACAGATTTGAAGTCAGAATTTGGGGGTTAGAAAGATCTATCTGTTATTCTTCATTCACACCAGTTTGTAAGAGATCAACTAAGAATAAGCAGAATCAGATCTTCCCATATATCCAACTTTATTTAATGCTGGGATAATGTTGAGACTGGGCATAAAGTTCGGCTAGTGATAACATGTGATTATGAACTTCCAGTTTCAATACCTCTTTTAACCTTCCAGCCATGACTACTTTCCAGAGAAAATGCATACTTCTCACTGCCTGAAAAAGCCGTGTCCCCATTCTCTCCTAGAGAAATCTCGAACATTCTTCGAAGATTAAGTCAGAAGTCCTCCTCTGTGAAACCTTCCCTATTACCTGAAGTTGAAGGTAATAACACATAGAACTAAAGAGCTGAAAGCAAGCTTCTCTGATTTTATGGCTTGAATATATTCCATGTTTTAAAAATGCAATTGAAGGGCTTTTAGTAGGAAAACACTGACTGATTTCAACTCTCAGCATTCTACAGGAATTATGATTTTTTTTCAAAGCTTTGGTTGTTTTTTTCATCTGCACTTATTTGTCTTAGGACCTGTTTTCACAGGAAACCAAGAAAAGCCATATCATAATATTCATGCTTGTGAGGGTGTAAGGAAATGACCACACTCATACGTTGTGTGGTAAGAACACACATTTCACAGATCTTTTTAGGGTACTTAATAGGCTATCAACATTTTTAAAAGGCATATCCTGTGAACAAGGCATTCTTCTAGAACTTTATAGTAATCTACCTAGGAGCACAAAGAGAGAAATATGAGGATGTTCTCTGCAGAATACTATATAATAGACAAATGTTGAAAATATCTGTAAAAAAGAAAAGGCGACTAAATTACAGTATAAGCATTTATGAAACACTGTGAAGCTGTTTAAAAGGTCATTTAAAAAGCATGAGTTTGAGCTATATTTTCTATAGGAAAGATGTTGACAATATACAAGTGAGCAAAAAAAAATAAATTAAAAAGGCATGAGTATTGTGTTCTGTATCTGTTATTTTCCCCTCTCTTTCCAGAAATACACATACACACACACCCCTCAAACTATTAGTGTGGTTACCACTGGGGAGGCAGATGCCTTAGGGGTGGAAGTGGTAGCAATGGTACAGAAGGGGCTACAAAGGAGAATGCCTTTTTTTTTTTTAAGTGCATATTACTTTTAAAATTGAAAAAGAAAATAAATTCATTAAGATATTAACATCTGAAACATTCTTTACCATTTTAATTTTTCTTAAACTTCACAATCAGCACTGGCAGAAAAAAAAACTCGGGATGTTACCTGTACATTCTCCTTCTATCTCATATATCAGTGTAAACATGTGTTGGGACCAAATTTAAGGGTTGAAATAAACTAAAATGCTATTAACAAGGGAAATTATCTGCTGACACTATTGTCTTATATACAATTGCTAGCTCTGAGAAAATCCACATGAACAAAATATATTTCAAACACTCATTATAGTTTTCTAAGCAAAATAAGGAAAACCACAATTACAAAGGCAAACAGGAAATTAAACCCAACTATAAATGTATACCTAAACCTCCTGTATATGTTTTCTTTCTTTATCCAGGAAATTAAATGATACTGAATGACAGTGATCTGCAATCTCTCAAGTGTTTAAGAGCAAGTACAGCATTGACTTATGAGAAAACTACAGCAAACAATGCTACTGTCGAGAGGACTTAATAGTCTTGAAAAAAAATGCTGCAAAAAACTATCCCCAAAAGGCAACCCATCGTGAACCAGGTGTTTTTGTCTCCAGAATTTGCTTTCCATAGAATTCTATGAGGGAGAGTGAGTTTCAGGGAGAATGTGCTGGCTAGTTACTGTGAAGCCCAAAATGCAATGAGAAAGACATGGGGTGGTGGTGAGAAAAACAGCCCCCGCTTGGCTGTGTGATTATGAACAAACACTAAGCCTTGACTGTAAACTAGGACTAAATATATAACATGACAAGGTTGCTCTGAGGATTAACAGAAAAAAATGTGCAGCGAAGCATTTTGTCTAGATAATACTACTCAGGTATTGATTTGTGTTATTATTACATTTCTGTTTTTAAAAACTCCCATGCTGGGATGAGGACAGTAAGATGATCAAAAAATGTAAAAGATTTCAATAATGCATCATTTTTGTAAAACCACTCCTAATGATCTATGACTTGATCAACGTGACTGGCAGATATCTATGGAAACTCAAGAGGAACAAATAGGCCAACATTGACAAGCAGCAGCAAATAATGTCTATTAAAACTGCTTGGTTAATGATACGGGGTCCATTCATTTGGCTAATTAATGTTTACTGAATATGAACTCTGCTTCACATACTGTGTTAGATGCTAGGGACAGATAGTACTGTGTAAAACTGGGCTCCTAACTAACAACTCAGAATCACTGCAGATGAAACGTATTGAAAAAAACTACATAATTCCAAGTATGCAGTAGTTTACCTAGGAGATGATCCCAGAAATCACTGTGAGGAAATGAGGAAGTGAGACAGGCAAGGGAGAAAAACCAATAAAGAGTACACTGACTAGCCAGTTACTTCTACAGTAGAGTAGTCAATTATCCCTGAGGACTGAGGAGTTCCCAGGACACAGGACTTTCTATGCTAAAACTGAGACAGTTTCAGGAAATCTGAGATGAGTTCATCACCCACCTCTGTCAACAAGTGGGTCTCAATTATTGTGAAGGCCTTCTGAGGGATTGCATAGAACACAACTTAGAATTATCTCAATGAAAGGCAAGAAAGTATTTATCCACCAGCCTTCAGTGGCTGAGGATCACTCACAGGCATTATTTTTCAGTGACTGCCCACCTAACACATTCAGTGAAAAGGCCTGTCCTGTGTCCAGAGAATGTCCTCTGAAATCAAGACACAGGAAGATGTTGGCATGTTTATGAAGTATCTGCAGGCAAACTCTAGGGTCAGCCAAGGGGACATGGGCAAGGCATCAAGGCCATCTGATACATGATTATTCTTTCCCAATCTGATGGGCTAAAGAATGAGCTCCAGGCTGTTTTCATCAAAATTCCCTAATTAGTGCAGAGTTTTGACCTAACTTCATATTTGCATCCCTTTTTGAGCATTTGAAGACAGTTTGAGGGTATTTTATTTTCTCAGCCTCAGACAACTACTCCCATAATAGAAACAATAAAAAGTTTCACAGAATTTATCTAGAATATGTGTGTGCTGGGGTGGGGACAGAGGTGGGGAACAGCGCAAACTCTTTCATGGAAACTGAAGTTGAGAACTCACAACTTAGTCATAGTGTCCCCAGTGTCAGCATCCTTGTTATACTTCCCTTTACCTTTAAAGGAGAATTGAGATCCTTCAGTTTTATAAAGCACATTTTTTAGGTTCCCACTGAGTTGATTAACGGCCATGACTCAATCTTGTGTCTCTTCCAAGGTTCTTGTCACATACCCATTTTCTCCTCCCAGGTATATTTGCAGATCACCCCTAATTCCCTGAAGGCCTGAAACCTGTAAGCCTGGGTGAGCACCACCTCCTTTCACTTCTGCTGTGACCATCATGGTCCATTTCTATTTTCTCCAAGACTCAAAATTTTGAATTAGATTCTAGCTGACTACTAAGGAAATCAGGGATGTTTAATGGAACTCTGAGAACAGTCATTACTGACACCCAACACACTCAAATCTCTGGTGTAATTTAAAAGCCATTACACTGTTTAGCCTAAAAGCTATAGTTAGAGGGACTCGCTGTATCATAATAAGAACACGAGATTTGCACATTCAGAAGATAAATAAATCATACGTTCAAATTGTAGGTTCTGTCACTTTGTTAAACTCTCAAACATTTCCCCAACTACTCAAGGCCTGACCTTATTAATCTGATGTGGTTTTATGCACTCTCTCACCACATTTCATAGCACATATGCTATGGCCTTTTACCAAGCTTACCCTCCCACCATGATTACAGACAGTATCTTAGAATGATGATCTTTTGATGGTTTCATTACCAAGCAAGATGCAATCTGTATAATTCCTTTCCCATAAACTAATTGCTTAGACTTTTCCTGTTAACTTTTCATTTCAAAACTTGTCCTTTGGTTTCAAGGAATAAACCAGGCCTCTTTACAGAGCAGAGAAGGCAATGGCAACCCACTCCAGTACTCTTGCCTGGAAAATCCTATGGATGGAGGAGCCTGGTAGGCCTGCAGTCCATGGGGTTGCACAGAGTTGGACACGACTGAAGCAACTTAGCAGCAGCAGCATTTTATAGAGAGAGCAGCTGAGATCCCAAGATGTTGAATGACTTACCTGAGGTCACTCAACTTGCAGCCGCAAGTCCTCTCCCTAGGTTACTTGCCTTTCAACCACATCACACATCATGCATGTCTTCTTGCTTATCTGGAAAGAAGAGAACATCTCAGGCAGTTTCTCCCCATCCATGTGCCTGGCTCAGACCTGAGTGCTTTAGGATCTTCTTCTGTCGCCACCTCTGTAGACATGAATGAATGTCAACAGCACGTACAGTCTCTTCCAGACATTTGGTGCTCACAGTATCCTATGCAGACAGCTATTCACAGTTTCATAAATAATGTATCTGTCTGTACAACTCAAGGTCAAGGCCCCTAGGACACACATCGTAATTATGTATTTCTTTTCATTTTCTCATCATGCTTAAATACCTGCCACTATGCATATGGAGATGTTTAACAAATATTTAATGAGGATGATAATGGTAACTCCATTGATAGGACCATTTTTTTAAATGATGTTGTAGGGACTAATATTATATTAATATATATATGATCATATGTGCATGATTTATATGTTCAGTTCAGTTCAGTTCATTTCAGTCACTCAGTCGTGTCCGACACTTTGCAACCCCATGAACCGCAGCCCGCCAGGTCCCCCTGTCCATCACCAACTCCCGGAGTCCACCAAACCCATGTCCATCAAGTCGGTGATGCCATCCAACTATCTCATCCTCTGTCATCCACTTCTCCTCCTGCCCCCAATCCCTCCCAGCATCAGGGTCTTTTCCAATGAGTCAGCTCTTTGCATCAGGTGGCCAAAGTATTGGAGTTTCAGCTTCAACATCAGTCCTTCCAATGAACACCCAGGACTGATCTCCTTTAGGATGGAGTGGTTGGATCTCCTTGCAGTCCAAGGGACTCTCAAGAGTCTTCTCCAACACCACAGTTCAAAAGCATCAATTCTTCGGCACTCAGCTTTCTTTATAGTTCAACTCTCACATCCATACATGACCACTGGAAAAACCATAGCCTTGACTAGATGGACCTTTGTTGACAAAGTAATGTCTCTGCTTTTTAATACGCTGTCTAGGTTGATCATAACTTTCTTTCCAAGGAGTAAGTGTCTTTTAATTTCATGGCTGCAATCAACATCTGCAGTGATTTTGGAGCCCAGAAAAATAAAGTCAGCCACTATTTCCACTGTTTTCCCATCTATTTGCCATGAAGTGATGGGACTGGATGCCATGATCTTCGTTTTCTGAATGTTGAACTTTAAGCCAACTTTTTCACTCTCCTCTTTCACTTTCATCAAGAGGCTCTTTAGTTCTTCTTCACTTTCCGCCATAAGGGTGTTGTCATCTGCATATCTGAGGTTATTGATATTTCTTCCAGCAATCTTGATTCCAGCCTGTGGTTCCTCCAGCCCAGCATTTCTCATGATGTACTCTGCACATAAGTTAAATAAGCAGGCTGACAATATACAGCTTTGATGTACTCCTTTTCCTATTTGGAACCAGCCTGTTGTTCCATGTCCAGTTCTAACTGTTGCTTCCTGACCTGCATACAGGTTTCTTGAGGCAGGTCAAGTGGTCTGGTATGCCCATCTCTTTCAGAGTTTTCCGCAGTTTATTGTGATCCACATAGTCAAAGGTTTTGGCATAGTCAATAAAGCAGAAATAGATGTTTTTACTGGAACTCTTCTTGCTTTTTCGATGATCCAGTGGATGTTGGCAATTTGATCTCTGGTTCCTCTGTCTTTTCTAAAACCAGCTTGAACATCTGGACATAAATAATATATATGCATTATACACATAGAGCTTTATTCTTGAGATTAAAATCAATTTTTGAAATTAAAATTAATTATGTTTAGTATTGAAACACTAATAAGAGATATTGGCTTCCAAATACAGTGCTGCCTGTGCAGAAGCCATAATGGAATCCACACTAGTGCTCCATTACAATAAGGCAATGGAGTTGTTCCTTGTTCTTAATGTGTTTTTGTTTTGTGTTTTTTAGAGCAATTGCATTACAGAACTAAAGAGATGAATTTGCATTTACAGAGCTGACAATTTTAGTAGACTCCTGATGTGAAATGCTTTATTCAATTTACTTCCCCAGAGATGGCAAACTCCCTAAAGCTGAAGTCCTGTTCTCCAACCATTTAGGAAACTGACTAAAACCCAAAGGCAACTTTGTTCCAGAGTTAAAGATCAAAGAACTCTTCCATGGGTTAGGGAATAACAGGGCCAGAGAAAAGCAACTAATATTTTTTTATCTTGCTACTGCTCTGACAAGGGGGTAGGAATTTGTGATTTTGCCTGCATATCTTCTGTAAGGTATAAATGGAGACCTTTAAAGTTACTGGTGGGAAAAAAGTTAGGAAATAAGACTTACAGGAGAAAATGTAAAGAAAAGGCAAAAAGAACAGGAAGTTTTCACTAAACAAAGATCAGAGGTGGTTTTAACCTTCAGGTATTTAAAGGTAAGCCATGGTTTTACATTTTTACCAAAGTAAGACAAGTATGGACTCCCTGGTGGCTCAGACGGTAAAGCGTCTGTCTACAATGCAGGAGACCTGGGTTCGATCCCTGGGTCAGGAAGATCCCCTGGAGAAGGAAATGGCAATCCACTCCAGGACTATTGCCTGGAAAATCCCATGGACAGAGGAGCTTGGTAGGCTACAGTCCATGGGGTCGCAAAGAGTCAGACACGACTGAGCGACTTCATTACAAGTATGAATTGCCACAGGGAAACTAAGAATTTTAGGCAAAGAAGAAAGCATGTAAGGTGAAGAGAATGCACTGCTAAATTCACAAGGTACCTTAAATGCTCCAAATTGGGAATTTTGCAAAGCAAGGAGTCTGAGCTGGCACACGGTGGACTGGTGCAATGAGAATAGACGTTGATATGTCTGGCTCAAAGGCCAGAGAGTTCTTTGCTTCTTCACTAGCTCAGTTGTTTGTTTTTTTTTTTTTCAAACTATGCATTACAATTCATTAATAGGCTATGAAGTCAAGTTGTCACAGCCAAGGCTTTTGAAAAATGGTACAGGACAGATTCTATCAGAGTGTACTGCAAGCTATTTTAAAAAAAGGTAATTATTGTTCTATGAAGCTTTGATCTTTGATTTGGTTATGTGTATATGTACTGAGTCAAAATGTAAAATTTTAATATTTCTTATGTGAGTCCCAATAAAATGTCTGAAACCACACACACACACACACACACACAGAGAAATTGGCATGTCTGGGTAGGCACAAAATTCTCAAAGTGACAATCTTAGCTTGGACCTGTGACCCAAATCTTCTACTGCCCTAAAGGAAGGTTAATAACAAGAGCTCAGTGTTTCAGAGGCCATGGAGTGAGTTGTATCCAGGGAGAGCAGCTCCTGGCAGGACACTGTGGGTAGTGTACTCGGCATTCCTGAAGCCATCAAAGTGTCTGTCAATCAAAGTCTAAACATTTGGGGCTTTCCAGGCTTAAAATTCAGAGAAAGTGATGGCACCCCAGTACTCCAGTACTCTCGCCTGGAAAATCCCATGGACAGAGGAGCCTGATAGGCTGCAGTCCACGGGGTCGCGAAGAGTCGGACATGACTGAGCAACTTCCCTTTCACTTTTCACTTTCATGCATTGGAGAAGGAAATGGCAACCCGCTCCAGTGTTCTTGCCTGGAGAATCCCAGGGTCGGGGGAGCCTGGTGGGCTGCCGTCTATGGGGACACACAGAGTCGGACACGACTGAAGGGACTTAGCAGCAGCAGCAGGCTTAAAATTGTCACTCTGAACATAGTCAACAAAAATTAATGAGTTCAGTGAACTTTGTCCAACTACAAAGCACACGACACCACAGGATACGGGTACTTACACTGATGCCCATTCCATCAGATAACCATTCTGCCCGTTCAGGAGCAGAGCTAGAAATAATGAAGACTAGGAGCTATCACAGAAACCACTGATCTACATGGTTCTGTGGTGCTGGGGAAAATTAAGTGAGGAAATAAGGTTCTCTTACCTGAATAGAGTTGGTACAGTTTGGCACAATTCCATGTAAGAAAAAGTATCAAGCTATCCTGTATTCCTTATGTAAGGTTAAAGAAGAGAAGAAAGTGAAAGTGAAAGAAAGTGGCTCAGTTGAGTCCACATGGACTGTAGCCTGGCAGGCTCCTCTGCCCATGGGATTTTCCAGGCAAGAATACTGGAGTGAATTGGCATTTCCTTCTCCAGGAGATCTTCCCAACCCAGGGATCAAATCTGGGTCTCCCGTGCTGCAGGAAGACTCTTTACCATCTAAGCCACCAGGGAAGCCTTTATGTAAGGTGGTATTAGAAAGAGACATGGTCTGGGGTTTACTCTGCCTTTATCTACAAGCAAGGACACCAAGGGCAATATGAGGCTGTGCATGGATAATACTTTGGTGTTCTGCTTCAAATTCTTTTGGGAATTGGATAGAATATAAGACATAATTAATTTTTTTAATAATATGGAATTTAAAGGTTAAACATGGCACACTGACAAGGAAATACATTTAATTCTGTCTTCATACCTGAACCTGAAAAAGAGAAGTAAACCATTCTGACTATGTGTCCTTCCTCAGAACTAGATATCAAGTTCTAAAGGCCAAAAAGCTATCACTGATATTAGATCCCAAAGAGAATCTGATAGGCTGGACTTAGACCAGCTAAACTGTGTTTACATTCTTAGATCAAGTTTATTCTGAGTCAAGGCTTACCTTTTATAATAATTTATCTCATGCATTGTATCATGAATGTTCTCATGTGGCTGCTGGTCAGATCAGAAACATCATTTGCATAAGCAAAAAAAAAAAAACTTTTTTCACCTTTCTGTGACTCAAGGAAATGCAGTCCTAAAATATGACAGTACATTGACAAAGGGTCAACTTTTGAACCTTGTACTTTGAATATCCAGAAGTCACTGATTAGCATGCAAACATCCTTGTCATGCTTATTATCTTAGGCCTTATCAGCAGAGAAGAAAACTGCCTTTTATCTGTACACAGTCTTCTAATCAAGTCTTCCGTATAACTCACATACATTTTTATAATTTCCTTGCTGGAAAAGTTATCTGAAAAAATTTATTTGAAAATAACTGAGGTCTATGTATAGAAGATTTGTTTAACCTCATACAACTGAATCATTATAATCACTGAATTTAAGAAGAATTAATGATCAAGCACATACAAAATACTAAATTTAACTGAACTGCATAATGGGTAACACCAGGATGTATTCTCTGAATGTAATGTTTAACGTTCCCAAACATTTTACGTGTTTGATATAATTTGTAAAAAAAGAAGAAAAGTTTATTTTCAATGTTTTCTGAAGTTTATATTTTGGCCACTGCAGTACTCTTGCCTGGATAATCCCACGGACAAAGGAGCCTGGCAGGCTATAGTCCATAGAGTCACAAAGAGTCGGCCATGACTGAAGCGACTAAGCACACACATTCTTGGGTCACCAGTGGACAGCAAAGCTCTTGTGGGACTTGATGCCTAAGTTGAGTACAGAGGTGGTGGTTTGGGGTGGTGGAAAGCAGAGACCACAAGAAGCCAGTCAAGAGCAATATTTGCCTCATAGTACTCAACCTAACTCAAAGGCCTTGCAAGTTTAATTTCCACATAAAATGAACAATCAGAAATACAATCAGATTACCTGAGAAAGGCAGGTACCAAAGTCAGGATTCTGGAAAAAGCTGGAAGGAGATATTCAGGAACAAAGGAAATCTGTCTCAGAAATGCTGAGGAGACACCAAGAAACAAAGTGACCAACAAAAATAAGGGAAAGTCACAGATTTGGATGGTGAGGCAGGGGATGTTGTTAGTGAGCAGGCTGCAACCGGCCATGTCTCTTCTATCCCTTGACCCACGCTTGTCATTCATTGCTCAGCCAGCCTCCTTCTCCACTAGGTTTCAACAGTCTCAGTGACAACCTGGGTTTTTCTCTCCTTGGCACCTGCATGGCCAGAATAAAGTACTGGGTTGACCAAAAAGTTTGTTAGGGTAGTTTTCCATAAGATCTTACAGAGAGCCCAAATGAACTTTTTGGCCAACCATTACTTAATTCCTGTCTGTCATCTAGATATGCTCAAAAAATATTAATTGGTTTCCTTCATCATCTTAACCACAAAATAAGAAGCCAGGATCAGATGTTCCAATTAAGAATTAGAATGAATTTATACATACTAAAATTTCAAAAATAGTTTTGAACTGTGGAGAGGGTAGAGTTATACCTGAAAAGTTTCACAGATACCGCTGAGGGCTGGGCTCTTTAAACTACCTTGTCAATGAATCCTGAAAAACCATAAGTTTGGATAAAACTCCCTTGTGGTGCTAACATGCTTCAAATTAGTCACCAAGCCACTGACGCCCCACAAAAGGAATTCATGCTCCCCAGAGCCTTCTTCCCACATCCTAAGAACTTTAATTGTTCATCATTGAGGCAACTCATAGCCACCATTCCACTGGAAAGCTTCTTTTTAAATCTGTGCAGCGTGCTACTGTGTCAAACTGAAACACTGTGTGTGCTAAAATAAGTCAGAGATGGCCGGCCAGATTAGGAAAAAAACATTGTGGGCAGGCAACCAGAGAAGAATTTGGCAAGAAAGGAAGTCAGAGGGGATTTCCAAAGTCTCCACACTGAAGGTTAGTGATACGGATTTCAAGTAATTCAACAGCAGGTTAGTGAGGAAAACCCACCGGTGGCAGAAACCAGTCACTCAGTCATGTCTGACACTTTGTGACCTCGTGGACTGTAGCCTGCCAGGGTCCTCTGTCCATGGGATTCTCCAGGCAAGAATACTGGGGTGGGTTGCCATTTCCTTCCCCAGGGGATCTTCCCAACCCAGGGATTGAATCAGAGTCTCCTGCATTGCAGACAGATTTTTTATCAATGAATTATCAGGGAAGCCACCTCTATTTATAATATCTAATAATAGCAATGCTGTGCTGTGCTGTGCTTAGTCACCCAGCCATGTCCAACTCTTTGCGACCCCAGAGCACTGCCAAGCTCCTCTGTCCATGGGGATTCGCCAGGCAAGAACTGGAATGGGTCACCATGCCCTCCTCCAGGGGATCTTCCCAACCCAGGGATTGAACCAGGGTCTCCTATAGCCAACATGTGGACACTTCACAAAGATATGAATCTGTGCGATCCCAGACAAGACAAAATGTACAAACTCAAATGAATGTTCAAAGTTCTCCAGACACACTCACACAGACACAACAATATAGACAGGAACTAAAGATTGGTTTCTTTGGTTTTGAGTCACAGCTTCAACATAAAGAGTATGCACCCTGCCACCCCTGCCCCATGTATCTGCACCATAAAGGAAAGGAAAAGATGTATATGAGATCCTGGTTTTATCACCAAGATAGATTCTTTCTTTGTGTGAAAACGTTGAGAGTTTCTCATTGCCCACAGAAAATTTACTGCCAAGCCCACAACCCTATGTGGCTTTTTAAAAAACAAGGAAGTACCATCGCCTGTCCCCACTCCTCCACCCCCCACTCAACAGGCCACATGCTCAGCCTGCCCCACATGGGCCACAGCACCTTCTGAGTACAAACAGACCTGACCACCAGAGGAAACGTGCAGAAAGGCTCCCAGGCGCTAGCCATCGAGGGAGAAAAAAATACCCACTCAGTGCACAAAGAGAAAGCAATTGCTCTGACAAAGGTGTGGCCTAGGGCTGCAAGAAAAGGAAATACAGTTGCCAAATCAGACCCAGGGCAGCAGAAGGGCATGAAATTGTCCTTCAGCTGGTGAACCATGTAGGGCTAGCACCTTGCTGGCCTCATAACTCATCAAAACACAGCAGATAAGTTGTCCTAATAGATGGAGAAATACAACTCTTTGAAAGGCCTTCCACCTCCATAAAGTTTTGGTGTATTTAAATAATATTTATATCCTGTATGTTTATCACACCTGTTTTGTGTATTGTGAATACATGGATTTTCTCTCAAAATCTCTGTAACACAAGCCAAGAAAATCATTCAAAAGTTATTTCCACAGGAAAAAATTCTAAGATTGTTCTTTCTTCTGTACAATCATATGTAGAAGGCATCCTTTTAGATGGTTACAACTCTAATTTTTCACCTTCAGTTTGGAAAATTAGCCTAAATGAAGGCATCTTCAGAAAACTTGGCCTTATTTCTTTAGAGAAAATAAAAACAGCATGCAAGCAACATGCCCAAGAACAGAAGATGGCAGAGAGGAGGAAAACCAGGTCCTGAGCTGACATTATCTTGGCTTGTATATTCTTTAGCCACCTATCCCTATCCAGGGAGAGGCAGCGCTGATTTTTCTTTCCAGTGAATGAAGAAAAGAAACTGGCATATCTTCCAAACTGTATGACGTAAGATGTCATTAAGTATATGGGAATGTACTTTAAGGCTTCCTTCCCTGACAGCTGGGGTTCACAGTGACCCTGCAGACCCCCTAGCTCCTGAGGTTTGTAGGAGGCAGACAGGCTGTTTGGGGGCTGAATCACTTTCTGAAGAAGGTACTCGTGTACTTCAGCCAGGCCCTCAAAGCTCTGCCTGGTCTGGGTAGGTCTCCTCCTTATCTAGACACCTCCAGAGCTCAGAGACCAGGAAAAATGGCTGGAAAAAGATCATATGTGAGGATGACTAGACGGGAGCTATTGTAGTTAGTCGGAATTCATAAAAAGTTAAATATCAAACTAGAAGCAGTCCATGGAAGATAGAAGATAGCCAGAAATCCTTTGATATTCTTCTCTTTGAGAGATAGGGTCTCTTTTCTTTCCCCCTGAATCTGGGTTGGCTGGTAATTACTACCAGCTGAAGAGAGCATGGCAGGACTGAAACTCTGGAACTCAACTCAAAGAGGATGGAAGTTTCTACCTTAGTCTCTATGAGTGCCGAGCAGTCTGACTACCCTGCTGGAGAGACCCTGAGACTATACACAGAGGGACAGGGTCCAACTGAACCCCACTTTCCAGCCATCCCCACCAAGGCAATAGGCATGTGACCCAATAGAGCGGACTGGACACAAGTTGAATATCACTAACTCCAATGGCTGCCACATGAAGCAAACGAATCACCCAGCCTAGGCTCACCTGAATCCCTACCCACCAAAATGAAGCAATATAACAAAATGTTCTTATTTTAAATCAATAGGTTTTAAGATCAGTTTGCATTCAGCAGTTGATAACACATACACAGCCTCTGGGAAGAGCAATAATTCTGAAAACAAAACCTCCCATTACAGAAAACTTGATATATTCTAAATTTTAGCCACCAAGTAAACAGCAGATTACAATCTGACCATGCTCCATCACATGCAAGGAAGAGAAATGCTAGAGAGAAAAGATAGGTATCTCTTGTCCACTGAGGGCTTCCCTGGGGGCTTCCCTGGTGGCTCAAATAGTAAAAAATCCACCTGCAATGCGGGAGACCTGGGTTCACCCTCTGGGTTGGGAAGATCCCCTGGAGAAGGGAATGGCTACCCACTCCAGTATTCTGGCCTGGAGAATTCCATGGACAGAAGAACCTGACAGGCTACAGTCCATGGAGTCACAGAGCTGGACACAATTGAGCAACTTTCACTTTCTTTTCCTTTCCTTGTCCATTGGCAAGGCTTCCCGAAACACATGTCAGGTAATAGGTATGTTTCTCAAAGTTGTAACTAAGCTGGATTATTGTAAATCTTTGCAACAAATATCCATAGAGTAACTAACACATGTAAGTCACTGTATTAACCACCAAGGTCATAAAAATGATTTAAATATCTCTGCCCTAGAAATTCTTGCTCTCTGGTAGGCAATCTAACATGCAAATTTTTTAATTGGTCTAAATAAGGAGTTGGCAAACTTTTATGGTAAAGACCCAGATAGTAAAAGCCTCAGGCTTTGCTGGTCAACTTTGTCAAAATAATGCAAAAAGAAGCTTTAGATAATATATAATCAAAAGAGAGCAACTGAGTTCCAATACAACTTTTATTGGGGGGGGGACACTAAAATCTGAATGTCATATAATGTCTATGTGCCTTAAATTATTATTCTTCTTTTGATTTTTTTCAGCCGCTTGAAAATGTAAAAATAATTCTTAGCTCCCAAGCTGTACAAAATAGGCAGCGGGCTAGACCTGATGTTCAAGCCATAGATGGCCAACCTTTGCTTTTTAAATTTGATCAGATGGGCCTAAAGCAGGTAGAATTTGCGAAATAAATACATGAAAGTTTAGCACCATCAGAAGCATTTACTGTATTGGATCCATGGATACGAAGATCTCCTTTCTATTTCTGATTTCTCCCATGCATAAGGGCATAAACCACCTGGAAGAGCAGGCTCAGGTGGTTTATCAGGGAGGAGCTCTGGGAAAAATCCTGAGGAGAGGAGACATTGGCCAAGGAGGGCAGGAACCATAGAGACCGACGGGGGGAGGGCACATCAGCACAGGCACCTGAGGCTGTGTCAGCTTCAAGCAAGAAACACTCAAAGAGCCAAGCGGGATTTGGATAAAGTGCCATACATATGAAAAAAATCTCCCCACTTTGCAAAACAGCCAGTGCCCTTACACAGAGTTCATCTTGGAATATACTTAAGACACCTAGAGCCAGACAAATTGGAAGCACAAAGGTAAATAAAGAAGATAATTTAAGACATTCTTCTTACTGAATGACTATTTTTTGAGTTTTCTTCACCAGGTTGCCACCCACCTTTCCTTTATTTTTATTTATTTATTTATTTGTTTGTTTGTTTTAATTGGAGGCAAATTACCTTACAATATTGTGGTGGTTTTTGCCATACATTCACATGAATCAGCCATGGGTGTACATGTGTTCCCTATCCGGACCCTCCCTAACCCCCACCCCATCCCTCAGGGTCATCTCAGTACACCAGCCCTGAGCACCCTGCCTCATGCATCAAACCTGGACTGGTGATCTATGTCACATATGACAATATACATGTTTCAATGGTATTCTCTCAAATCATCCCACCCTCCCTCTCTCCCACAGAGTCCCACCTTTCCTTTAAATGTTGCCATTCCACTTTACGCTGAAATAAGCTTGTTGGGGCCAGAGGCTTGCTAAAGGTTTGAGGTTTTGCCTATTTACTGTTTTGTTTTTGCTTTGTGTTTATGCAAAGAGCCTTAAAAGCCATTGGAAAAATTTTAAATCTACAGAGTAGCTCATCACAGGAAGCCTGTTGCCCATGCCACCCCATCTCCAGCTAGCCCACCCACTCTGTCCTCCAAGTATGATCACGTGAAAGAGCTATCTCTATTGAGAGACAGAAAGTCAAAGACACACACACACTTCTACCCTTTGTAGTTGAGAATGATGTGTATCCTGGTGCATATCTTTCCTGCCTCCTTCCCATGCTTTCAGCGGCATGAAAGTATGTTCTCCCCGCAAGGGTAGCAGCTGTGACCTACATTTTCACATTCTGATGCTCTTTGTGGCTTCCTCTTCCCCTCATGGGGCCTAAGATGCCTTCATTCAAAGCACGCTTTCCAATAGCTGGTGGCTTCGTGTCAAGCAAGTCCCCCGACTGTTTCCATCATTCTGTGTATGTAGACACCCAAACAACAAGAATGAGGTAAGCATGTAACCCAAACCAACCTAAGATAAGTCTGGTCTGCTTTGGAGAGAAAAAAATAAATGAAGTCTTAGAATGATATACAGGCAGCATTTTGCATGATTTATATGATAGCAAATAGATGTCTAATGTATGTTTCTTTTCAATCAGAAAGTCACATGATTCTTCTCCTGAGTCCAAATTAACCACTTCCATTTTGCTTAACTTATAAAAACAAAGGCCTCCAATAGTCAACAGAATCATTTTTTTAAGTAGACTCCAGAACACCTTCCTGACCCTGCAAATCATGCTTTATTTTTTCACTTAATGCTTTAGCTCTTACTGACAGCATGTAATAAAATTTTTAAAATGAGAATGTGGATAAAGTTTTGCTTTTATATTAGTGTTTCATGTTAGAATAAGCCTAACTGTAACCTTATGGATAGATAACTTGCTTAGATAAGAACAGCTTATGTAATCATTGTTTCCCCAAACACACAGACAGCACAAATTTGAGATCTAGAAGGAAGAAAATAAGGAAGGAAGGGAGGCAGGAAGGGAGGCTCAGTTTCAATCAAAAACATCTATGGCTCATACTTGGCTCCATCTCTTTAAGTTGGGATTCCAACTGTATAAATATTCCTCCCTACCCATCCCTCTCTGTCTGACCTGGTGAGAAGCTTGGTTTTTTTTCCCTTACTAAGAGAAAAACTCTTCATACCTTTCTTCCCTACAAACATCAGAAACAACTCCATGACATCAATGCCTAGAAGGTGAGTCTTCACCCAACAAGGATCCTTCAGCCCTTCCAGGTATGATACCACCACTTCCCTCTTCACTTTGCCAACCAGCTCATCATCCTTCCACCATCACTGTTCTTCCAGTATCTGCAGCTGCCGAGAACAAGAGGAGGAGGCTTTCCTTTCAGGTCAAATAATAGCTTTGGATGATCAAGTACCATGTCTTAGAATATGCCTCTTTTCCCCATTCATCTCTCCCCCAAAATATCTATATCCATCTCCTACTCCCTGGTACAAAAATTATCATCTTTTCAGTAGTCATGTACAGAGCGAGAGTTGGACTATAAAGAAGGCTGAGCACTGAAGAATTGGTGCTTTTGACCTGCGGTGCTGGAGGAGACTGTTGAGAGTCCCTCAGACAGCAAGGAGATTAAACCGGTCAATTCCAAAGGAAATTAACCCTGAATACTCATTAGAAGGACTGATGGTGAAGCTGAAGCTCTAATACTTTGGTCACCTGATGCAAAGAGCCAACTCACTGGAAAAGACCCTGATACTGTAAAAGATCAAAAGCAGAAGGAGAAGGTGACAGAGAATGAGATGGTTGGATGGCATCACCAATTCAATGGACATGAACTTGGGCAAACTCTGGGAGATGGCAAGGGGCAGGGAGGCCTGGCATGCTGCAGTCCATGGGGTTGCAAAGAGTTGGACATGACTTGGTGACTGAACAACAACCACATAACAAAGAGGAATTTAAAGTTGCAGACAGTTAAAGTTGCTAATAAACTGACCTTAGAAAGATCATCTTCCATTATCTGAGTGGGTCCAGCATAAGCAGGAAGCATTCTTAAAAGTAGATGAAAACAGAAGAAGAAATCAGAATGATACAAAGTGAAAACAACTCATCATTCCTGACAAAAATGGAGAAAGAGGGACATAAACCAAGGAATACAGGCAGCTGCTAAAAGCAGGAAACTGCAAGGAAGCAGTTTCTCTCCAAGAGCTTCCAAAAATGAAGACGGCTCTGCTGACACTTTAACTTTAGTCCAGAGAGATCTGTATCTGACCTACAGAGCTGAATATTATAAATTTATTTTAGTTTTAAGCCACTGAGTTTGTGGTAATTTGTTACAGCAGCAATAGCATACTAATACAGAACCCACTGGTGCAATGCAGATCCATGCTGCTTGGGAAACCATCCTCCACTCCTAGATCCTCCCTCAGGTTGAGGCCTAGGGATGTAGCTCATCCCACCTAGGCATGTGGACCCAGTCTTCCCATTGCCTCTTCCCTGGAGGCTGAAACTAGATCACAACTATGCGGTCTAAACTCTCTAGACTTCACTTCTAAAATCCTCATCACAATTCTAAGGGTATTTATGCAAATTATTGTCTTGATTGGCCTATAGAACATCCCTTTGCATATGGAGAATCCACTCAGTTCTTCATTCATTCACTGAAGAAACATTTATTGTTGAGCCAAATGATTCTTAAAGACTCTAAAGTAAGTTAAACACTCAAAACAGGCTCCCCGGTGGCTCAGATGGTAAAGCATCTGCCTGCAATGCGTGAGACCTGGGTTTGATCCCTGGGTCAGGAAAATCCCTGGAGAAGGAAATGGCAACCCACTCCAGTAGTCTTGCCTGGGAAATTCCAGGGATGGAGGAGCCTGATAGGATACAGTCCATGGGACTGCAAAGAGTCAGACACGACTGAGCAACTTCACATCAGTGAAAACATTAGAGCTGTTACTTCTGACAGGGAATGTTCCAGAAAATGACTACTTAAGTAAATGCCTTTGCCAGTACTTTCACTTTTCTCTCATGTTGATCTGCTCTAGAAATCTTAACAACTATAGATCAAAAAGCTCTAACTCGCATGCAGTTCATGACTTTGCCTGAGTAAGAATTCATCTTTCTATAAAAAGCTCTTTATATAAAATAGACAAACCATTAGCCAGACTCATCAAGAAACAAAGGGAGAAGAATCAAATCAACAAAATTAGAAATGAAAATGGAGAAATCACAACAGACAACACAGAGATACAAAGGATCATAACAGACTATTATCAACAACTATATGCCAATAAAATGGACAACCTGGAAGACATGGACAAATTTTTAGAAAAGTATAACTTTCCAACACTGAACCAGGAAGAAATAGAAAATCTTAACAGACCCATCACAAGCACAGAAATCGAAACTGTAATTAGAAATCTTCTAGCAAACAAAAGCCCAGGACCAGATTGCTTCACAGCTGAATTCTACCAAAAATTTAAAGAAGAGCTAACACCTATCTTACTCAAACTCTTCCAGAAAATTTCAGAGGAAGGTAAACTTCCAAACTCATTCTATGAGACCACCATCACCCTAATACCAAAACTAGACAAAGATGCCACAAAAAAAGAAAACTATAGGCCAATATCACTGATGAACATAGATGAAAATATACTTAACAAAATTCTAGCAAACAGAATCCAACAACATATTAAAAGGATCATACGTCATAACCAAGTGGGCTTTATCCCAGGGATGCAAGGATTCTTTAATATCTGCAAATAAATCAATGTGATATACCACATTAACAAATTGAAAGATAAAAACTATATGATTATCTCAATAGATACAGAGAAAGCATTTGAAAAAATTCAACATCTACTTATGATAAAAACCCTCCAGAAAGCAGGAATAGAAGGAACATACCTCAACATAATAAAAGCCATAAATGATAAACTCACAGCAAACATTATCCTCACTGGTGAAAAATTGAAAGTATTCCCCCTAAAGTCATGAACAAGATGAGGGTGCCCACTCTCACCACTACTATTCAACATAGATTTGGAAGTTTTAGCCACAGCAATCAGAGAAGAAAAATAAATAAAAGGAATCCAGGTTGGAAAAGAAGAAGTAAAACTGACTGTTTGCAGATGACATGATCCTCTACATAGAAAACCCTAAAGACTCCACTAGAAAACTACTAGAGCTAATTAATGAATATAGTAAAGTTGCAGGATACAAAATTAACACACAGAAATCCCTTGCATTCCTATACATTAACAATGAGATAACAGAAAGAGAAATTAAGGAAACAATTCCATTCACCATTGCAATGAAAAGAATAAAATACTTAGGAATAAATTTACCTAAAGAAACAAAAGACCTATATATAGAAAACTATAAAACACTAATGAAAGAAATAAAAAATGACACAAATAGATGGAGAAATATACCATATTCATGGATCAGAAGAATCAATATAGTGAAAATGAGTATACTACCCAAAGCAATATATAGATTCAACCCAATCCTTATCAAGCTCCCAATGGTATTTTTCAGAGAACTAGAACAAATAATTTCACAATTTGTATGGAAATAAAAGCAATCTTGAGAAAGAAGAATGGAACTGGAGGAATCAACCTGCCTGACTTCAGACTATATTACAAAGCTACAGTTATCAAGACAGCATGGTACTGGCACAAAGACAGAAATATAGATTAATGGAATAAAATAGAAAGCCCAGAGATAAATCCACGCACCTATGGACACCTTATCTTTGACAAAGGAGGCAAGAATATACAATAGAGAAAAGACAATCTCTTTAACAACTGGTGCTGGGAAAACTGGTCAATCACTTGTAAAAGAATGAAAGTAGAATAATTTCTAACACCATACACAAAAATAAACTCAAAAATGGATTAAAGATCTAAATTTAAGACCAAAAACTATAAAACTCCTAGAGGAAAACATAGGCAAAACACTCTCTGACATAAATCATAGCAGGATCCTCTATGACCCACCTGCCAGAGTAATAGAAATATAAGCAAAATAAACAAATGGGACCTAATTAAACTCAAAAGCTTTTGCACAACAAAAGAAACTATAAGCAAGGTGAAAAGACAGCCTTCAGAATGGGAGAAAATAATAGCAAATGAAGCAACTGACAAAGAATTAATCTCAAAAATATACAAGCAACTTCTGCAGCTCAATTTCAGAAAAATAAAAGACCCAATCAAAAAATGGGCCAAAGAACTAAACAGACATTTCTCCAAGGAAGACATACAGATGGCTAACAAACACATGAAAAGATGCTCAACATCACTCATTATCAGTTCAATTCAGTCGCTCAGTCATGTCCAACTCTTTGCAACCCCATGAACCGCAGCATACCAGGCCTTCCTGTCCATCATCAATTCCTGGAGTCCACCCAAACCCATGTCCATTGAGTCAGTGATACCATCCAACCATCTCATCCTCTGTCATCCCCTTCTCCTCCTGCCGTCAATCTTTCCCAGCACCAGGATCTTTTCCAATGAGTCAGCTCTTCACATCAGGTGGCCAAAGTATTGGAGTTTCAGCTTCAACATCTGTCCTTCCAGTGAACACCCAGGACTGATCTCCTTTAGGATGGAGTGGTTGGATCTCCTTGCAGTCCAAGGGACTCTCAAGAGTCTTCTCCAACACCACAGTTCAAATGCATCAATTCTTTGGCATTCAGCTTTCTTCACAGTCCAACTCTCACATCCATACATGACCACTGGAAAAACCATAGCCTTGACCAGACGGACCTTTGTTGGCAAAGTAATGTCTCAGCTTTTTAATATGCTATCTAGGTTGGTCATAACTTTTCTTCCAAGGAGTAAGCATCTTTTAATTTCATGGCTGCAATCAACATCTGCAGTGATTTTGGAGCCCAGAAAAATAAAGTCAGCCACTGTTTCCACTGTTTCCCCATCTATCTGCCATGAAGTGATGGGACTGGATGCCATGATCTTAGTTTTCTGAATGTTGAGCTTTAAGCCAACTTTTTCACTCTCCTCTTTCACTTTCATCAAGAGGCTCTTTAGTTCTTCACTTTCTGCCATAAGGGTGGTGTCATCTGCATATCTGAGGTTATTGATATTTCTCCCCACAATCTTGATTCCATCTTGTGCTTCCTCCAGCCCGGCGTTTCTCATGATGTCCTCTGCATATAAGTTAAATAAGCAGGGTGGCAATATACAGCCTTGATGTATTCCTTTTCCTATTTGAAACCAGTCTGTTGTTCATGTCCAGTTATAACTGTTGCTTCAGAGAAATGCAAATCAAAACCACAATGAGGTACCATCTCACACCAGTCAGAATGGCTGGTATCAAAAAGTCTACAAATAATAATTGCGGGAGAGGGTGCAGAGAGAAGGGAGCCCTCTTACACTGTTGGTGGGCAAGCAAACTAGTACAGCCACTATGGAGAACAGTGTGGACATTCCTTAAAAACTGGAAATAGAACTGCCTTACCACCTAGCAATCCCACTGCTGGGCATACACACTGAGGAAACTAGAATTGAAAGAGACACAAGTACCCCAGTGTTTATCGCAGCACTGTTTACAATAGTCAGGACATGCCATCAACCCAGATGTCCATCTGCAGACGAATAGATAAGAAAGTTGTGGTACATATACACAATGGAATATTACTCAGCCATTAAAAAGAATGTATTTGAATCAGTTCTAATGAGGTGGATGAAACTGGAGCCTATTATACAGAGTGAAGTAAGTCAGAAAGAAAAACACCAATACAGTATACTAACGCATATATATGGAATTTAGAAAGATGGTAACGATAACCCTATATGCAAGACAGCAAAAGAGACACAGGTGTAAAGAAGAGTCTTTTGAACTCTGTGGGAGAAGGTGAGGGTGGGGCGATTTGAGAGGGTAGTGTTGAAATGTGTATATTATCAGTATGTGAAGCAGATCGTCAATCCAGGTTTGAGGCATGAGACAGGGTGCTCAGGGCTGGTGCACTGGGATGACCCTGGGGGATGGGATTGGGGGAGAGGTGGGAGAGGTTTCTGTTTGGGGAACACATGTGCGCCCATGGCTGATTCATGTCGATGTTTGGCAAAAACAACTACAATATTGTAAAGTAATTAGCCTCCAATTAAAACAAATAAATAATTTTTTTAAAAAGCTCTTTATATAAAAACCACTTCATACAAAAAGTCAAAACATAAATGAGATTCCCAGAGAACCAGTCCTTTACTGGTGGCCCAGTGCAGTGGTAGAGACCCAGATCTGCATTAGACTACTCGGCTTCTCATCCATCCCAGCTTTGCTTCTCACAAGCTATGAAAGGACCCAATTACTGAACTTTTTAACTGCTTCGATTTCCCCATTTGTAAAACTAGCAAAATAAAAATATCTCCTTTATGGAATAGTTATAAGGTTAAATAAGTTAATACATGTAAGAAGCTTAGCGTAGCATAATTACCACTCACCACTGTCACACTTTGTCACTTCTTTGGTTCTCTCAACGTCATCATTTTGGATATCCTACTAATTTCCAGTCTCACCAAAGGCCAATGCTTTTTACAAAATATGGTTTTCCAAAAAGAAACATGATAATGTACTTTTTCTAGTGGCCATCCAAATGCAAAATCTAAGCTACTTTGAGGCTCCTTTTGTATTGCTAAACTCTCATTCTCCCTACTGAAGGTTCAAAATAAATTCCTTCAATGGTTTTAAAGCATAGGTTACTGGAAATTAACTCCCTTAAGCTGTTTTATAAAATTCCTTAGAGTGATTCTTCAAAGTATGGAAGGAAGGCCATCAGCATCAAAAGTACCAGGATGTTTGTTAAAATGTAAATTCCAAGGCCTCACTTGAGATTTAATGAATTCACATGGAGGGCCATAAATCTGAATATTAATGAACACGTTAGGTAGTATTTCTTAGGCATATGAAAGTTTAAGAAGCATTGACTTAGCACGTTTTTAATTTAGAACCTATACTGATTTTATTATGTTCAAGAACCCAGCAGGTAAAATCAACTTTGAAGAAAGGCCAGGCTTAGCTGACCTGTACATCATTTTCTTTTAAAAAAATTTTTTTAATAAATCAAGAAAGAAAAATACAGAAGACTGATGTACTGAAGAAAGTGACTTATTAACAGAAAAGCATTGTTATTTCATAGCTCAGACACCACCGAGATGAATGAATCTTAAAATGCAGTCTTAGCAACAGAATTACATGTGGTTTTCACAATAAACATTCCATTATCAGAATTTTGATTCTAATATTAGAGTGCTTGAAGTGTACTCATATATGATAATAATATTGAAAATGCTAGCTGTGGCTGCATGCATTCTTCATTAATTTTCCTTCAATATGTAATATAATTAACTGGCAATCATCAGCTCTAAAAACAAAAAGAACATTGCCTCAGCATGTTTATTGTGAAATAAAGGGTTACGTGTCAAAAATGTGCTAGGAATAGAAAGGCTGACATCATCTACAGCTTGGTGTAGGTTTTTCTTACATATCTCCAAAGAAGGAAAAGAAAAACCATGTCTTGGTAGGCAATGCCAAATATTTCTCTCTTTTTTTTTTTTCATTTTTATTGGATTTGTTTTGTTTTGTTTTTATTGTGATAGATGAACATTCAACCCCAAATATTTAAGGAAATTGGTTTTGGACACATATGTCCTCAATTGGCTGTCTCTCATTTTTCAGAGGATGAACAGCAGCCCAGTTGCATCAGAATCTTCTGCTTTCCTTGTTTCAAATGTAGATGTCCAGACCATACCTCTAGTCTCTGAGGTTAGGGCCTAGAAACTAGCACTTTTAACAAGCTACCCAGGTGATTCCTGCACACAATGACATTTTGAAAACTACTTTTTTTGAGAATATATAATGAAGTTAAACTTAATGATGTATCTCTCTTCCTTATTTTTGAAATTTAAAATTATCTTAATGGTGAACTCAGTAAATAGAAATCTAGAAAGTTCACTCATGACATATCCCATTTCACAAGAAATCAAGTCTAAAACTGTAATAAGAATCAATAAATATTTTCCAAACAAATGAGCAGAGTTAATTATTAATACATGAGGCAATAAAATGGAGACAATGAGCAATGATTTATTTGACTTTACCAATATCAGAAAGATGAGTCATTAAAGACAGATCATCTCTATTAAACCTGTACTCAAAGGCCACAGTAACATTTAATCATCTTTAAACCCACTGAGAGTACTTAAACCCTCTATCACAACAGATAGTTTTCATTTTTTTCACTTGTCAAGGGGGAAATAAAAGCCTGTTATATATTGACCAGAAATGTGAATAAAATGGAAACCAAACCAACAAAGTTTTGCAATTTGTTATTATCTTTGTTTCAACTTTCTAGATTTCTCTTGATGCAGGTGGTGTTACACCATCCCTCCAATAATTAATATCCACCCAAATGAATTCTACTTAATGGAGAAGGTTATCTATGGTCAGGTGTTAGTAGCTGGCCCCATCACTCATGAGCCCAGTTTACTGGCAATGTAGGTAGGAATGGCCAGACTGATTACTCTTCCCATGATACAATTTGTCCTGAGCTATTTGATAAATGACACCTGCCTCCAATTTGTCTTCCCTAATGCCACAAGCATCATAGCCCCTACCTAGCTCCCAACACATGGCTGGGACATCTACAGCAGTTCTTACCCAACTCTATGGATTATCTCCTTATATTAGTGGTTTCACTTTTAAATTACAAATATTTTTTAAATTATAGGAAAGTTACAAGAGAAAAAAATTTAGATCATTTTGGCATTATACCATATGCTTATTATAACTGAATAAGAATGCAATTATTAATCTTTTCACTTAATAGATCATAGATATCTTATTATAGCTATGCTTATTTTAATAATTTTGTAATGTTTCTTCAAATGGGAAAAACTTGGTTTATCTAAACTACCTCTACTATTAGGAATTTAAGCTGTTTCCAATGTTTTTCAATTATAAATCATGTTTTGATGAGTATTTGTGGTGTTTTCTGTATTTCAAATTACTTTAGAACAGATGTCTAGTCCTAAGATTTATAAAGCAAACCTATTTTTATTGACTTTTGGAAAAGATTATGTGAGTTAACTGACCTCCAACAAAGATATTATTAGTTCACTTTTTCACAGCATCCTTGTCAAAACTGAATATGTTTCTTTATTTTTGTTAATTAAGGAAAAAATCCCATTGCTAATACTATATTCTGTAGTACTTTGCTGTTGTTTTTTTTTCTCCAAGTATATGAATGGTAAAACTTTTTGAAAACTAGAACTAGCAAAGCTGCAAACAAACAGAATCTGAATGGAAGGACAAATGCACACAAAAAAATTATAACCAGTCATTGAAGAAGGTTGTGAACATCAGAGAATAACTTCAGAAAGAGGAAGATTCTGACTGAGTAGGAAAAAAATGAGTTCAGGATCTGGAAGAGTTCCAAGTGGCCAAGTGGGGATACAATCAGGCTGAAGGTTACAAAGGAAAGGAAGGAAGAGAACTAGATTTGTTGAGCACTACTATGTGCTGGCAACCGTGCTAGATAATTTACAGAGTTTATTATTTAATACTTGCAACAGTGCTATTCTCTCCGGTGTACTGAATTAAATTGTTGTTTAGTTGCTAAGTCATGTCTGACTCTTTACAACTCCAGGGACTATAGCCCACCAAGCTCCTCTGTCCATGGGATTCTCCAGGCAAGAATACTGGAGTGGGGTGCCATTTACTTCTCCAGGGGATCTTCCCAATCCAGAGATCCAAGCAGGTTCTCCTGCATCGCAGGCAGATTCTTTACCATCTGAGCTGCCAGAGAAGCCCAAATAGTATTCCTCCAAAATATTACATCCACCCAGAACTTCAGAATGTGACTGTTTGGCAACAGTCTTCACAGATGTAATTAGTTAAGATGAGGCCATACTGGATCAGACTGAACCCTAAATCCAATGACCAATGTCCTTACAGAACGATCCTATGAAGACACAGACACCAATCTACTCTGGAAAACAGAATATGTGACAACAGAGGCAGAAATTGGAATAATACAGCTATATGCCAAGCGACCCCAAGGACTGCTGACAATCACCCCAAGATACTTTCAAGAGACAAGGAAGGATCCTTCCTTAGAAACTTCATAGGGAGCAGGGCTTCACTGACACCTTAATTCTGGACTTCTGGCCTCTAGAACTGACTGTGAGAAAATAATTTTTGTTGATTTAACACACTATGCTTAAGGTAATTTGTTATATTGGCACAAAGAAACAAATATAAATTAGGTATTTTATTCTGGTTTTACAGATAATGAAGTTCAAAGAGATTCAACATCCTTCAAGGACCTTTAGCAGAACCAGGTTTCAGACTAAAGCAGCCTGACTCCAAAATGTGTTCTTTCTTCCACATTTTAATGGCTTCACAAGAACCTTTGGTTCTAAATCTGATAATGCCACCAATCAGCTATGTGAAGTTAATTAAGAAGTTCACGTAATTTCAGGGGAAAGGTCAGCAGGAAGGAATAGTTAATAGAGTTTGGGATGGACACATAAACACTGCTATATTTTAAATGGATACCCAACATGGACCTACTATATAGCACAGGGAATTCTGCTCAATGGTATGTGGCAGCCTGGATGGGAGGGGAGTTTGGAGGAGAATGGATACATGTATATGTATAAAGTTCTGTTCACCTGAAACTATCACAACATTGTTAATTGGCTATACCCCAATACAAAATAAAAAGTTTTTTAAAAAGGAAGCTCATATAATCTCTTTTGGTCTTAGTATCATATGTGGAAAACAGTTACTGACTTGGGTGATTTTTGATACTACGATAGACGTCAGCTGCCCAGCTACAGCTCCAACCCTAGAGAGGAAGGGAGCCAACTAGAGAGGGAGGCTCGAGGAATAGAGGACTCTCTGAGCACCGCTTCACTAAAGGTATTTCCTGTGCCCTGCCTTCACCCCCACAATCCAGGCCCACAACAGCTCTTTAGAAAGGGACCTGTAGAAAAGATGCTTTCAAGGAAGAAAAGGACACTTGAGAATCTTAACATGACGGAGCTTGAGTCATGGACCTGGTGTTATCAGAGAGCAAACTGTGTCTTACTTGAAAAAGGGCTTGAGAACAAAGTTACCACTCTCAGAGCACTCTGAAACCAACGACATTCTTCTCTGTTTCTGACTTCAGTGACACCCTTTGCCGTACAACACCATTCCTACATTGGAGCCACAGTCCATTCCCATACTCTAGGAGTAATAAACATCTTGTATTAGACTTACTGCCTGACTCCAAACTGTAACTAAAGACCATCATGAATAATTTCAAATTCCCTGAAGCACAGTATTTAGCATCTCTCTCTCTTTTCAGTGAGAAATAAAATAACAACAGTAATTGCTTCAATGGCAATGAATGAGCACTACAGAGCCAATATTTCATTCAATCCTCAGAACTCTAGATGTCATCATTCCTGTCACTGTTCTTATTTTCTCTAGGAAGGTTCTCAACACCAAGAAGTTTGAGACCAGTTATTCACTTGTGCAGTCATTAAACCAAGCACAAAGAATAAAAAGAACCAATAAGACATGGTCATGAAATAACAATTTTGGTTAACTATATACACACACAAAGGGAAAAATCTGAAAAGATGTAGCTCAGCTGGTAAAGAATCTGTCTGCAATGCAGGAGACCCCCAGTTCAATTCCTAGGTCAGAAAGATCCCCTGGAGAAGGGCCTGGCTACCCACTCCAGTATTTTTGCCTGGAGAATCCCCATGGACAGAGGAGCCTGATGGGCTATAGTCTATGGTGTTGCAAAGAGTTGGACATGACTGAACAACTAAGCTCAGCAACATATACACACACAAAAGGAAAAACCTGAAAAGATGTGTTACAAAATGTTAAGGACTATGATATTTGAATAAAGGGTGATTTTGATTTTCTATTTGTTCTTCTATTTTTCTACCATGAATATTGATTATATTTGTCATCATAAAAACATTTTTTAAATGACAAAATATCTGCCTTTCAGGGATTTATAGTGAGAGAAGCAGGTGTATCAATAGCCTGCTCAGCACTGCTGCAGCGGTAAACTTTTGTGTACTGCAACTAGAGAAAGCCTGCATGCAGCAACAAGGACTCAGCACAGCCCAAAATAAGCAATTAATTAAAAAACCAAAGGCTAAGTTTATGAGTGATGAGCACAGAGTCCCACTGAGGGCTGCCAGATTACCAAATCCCATTTTGTTTTCCCTACTCTATACTGCCTCTGGCGTTATGTTCATTTGCCTGGAGGTTTGCTCATATTTATTTTGCTTCATTGAAATTAAGTTGCAGACTTGCCAGAGCAGTGTCAACAATGTAATCTGACAGATCAGCCATTGGCGGCCTCACCCAGGCTGCCGGGTGAGCAACCTCCTTCCCTTCTCCACCCACAGATCTTTGTACCAAAGGAAACGCAAAGGTGGTGACATCCCAGCCCCCTAAAGAGGTGCTTTAGACACAATTAAATGCTTCTATTCATCCCACAAATTATATTTTGTCTGTCCTATCACTTCAATCTGAACTACACTGCATGCTCCTTAACAATGTCACCCACATACCAAGGCTGGTAAAAGAAAGTTCAAAAAGAAACTCCACACTCTGCCTCCTTATCTACTTTCTTCATGTACAAAATGAGGGCCTAAGATCTTGAAACTGTAGAGACCACTCAGGCATAGGATTTGAGTCTTGATATGTGTTCGCCAGTGACTGATTTACTTTCCAGTCCTACAGCCAGAGTCTCAGGGGAATAATTTAAATTATTTTAGTTTTTCTAACCTTATAAACATTTCTAGTCTCTGTTCTTATAATTAGGTTAGGGATCATGGCCAACATGGTCACATTCCTGACAATCGTAGTACTGAGCAGAGAATGAGTAATGGATAAACACTTGGACCAGTAGATTAATTTATTGTTGAAATTAGGCTTCGGGTATTTTTTCTAAAATCTCAAAAATGATATAGAATAATTATTTCCTTATTATAAACCATACAATTATTAACTCTTAATCTTAGTTATTCAGCAGCAAAGTTTCTCAAATTCCCTGCTAATATTTTTCCTATGTCCCATCTCCTCCTTTCACTTGATCCAGACAGAATTCTTAACTGCTTAGTGGAAAAAGCAACTGAAGCATAAACATGATCCTGAAGCCATGCTGGGCCATTTTGTTTCCCTGTCCTCCCATAACCCTTCTTCCTTTATACAGTTCAGTGTCTGGATAAAATATTACTTGCCATTGAAAGTCTGGGTCAATTAGGGTCACTCTCTTCAAAAATAAGATGCAACGTGGGAGTCTAATCAGTACATGTGATTTAGAACAAGTGTCACAGAGGGACTTGAGCTCATATCTCACGTCACAGCCTGGCTCCCTCTGTACAGTGAGGACCAGCTCTTGTTTTTTCCTTTCTTAATCACATAACATAAAGAGAAAGAGATGAGAAACTGAGAAATGGGGGCGGGGGATGGGGACGAGACTGGGGGGGGGGAAGAGACGATAAGCACTTGGTGGTTAGATTCACAATTCAACTGAATTTGCCATGGAAATATCTCACCATGAAGATTAAACTATGGAAATATCTGCCTCATCCTGGAAGCTGCACTGGGCTTAGGTCTACATACAATGCTAAGAGCTGAAGTTAGCTGTTGAAGGTCTGAGAAAGGGATATGTATGGGGTGTGTGTGTGTGTGTGTGTGTGTGTGTGTGTGTATCTCAATTGCTTAGTCACATCAGACTCTTTGCAACCCCATGAACTGTAGCTCACCAGGCTCCTCTGTCCATGGGATCTTTGAGGCAAGAATACTGGAGCGGGTTACTAGTTCCTCCTCCAGGGGATCGTTACGACCCAAGAATCAAATCCACGTCTCCTGCACTGCGCACAGATTCTTTACCACTGAGCCACTAGAGAAGCCAAAAGGTATGTGAGGACACAGAAAATTCTAGCTAAATGTAGTCCCACACACATTCTTCAAGTTCCTGAGTCTTTCTCAGCCACTGGCAAGTGTCACAGTGGCTGACATGCTGGCCGGCCACTGCTCCCACAGGCATCTAGGCCACACACTGGCTCCATCCCATGGTTGTTGAGGACAGTGACGACGAGGGTCCCTCCAGCGATGAGAATGCTCAGAGCAACATCTCAGCCATTCTGCTCCTTCCCATTCAGGCCTCAAGTGGTGCTCATCTCCAGGTGCCCCAGCTCACGGCCTAGGATCGCAGTCCTTCTGGGCTTCTAAAGGAGCCGACCTCTCCTGCAGTCAGTCATCCAGAAGAGGAAAAAAGAAAGAAAAATAAACAAGGGGTGGGAGGAAGGAAAGGGAAAGATAACAAAGAATGGAATACTGAATTCACTCACAAAATGGAGCTTTTCCCTGATCTATGCTATGAGGATTATGAGATTTACAAAGGGTGGAGAGATTTGGGTTTTTAAATTTGACTTCAGAGAGGCAGCACACCACTGGGAATATCTAGCAGAAACCCAAGAAAAATCTTTCATCACTTTCAATGAGGGATGTTTCCAGAATTATTGTTTCTACTTTATATATTGAATTATTTGAAATGCTATGTGCCTTGGGTAAAAAAGAAAAATTGCAGCCTCTAGGAAAAAAAGATTTTATGCTACTGGTTAGGACCAAGGATAAATATAAGCTAAATCTATTTTTAATCAGCTATTTTTAAGTCACAGTCATTTCCAAAAGCCAGCAGTACATTGAAGTTCACATATATGGTTGTAAAAGAAATATTTTCATATTTTGTGGAGTAAGTGTATTTGGCAAATTGGGCACAAAATATCGTAGGACATTTCTGTTTTACCTGAGAGATTTTTAAATCTCACAAATAAAAGTTCACATTTTTTAAAATAGTCTTTTGTGAACTTTGTTGAAAATGACACTTCAAAAAAGACTGAGGTGATAGTATCTTAAAAAGTCCAAAAGAAGACTTTTTAAACATAACATAATCTCTTCATGTTCCAAAAGAATAACAAACCCATTGGCAGCCATGGCTTTTCCCCCAATCCACCCTCAACCTGTTCATTTCATTTACAGCTTTTCTCTGATTCAGCTCCTTTTCTTTGCCTCACACCTCCAACCTCATCCATTGCCACAAATGCCCTCTTTCCACCCTTAAACCATAAAACCTGCCCCAGACTTAGCATTCTCAACAACTATCAGCCCCCTTGAGTCTGCCTCTTGTCTAGGATACTCTATATAATATAGATTAGATTTTTATGTTACATATAATACATACATATAATATGTACATATGTACATTAATATGTACATATTTATACATTATGTATTATAAACATAAGTATATATTTATTTTCACATATTATTATATATGATATATAATGTCACTCCAATAGTGGATGCTACCACATTCTGAGACTCATAATTATGTCCATGTAAAATATGCCTTCATCTATTTATCATATATGAAGTTTAAAAACATTCCATGGCTGGAATTTCTTTAGCAAAAACAATAATAACATTCACTGAGAACTTGTTACATAAGGAATAATTCCTATGCATTATCTCATTTAATGCTCACACAGTCCCTTAAAAGGAATACTATCATTCTGCCTCACCTGAAGTTATTCAGAAGTTTACTGCAGTTAATCAGATAGTAAAGACAGAATGAGCTTCAGTCCGCCAACCTCTTAAGCCCCTCCTCCAAACCACTGAACAGTACTACCTTGGATATCTAATAGACAGTTGAAAACCCCACACATTCCTGGTATTATCAAAAAGTCAGAACACAGATACGTTGCAAGCAAATCAATTAAGAATAATTATCTGCTTGGCATTTCAATTACACCCTCTTTTTCCATCAGTTATAAACCGTTGGGTTAATATCCTACTTCACAACTGCCCTGACTGTTCCTTTTTCAAGCCCCATTCCAATGTAAATATTACAAACTTAAAATTCTGGAATCCTGGGGTTGTCATCGCTTTAGGAAAAGGAACATAAGATCACTCAGTCATCGTTTTGAGGATAGAATGATTTTCTTCTAGAACTGATTGAGAGCCAGCAAAACATACAAGAGATGATGTGTCTGAGTCAGCCCCTGAAGCCACAAGTCAGGTGATTCACTTCCAGGTGCAAATCCTTACAAGGTTTCCCTGGCAGCCGAGATCAAAGTCCTCCAGGATCGCCCCTGTCCCTCTCTCCTCGGGTTCCTCCCATCCACACTCCCTCCATCTCCTGGGTTTTCATCAGGTTGTCTCCTGCCCTTCACTCAGGTTTCCACCTATTTCTCCTTATGTCTCTCACCTTACCTGAAATTATATTTTATATTGTTCATATGTTTACTTGTTTGCTTTCTCTCCTGCAGCATACTCCATGAGGTCTACCCTTCATCCTGTTTACTACAGTAATCCCAGCATGTAATAAATACCTGTTGACACAATAGATATCTACTGAATGAGTGAATGAACTGAGGGTTACAGACCTAGAAATACATAGAATGCTTCTGGAAATGTATAGAATTTTTCTTAGCTGATCACCTAGAGGTAAAATTCACTAACATTCTAATGCCCTTGCCCATCTCCATATATCAAAGATCAGCCACACTGTGATTCCACACCTAAGGGTTGGAAGGTAGAAATCAAACATTTCCCTCTCACTCTTGTTTATTCGGCTCCTTCCACTTTCTGTTAAGTATCAGCACTTAGTCTCCCTTAAGCGGAAGGAGGCAAAAGAAAATATACCACAATCACATACATTATTTCACAACTGAAAACAAGCACTGTCTATGATTCTGCAAGAGAGAAAATGAAAACATCACTTCCATTAGACCATGCTGCTGCTGCTGCTGCTGCTGCTAAGTTGCTTCAGAGACCGACTCTGTGCGACCCCACAGACGGCAGCCCATCAGGCTCCCCCGTCCCTGGGGATTCTCCAGGCAAGAACGCTGGAGTGGGTTGCCATTTCCTTCTCCATATCTGTCTTCAAATCCAGTCTAACTCCAGAAATAGCCACAGATGCAATCCAGAGAACCATTTATGACCCGACTGGCAGGTAAAGGGAACATGGTCATTTTAAGAACTTACACACCCAAACCCCAAACATGTTATAACAACCACTGATAACTACACACACCAAACCTTGCTTTTTATCTTCAAAGAAACTTGCATTGCCCACAAAAATTGACCTAGATTGTAAATTGTGGATAGTTGCAAAGATAAAAATTTTTTCAAGTTTTAATGTCTTAGTTTCCAGTTTCCCAGACATCATGGGATTTCTCCAAAAAACTTCGTGCCTCTCTCTCAGCATGTCCCCTGGTGCAGACCAATTAAATGAGGAACATCAGGGTGATGTATCTGCCTCCAGGTGGCAATGACCTTGACCCTCTTCATGTTGCTCACTATTGGCTCCAGTTGTGGCTGCCAAGAGACAGAGGATGAGCCGAAAAAGCAGGCCACACACATGGCTTCAAAGTTAGCTAACTGCTGCCACTTATTTGGATTCTCCTAAAGCAAAAATTTCTTGTCCCATTACTCTGAGCTATTCATCTTCCTTTCTGAGACCAAAGCCCCAAAGGCACTTGGGAAGCGACTTGTCTGATGATATCAACCAATCACTGAAGATAAAGCAGATTCAAAGGGGGAAAAATTATTTGTGTTTATTTAGTTTATGTCAGTGATACAGCTATCTCAAAGCTGCTCCAAGAGAGGAGCCAGTCACAAAGGAGTGACAGAAAAACAGCCACTTAGAGTCACTGGTGAGGCCCAGAGCATCGCCCTTCTGGTGTGCCTCTCCGCCCAGCTGGGAGGACTCATCCCACTGTCCCCACTTTTGCTAAACGCTCTGCCCAAAGGACCACACACAGTGCCCCGCCAAGGCAAAGGAGCAGGGAAATGACACAGGCTTCCCTCTTGCCCTTGACCCATGTGGCTAATCCAAAGGGACATAAAAATCCCTCACTGGAGATGTTCACCACATGGAGCGGGCCCCCACTGGGAGTGACTAAGAACTTTGGTCGTCTGTCCCCACATGCCCTTCGGGAAAGATCACCACGTCAGCCAGGCAGAGGACGACACAGCTGACTGACTACACTTGCTCTTTCACCCCTCAATCTTTCTTCCTTTGGCTGTCCATGGCAACCTGAGTTTTCTGAGAATCCCAAAGCGACTACAAGAAGCAGTGCTCTCTCAATGGCAAATTGACCCATCATTTCGATCATGCCCAGTTCTTAGATTCTTTCTGGTAGATAATGTTCATTGCTAAAAAGCTCAGTGTACATATATGTACCAGCTACTATTCCTCAACCTCTCCACCAGGTTAGAAGGAAATCAAGTCTTGAGCCCAATTCTGCCATTCTGTTGACTAACTTAATTAACAAGCTAGAACAAAGGAGTTGATTCAAACTTCTCTGCTAACTCAAAGTCTTAGCTCTCTGTCCTCCTTGGTGTCAAACCATCACCTTCCATAACAGGTTTTTGTAGGGTGGACATAACATTCCAAAGACAGGGTTCTAATACTCTGACAAACCAACCAGAAATCCTTGTCAGTAACAGCTCAACATACGGTTGTTTAGAGACTAAGCCCTAAGCATTATCCTATAGAAGAGTCTATAGAATTCACTATCTCTTAGAGTCGGCTTATGTAAAAGTGGAGAGTGTCTTCACGACCTTCAAATTTTGTTAATGCAAGTCCATGTCTAGTGTCCATCATGCTGTGCTGTGCTGCACTGAGTCGTTCAGTTGTGTCTGACTCTTTGCGACCCCGTGGATTGCAGCCCAGCAGGCTCCTCTGACCATGGGGATTCTCCAGGCAGGAACACTGCAATGGGTTGCCATGCCCTTCTCATCCATCATACTAACAAACCAAAAATTTCACCAAGTAAAAAACTATTTGCTGAGGAGTGAGGTCAGAGTGACAGAGTACTATGTATGTGTGTGTGCACAGCTGTGTGCGTGTGTGCTGTGTGTGTGTCCACTGCCCTGTGAGGTCAATATTTTCTGTTCATTTTTATTGTGGTTTGTTGGTTTGTTCCCTGTCTGGATTGAGTTTAGCTTTCAATCTCCATTCCACCCTTGAATGGAAGACTCCTTCCTGAAAGAGGAAATAAGGCAAAATCTTTATGGTTCAATACCAAGAGACTCTTGTACTTAGAATTATAGATATTTCCACTTAAAACTGTTTCATCCTTTGAGTTTAAAAGGCAGAAAAGAGAAATTCAACAACTGTTTATGAGCATAGGATTAAGCTTATACTTCATTCTCAGAGCACTGAAAAGGCATCGTTTGGAAATGCATACAAGTATATGATTTGATTAATAAAAATAATTAAGTCTATAGTGACTGTTTCCATCAATAGTTTTTTTCTATAGAAGTTTTTGGATTGTGAACACCTTCTTTGATCCCTCAAAATTGAAGCAAAGATAAATCTTTGCTTTGAATTTGAGAAGTTGTCTTACTAATCAAGGAATTCATTTGCTAATTTATTGTTCCTGAAGGCAAAACTGAACTCAGTGAGAAGAGATAACCTGAGAGAATATGTCTAACCATCAGAGCTGTCCAACAGCAGAATGTAATTTTTTTTGAAGAAAATTATCTTCAGGTCACTACAGGTAAGTGGGTCTGAATTCTTTCTCTCTTTACCCTATATTTCCAGATGCTTTATTTTCTTGCACTCTCCTTTTCTTCCATGACTAATGACAGTCTTCCACCACCATCTCCAAATACAAATTCATAAACATCCTCAACACATATGCATCTTGATTTCTTCTGAGATGATTTTTTTTAAAAAACCTTTTGCTAACAAATTAAATGTATAGTATAAAAAGAGGAAGGAATAAAGCACAGGGACATAAAAGAAAATCTACTTGTGAAATATACTTGGTCTGTAAGCTAAAGAAAGGCATTTTTCCAGCTCCAGTTGGGGTCTCAACACCTCTGAAATTCTATTTCTTGATACCTCTGAGATGATCGTTTCTAACTGTGATATACTTCACCTACTACACAAACCCTGTTCTTACTTCCCCTCCAAAGATTCTGTCTGAACTGTGACTACTCCACAGTTATCTTTCTTGTCTCTCTTGGAAATAATCATTCCTGGACTCCAGGACTACCTTGTCGTGCTTACTGCCTGAAGCTCATGTACGGGAGCAGGTTTGGGCTGATTATACCTTTTATGATACAGGCTCTTTTGCCTACTGCTGCAAGCTGGTGCTGTGTAGCCTTGATGGCATCCTGCCTCAAGTCTGTCTAACCACCAAGTCTCTCCTTCTTTTGAAGCCATCTTCCCTTTGGGGATGCCCACTTAGTACCTTTTTTCCATTAGAGCATGTTCCCTCTCTTAGCTCATTCGAAAGTTGGAGATAACTGACATATCTTGAACCCAGTTACTGAAGCTTTGCCTGACCTTGGGTGGTAACTGTTAATTTCCTCAGATTCTCTTTTGGTGACTTAATCCTTGACAATTCTCAGGGAAATGGTTTACCAACTCTTTATGTCTCTGATATCAGAATACTTAATTGGAAGAAAGAAATTTCATTACTTCACTGAAAGATGCTCTCCAATGCAGCATAGTTAAACAATAAAAATCACAGCCTTTGTCTACCTAAGAGGCTTTTCATACAGGTAGAATAAAATCAATGCTAAAAAATCCAGTATGTGTATTTAAGACCAGTGACGTCCTGAGAAACATCTAGAACATGAGACCCCTGAGCTTGTGCAAAAATGGTTATAGAGCAACTGGGAAATCAAATAAAGAGATATTTCCTAAGGGGTCTGATTTACAAACCTGAGTTCCCATGATGCACAGTGGAAAGCACCCCTGGGAAAAGAGACATGAAAAGTGCCGATAAAAAAAAAAGTACTGATCAAGAACACAATTAGCCCAATGGGACCTTCTCAAACTAAACTAGTTTTCAGAAAGAAAAGTCAGGACAGTTGTTGCTGTTGGGGAAAATGCTGGTCCTCCTTACTGCTAGAACATTCAAAGAAAAGAAGGAAAAACCCTGAGACTAATGAGATTAAGAAAATTGGAGAAAAAATAAAACACAAAACCCGAGAGAAGTTGGTTGGACATACATATCAACCACAATGGCACCCAACCAGCAGTCTGAAGCAGCAAAGATTTCTCAAAAACAAAAAAAAAAAATCTAATGCCACGTTTCATTCCTTCTTTATTCATCAGGGTTTTCATGAAACAGTATGTAGTACAAATGAAACTTCAGTCCCACAGGAGATACCTTCTTGAACATTGAAGTATGTTTTCTAACTAATATTTTTATATTGCTATGTTTCTTCTGCTTTTTGAATTGATTCCTTTTAAATATAAATTCCCTTCTTTCTCCCCTCGAACATTTTATGAATGATATTCATATACAATAAATTCAAATAATATTTAAAGATGTCTCTCCAGTGAATGTGGGGGTATTTACTGAGGGAGACACAAAAATATATTTGGCAGTTCTTTATTCAAGCTATTTACACTCCAACATATAAAAACATTATAAAATAAACAGAAGTAATAAATCTAAATAAATTCAAAATGCATATATTTTATATAAAATGCAATTTAAGAAATAAATATAATATACAAAAATAATGCAATATAAAACAAGTAAATAATATAATAAACATAATAAATAAATGGGTACACCAACAAGTCATATAATGCACAATAAATTCAGGTAATAAATACAATATATAATATATTCAAGCAATTCAAGTAATTTATGCTCAAACATATGAAATGAAGTACAGTGTGATACCCACCATAAGCAATATAAAAAATAAGTTTCCCATTTCTCTCTTCCCTGATTCTAAATATAAACCAGAATATTTCTGGTCTTTGGTGACCTTATCTATAACATGAGAAGGTAATATTGGTCTGCATTATCTCAGGTTTGTGTAGCTAAATACTTTACAGTTCTACAAATATTTGATGTTTGAGGAGGAAGAGTGAGAGAGTGCAAACACTGCTGATAGTCTACTCCATATCAGAGCTCCCTCTTACTTACTAAGAGAACCCCAATTCTCTTTGGGATGGCAGTATGCATGTGCTAGAGATGGCCACGTGAGATCTAGGCAATGAGATGCAAACAGAAACTGCTGAGTGGAGCTTTAGAGACAGTCCTTTAAGACAGAGATTGGGCCAACATTCCCCTTGAACCCTTTACACTTCATCCATTTGCCTGGAACATGTATGTGCATTTGAAGGTGCAGCAGCCATCTTGTAACCATGAGTTGGCAAGCAAGAGCAGAATAGAATCAGTCTGGGTCCTGGACTATCATCCTCCAGATTTATTTGTCTTTGTGTATATGTATATGTGTGTGTGGAATACACAAATAAATTTCTGTTGATCTAAGCCACTGCCAGATGTAACTCCTAACAGAAACTCAATTCTAAGTTATACAGAGTGAAGGAAGACAGAATCACACACATATAATTAAAATGATATTTAAAATGAAACTTAGAATGAAACTTAGGTATCTTCATCCAAAAGGGCTTAATTGTCTTTGGAAACAGGGATTAGAAAAGAAAACATGAAAAGGAAAATTTCCTCTGGATCCAAAAACAAAACAAAAAATATGCAAATATATAATGACTTGTCAAGCACTCTTACTTTTGAAACCTGAATAATAATTTTTTAATGTTTAATATCATCCCTTATTTCAATCACAAATTATGTCTTCAAGTAGTGTCTGACTCGAGACTTCAGTTATGCCAGCAACCACCATCTCCAGCAGGTAATTCCCTTGGAATTAGAGCTGATTTCAATGGAACTTGTGCCCACTGTGGCTGGTCAGCAGGGGGTGGCCCCATGTGAAGACGAAGTTTAGCAGGAGCACAAGGTTTAGCAGGAGATGTGGTTAACATTAAGACAATCTTAATGTTGAGATTGTCTTAAATCTCAGACAGATACTTAGTCCTCAAATTCTTAATTGCATTGATGTCCCCTCAAAAAATCAGCAGAACAGTCAAAAAGCTGACTTAAAAAAAATGAAATAATGAATGCTCCCTTCGTCAATCCTCTAAGCTTTATTTAGGTGTTGGGTATAACTACAAGGAAAGCTTTCATCCTCATTTGCTCTCCTCTAATGAAAATAAGAGTATCTTGGAGATATCAACCATGTCTTATTTCACCCCTTCCCCCATACATGCTGCACACATGCACACACATACACACACACACACATCCCTCCCCCAAATGGGAATCTGAGCATTTTGAAGAAATGCTGTTTTTCATATATCTTTTTACCTCTATTTCTTAAAGCCTTCCCTGGTGGCTCAGTAATAAAGACTCTGCCTGCAATGTAGGAGATGTAGGAGATACAGGTTCAATTGCTGGGTCAGGCAAATCCCCTGGAGGAGGGCATGGCGACCCACTCCAGTATTCTTGCCTGAAGAATCCCATGGACAGAGGAGTCTGGTGGGCTACAGTCCCTGGGGTCGCAAAGAGTTGGACACGACTGAGCACGAGCCTAAGCATTCAAGAGTGCTTAGCTCAGTAAATGTTTATGAAGTGTTTGAAAATATTTGTGAAGACAGTTGAACCAAAGGTCCTGGGTCCCAAATCTCAGTTCCACTTTGAGGAACTGTGTGATTAAGCCAAGTTAGTTAACTTCCTGTGCCTCAGATTGCTGATCTGCAAAATGGGGATAAAATGGTTCCTGCTTCAATGTTGTGAGAATTAAACATGTTTGGCAATCACTTAATATTTCTGTGTCTCAAAGTCTCCAGGTTGTTAGTGGATTAAGTGACTGTCTACATCTGTACACTTGGAACAATATTCAGCAAAGAACAGATGCTCATCAAATGCCTGCTATGATTACCAAAACTAGTTATGGACAAATTAAAAAACTATTTGGGCTTCCCAGGTGGCTCAGTGGTGAAGAACCCACCTGCCAATGCAGGACACTTGGGTTCAACCCTTGGATCAGGAAGATCCCTTGGAGAAGGAAATGGCAACCCACTCCAATATTTTTGCATAAAAAATCCCATGGACACAGGAGACTAGCAGGCTATAGTCCATGGGGTTGCAAAGAGTCAGACACAACAGACACCTCAAAAAACTGAAAAATTATTGAGCTTGATACAACACTCCTTTTCTAGAATTATAAGAATTTATCCTTTAACAAGAAAACATACTGCATGTAATATTGCTTATATATGTTTTCATAATCATACTTGGAAACATAACTTGTTTCTAAGTTCCATATTGGATCTTCCTTCCTGTAGTGGCTACCTTTGAAAGATTCTCACCCTCCCATTTCTGGCTGAACACTGTTTCAGTTTCTTTATTTCAAAGCACTACTGACCAAGTTGTGTACTGCAAACTTTTACTAAATTTTGGGTGGTTGTGGACAGATATTACAACACAGTTCAAAACTGTGTGTATATATATATGACACAAAAACTTTAAATATGAGACTCAATGTTTTAAAAAGCCACTAGCCATTTCCTGCAATAAATAATTTTTCTCTGGCTTATTCCTCTCTCATCCACTCTGTACCTTCTCCTCAGTCTCACCTTCCACAGACCATTCTCCTCACCTTTTCTAACTGCCAGTCTATTGTTGTTCAGTAGCCAAGTCATGTCCAACTCTTTGCAACCCTAAGGCCTTCCTATCCCTCACCATCTACCAATTTGCCCAAGTTTGTGTCTATTAAATCAGTGATGCCATTCAACTATCTCATCCACTGCTGCCCTTTTCTCCTTTTACCTTCAATCTTTCCCAGGATCAGGGTCTTTTCCAATGAATTGACTCATCACATCAGGTGGCCAAACTATTGGAGCTTCCACTTCACCATCAGTCCTTCGAATGAGTATTCAGGGTTCACTTCCTTTAGAAGTGACTGGTTTGATCTCCTTGCTGTGCAAGGGACTCTGAAGAGTCTTCTCCAGCACCACAATTCAAAAGCATCAATTCTTCAGCGCTGACTTCTTTATGGTTCAACTCTCACATGCATGACTACTTCCAATAGCTGCCAGTCTCTAACATCTCAATTCTGTTCCTTTCTTACCCATAATGTTTTAGTCCTTAACTGTCTACCTTAAGCTAAATTTCAAACTTAGGTTTGTACATTCAAAATTTTTAAAGTCATCTTCCTTCTACCCTTTTCAGTTCAAAGAACAGGGAGGAGCTTTGAAATTTCAAATTATGAAGTTAGGATTTCCTATCTACAAGTCTCTTTCACTAGAAGCTTCTGTACACCATGAGTTCTTTTTCCTCTTCTTGCCTCCTATACTTAAATAAGACCTACTTAGCACATCAGTCCTTTATAACTACTCTCCAGGTAGCAGACACCGTTTCAGTTCAGTTCAGTTCAGTTCAGTCGCTCAGTCATATCCGACTCTTTGCGACCCCATGAATCGCAGCACGCCAGGCCTCCCTGTCCATCACCAACTCCTGGAGTTCACTCAGACTCATGTCCATCGAGTCAGTGATGCCATCCAGCCATCTCATCCTCTGTCATCCCCTTCTCTTCCTGCCCCCAATCCCTCCCAGCATCAAAGTCTTTTCCAATGAGTCAACTCTTCGCATGAGGTGGCCAAAGTACTGGAGTTTCAGCTTTGGCATCATTCCTTCCAAAGAAATCCCAGGGCTGATCTCCTTCAGAATGGACTGGCTGGATCTCTTTGCAGTCCAAGGGACTCTCAAGAGTCTTCTCCAACACCACAATTCAAAAGCATCAATTCTTCAGTGCTCAGCCTTCTTCACAGTCCAACTCTCACATCCATACATGACTACAGGAAAAACCATAGCCTTAACTAGACGGACCTTAGTCGGCAAAGTAATGTCTCTGCTTTTCAATATGCTATCTAGGTTGGCCATAACTTTTCTTCCAAGGAGTAAGCGTCTTTTAATTTCATGGCTGCAGTCACCATCGACACCATTTAGCACTGGAGAAACAGAAAGAAAAATACATAGTACCTTCCTCGAAAAGCTCAGAGTAGCTGAAGACATGGATGCTGACACACAACTAAAACACTGTGATCAATCCCAAGAAAACTGTGTATAATATTAAGGAGGGCGTCCCTGATGGCTCAGTGGTAAAGAATCCACAAGAGACACAGGTTCGATCCCTGGTCAGGAAAGATGCCACATGCCTCGAGGCAACTAAGCCCACGCACCACCATTACTGAGCCTGTGCTCTAGAGCCCAGGAGCCACAACTACTGAAGCCTGCACACTCTAGAGCCCATGCTCCCCAACAAGGAGAGGCCACTGCAATGAGAGGCCCACAAACCACAGCTAGAGAACAGCCCCTGCTCACCACAACTAGAGAAAAGGCCAGGCAGTAACCAAGAGCCAGCACAATAAAAAAAAAAAAAAACATTTATAAGGTGTAGCTGCCTTGGTCAGGTAACAACACTTCTTCACAAACACCTTCTGGCATATGACTGAATCTGTACAATCCTTCTAACTCCTGCCAGATCATGCTAAGCTTCATAATATAAATATTGGTAAAAGTAGGAAGGGAACTTCCCTGATGGTTCAGTGGCTAAGATGCTGCACTCCCAATGCTGGAGGCCTGGTTTGATCCCTGGTTGAGGAACTAGATCCCACGTGCCGCAATTAAGACCCAGTGCAGCCAAATAAATAAATAGATAATTTTTTAAAGACAATTTGTTATTTTTTAAGAAGCAGGAAGTAACATTTTCACTTCTGCTATGGGATTTCCTCCATGTTTCCCTAAAACAGTAACACCAATGAGTTTTCCTCACACTCTTTCTTGTACCAAACCAGTGATGTATCCTCCACAATAGTCTGTAGAGACAACCCAGGACCACAGGCTAACATCCACCAACTGGGCTGCTCCCATCCTGCTTTTATCACTTGCACAGTCAGCTTGACAAACACTGACTCAGCAGTCCTTGGTACCCTGGTGGGGAACAGGCCATCACTCTCAGTATTTCTCAAGAGAATTGTCTGGTGGTTAGAATGCCACCATGAGTCACGGAGATGCTAATCCTAGCCCAGGCCCTGACTCATTCTGTGACCCTTGCCCTACACTCTCCACCCTTGGGTTTCCCAAGATACTGGGGTACACTCCTCTGTTTACCTGTTGCAAGCAAGGAGCTATATTTAGACATTGTGAATTAGCTCAAGTTGTGGGACCTTAAGTGGTAGAGACTACACGATACTATGAAACAGTGGTTCATAAAAGCTTTCAATTCTCACACATCTACCAGAGAAATTTGTAAAAATGGACGTTTATAAACTAGGAAAACATTACCAAAGTATTCAAGAAGCAGTTCTGGCAAGTCACCTTTATTCCCTGCTTTTCAGGGATGTTTGTGCTGAAGCCCAGAAAGGAGAATAACCTGCCCAAGAACGCACAGCTCTGCAGCGTTCCACTCAGCATCTTACCACTGGAAACATGCTGTGAGCCACAAATGTTAACCACAAGTACGATTTTAAATTTTTCTGATTCATGTCAATGTATGGCAAAACCGCCACAATGTTGTAAAGTAATTAGCCTCCAATTAAAATAAATTAATTAATTAAAAAAATTTTCTAGTAAAGAAAGTAAAGAAAAAAACATAAAATTTTAAAGATAGATTTTATTTAACTTAAGATATTCTAAATAATATTCTTTCAATATATGATTTTAAAACTTATTAACTAAGGACCGCTTAACTGCTTTAAGCCTGTCAGAGCCCTATTCTGACCTTATTCTCTATGAGCCTTTTAAAAAAGAATTTCATCCTTTTAAATAACTCCTCTTCCCCCACTCCATTCTGAGTCTTCTTCACTCTGATTAAATTCCTTTGGAATTCATTTTGAAAAATTCATTTTCTGTTTATTTGGGATCCCTGAGTATGGCAGGGAGGGGGAGTATTAGAAGGGATTTTCTTATTATTTACCTATTCTCTTTAATTTCTAAAATTTCTGCCTCTCTGAAAGCATTCCCAACAGAAACTAGCCAGCGAACCAGCTTTGGCTTCTTCCATTATCAGCTGGTGATCTTGTGGGAAAAACAAAGAATTGTTATTTTCATTACTTCCAGAGGTTGATCTAATAATGTTAACATCAGGTTCATTCTCAACAATACTATGCCTTATAATGATGTCTCCTTGGATTCTTAAACATAATAAGCATGTTTCTAAGTTTAGTGATTTCCAATGCTGAATATTTCAACTGAGGGGAATTATAAAAACCTAGATATCCACAGAAAGTTAGGTGGTAAATGAATAAGACTTAGGGAACACATGCCTTTCTCTCTGCTCTGTAAGACAGATCACATTTCTATGATGTTCACCATGGACAGTTGCTAGGGCCGTAATGGCCCCAGTAAGCTATCCAATGTGCAACTGGGTTATATTTTAAATTTTCTTTGGTACTCTTTTTTTTGTACACAAGCAGCAGAATGTAACTAAACGAGGCCCTAAGCAAAATTGTGAAATCTACAGGACTGGATTCCTTGCCACCAGAATTCATTTTCCCACATACAACACCACTACCTAATCTATATTACAGATAAAATGTTGAAACCCAGCTGAAGGTCAACAAGTCCACAGCAGCAGTGTTAGTCGCTCAGTCGTGTCTGACTCTTGGCAGCCCCGTGGACTGCAGCCCACCAGTTCCTCTGTCCATAGAATTCTCCAGGCAAGAATACTGGAGTAGGTTGACATTTGGAAAGGGTTATTTCAGGGAAGGCTTTCAAGAAGGCAGGCCAATATGGGTCTCTGAGAAGAAACTGAAGCCATCCCCCCATAGGGTTAAAAAACTCATCTTGAAACTGTGCCTCACAGGGTTAATGGAAACTGATGACTAACATAAATTCATGAGTTTGTCTTACAGAATGGCTGGTAAGGGTACAGTTGTTAAATATCTTTCTGCTCCTAACCTGCCTTCACTGACCAAGCTTGCCTTAATTTTATTTTGACTCCTCAACTACCTTTACAGATAACATCTCTGACTATGGGCCACTAAAGCAAGAGGGGTCTTAAACTGTGCCCCAAGAGCTTGGAGTTGGTTTCTGTTCTGTTCAAGCCAGCTAAGACTGGACGGGAACACTGTCCCTAAAACTAGGCCTGTGCAAATGTCTGATGAATGACCGCTTGATGTCAGAGGGCCAAAAACTCCATTCTCAAATCATGCTAAGCACCTTCATTTTTGAACATTCATCTGGTAAAGAAGCCTGTAACAGATACACCTGCACAGAACACCAATGACCTGTCCTCTTCCCTACCTCCAATCACCTCTCTCCCTACCTAAAACCACCCTGCTCCTTTATCCCATAAATATCTTAAGCCCCTTGCCTTCAGGAAGATGGAGCTGAGATTTGTTCACTTGATTACTTCATGAATAAATCCCTTCTCTGCTGCTTCAGTGTCTCAGTGTTTGATTTGCTGTACATCATCAAAAAAATCTAGTTTGATAATGAAGCCATTTCAATGGCTAACAAAATGTTTGCATGTGTGTGTTTGCGAAAGGAGGAGAATGTCTTAAAATTTCAATCAACTGAGACCTACCAGCTATGCAAAACAGGGTATGCTGCTGCTAAGTCACTTCAGTCATGTCCGACTCTGTGTGACCCCATAGACGACAGCCCACCAGGCTCCCCCGTCCCTGGGATTCTCCAGGCAAGAACACTGGAGTGGGTTGCCATTTCCTTCTCCAGTGCATGAAAGTGAAAAGTGAAAGTGGTCGCTCAGCCGTGTCCAACCCTCAGCGACCCCATGGACTGCAGCCTTCCAGGCTCCTCCGTCCATGGGATTTTCCAGGCAAGAGTACTGGAGTGGGGTATAGGAAGCCAGAAAAGAGGCTACTATGGGCTGTTGTTAATATAAAGATATACTGGATAGAGGACATCTGGATTCTCCTCGTAGTTCTACCTTTAAGGGTTTAGATCATGCTGCTGATCTTCATTTGCAGAATTTAATCATCTTTTAAGTTCCTTTAATGTTATATAATGCAAATTTTATGAACAGAAGCACAGAGATGCTTTGGAAAAAGAAAACCTTATGAGCCAGAGTAGGGGAGATTGGCAGAAAATAAACTAGATGTTGTTAACACCCTCCCACAGCTTTCCAACCACACAACCTCCTTGGACAGAGCAAATTTTCTCTTCTGGCTCCCAGCTAGGTCTTGGCAAAGTTTAGGGCAAAAAATACCCTGCCCCCTCAATTCACATCCAGCCACCATTGGCTATCTCCAAGGAGATCCTGGAAACATAAAGGTAACACAAGGAAGAGTGGGAGGCAGGGCTAGACAGGGAAGTCCATGCTAAAACAATAACACAGCATTTGGTACTATTGCCTCCTCCCACCCTCTTCCCAGCACACTTCATGCCCAGCCCTGCCTATTTACAGAATTGCTATGAAAGCACCAAGTAAATATCAGACATAAAATACAAATTTGAGTTGTTTATAAAATTGAACTTCACAATTTTTAAATCTATAGTCTATATTGAAATATAAATAAAATAACCGCTAACCATTGAGGATGAAATCCACTTTTTGGTTATCAGCATTAGCTCTCCTTGGAAACAGAAAGTCCACCTTAATCCTTGAGGTTCCAAAGGAACAATACAAAGCAAGAGAACATCAAATAATACCTGTATGAGAAGCCCAAAACATCTTATGATTAAACTGTGCTTCTATTTGTTCACTATCATGATATGAATTTCCCTTCTCTGTGGTGCTGCTGACTTCATCCTAACATCTCTACTGTTTTGAAATACATTGTATGCCCAGTAATAGAAACTACAGAAAGGCTTCAAGGCAGCCGTGTTGTTTCATGAGATTTGTGGCCACAAAAGTTAAACATTTAATCTGGCAGGAAAAAGTGCAGGCTACCTCTAGTTTTCGAGCAAACTGTGTTCTAAAAGTCTGTGGATTAGTGTTTTGAACCTCAATACAAATTGCAAGAGAAACAATTGTGAGTGGTGGTTAGGTTCCTTGGCAAGCCCATGGTAGCTGGCACACTGTATGTTTATAATAAATGTGGTTGGAAAGAATATTATTTTTTAATTTCTGTACAGTGATTCAGGCTTGTATATGCCCCTGCTTTCAATTACTCTTTAGAATACTGAAATAAACCTCCATCCATTCAGTCTCAGGATATTAATTCACTATAAACTATAATAAAGGACAGCTGATAAGACTTTCATCTGATGTGGGAACAAGGTATGTATTTAATGGGGAAATATTCAAAACTCTTTATATGTAGGTCTAATAAATCAATTAACCTGAGTGATTTATTTTGAGATCAAGAACAAGATGCAATGATCACTCACATGAGTGATTTCCCCAGAAATTTCCTTCAGAAGGCAGTGTCAAAACGGGAGTTTCTGAAATTAGCAACTGTAGCACTCCCTTATATATTGAGGTTACTCTTAAAAAAAAGGCAATGTTCACTTGAATTTAGAAATCAAGATGTTTTATATTTTATTTATAGTCTCATCAACTATAAGACTATCTCAACAAGTTGTTTAAACATCTATCTTTTAAAGATGTAATAAGATAATCATTCCAATGAATTCCATGACCTAGAATACTAACTTACCTAATCAGATCTGTCACATTCAGTCAAAAGAGGACAGATTCATCTCACACATTAACTCCCAATCTCTAACTACATAGATCTTCTTAACAAAGGTAGGAAACAGGAAGAATTTTCAAAGATAATAGATGGCTTAGGAGTATGAGTATGCCCAGTAAATACACTTATGGTACACATAGATCTTAAAAATTAAAGGAAAGGGATTAAAATACTCTGAATGGTCTGCAATAAAAAACTAAGTTTCCTTTTCTATAATTAGTTTATAACTACAAAAGAAAAAAAATAAACTCCTCTACCTCAAAACACAAAACATAGACACAGTTTTATAATGCTTTGTTCTATAGGTAAGAGGGAGGAAATGAATAAGTAATATTTTCAAACTTTTAAAGATTTCATTTACAGACACTTTCTTCTTGAGTGATCATTAATCCAATATCAAAGAATTACTATTCTATCATCTCCTCCTTTGGATCTGAGTAAGGACAATGCTACCATCACTTTATCACTTTTTTGTGATAAAGATGCTTCTTAAATTTCAATTAAAAATTATTCCTCTTCATACTTAAAACCCTAGGCAATAAGATACAACAAATTTGGGGTTATAAACTTTATCATGATGATTATATTTGCAAATGAGCTTTCAAAGTGAAGAGTGGCCTAAATGAGAGTCCTCTAGTCAAAGATATAGCAATACATACAGAACTGAAAATCTTAATATTATCTAACTCCCTAACTCCCCAAAATTAACAGGCTTAGCTTGCCACTGCAAATTCAAGATTCAACGCTACAAAAGGAATAGTTGGAGACTTCAATATACCACTTCCAATAAGTGACAGAAAAAAACACAGAGAAACAACATAGAAATCCAAGGCTTAAATTAACACTGAAAACCAACTAGACATAATAGACATGTATAAAGTACTCCCCCAAAGGAAAAGTGAAAGTGAAGGTCACTCAGTCATGTCTGACTCTTTGCAACCCTGTGGACTATACGGTCCATGGAATTCTCCAGGCCAGTATACTGGAGTGGGTAGCCTTTTCCTTCTCTGGGAGATCTTCCCAACCCAGAGACCAAACCCGAGTATCCCACATTGCAGATGAATTTTTTACCAGCTGAGCCACAGGGAAACCCAAGAATACTGAAGTGGGTAGCCTATCCTTTCTCCAGCAGATCTTCCAGACCCAGGAATTGAACCAGGGTCTCCTGCATTGCAGGCAGATTCTTTACCAGCTGAGCTATGAGGGAAGCACCAAACAAAGGTAGAATATATATTCTTCTCAATGTATATTCTCCAGAATAAAACATATGCTAGACTATAAAACAAACCTTGGCACATTTTAACGTATTGAAATCATCCAAAGTATTCTCTCTAACCGCAAAAGAATAAACTTAGAAATCAGAAAAAAAAAGAAATCTGAGAAAGTCAAAAACATGTGGAAAATAAATAACATGCTCCTCAAAAATAAATGAGTGAAAGAAAAAATCAAAAGAGAAATTTTAAAATATTTTGAGATGAACAAAAAAATGAAGATACAACATACCAAAATATGGGATTCAATTTAAAAAGTGCTTAGAGGAAAATCTATAGCTGTAAATGCCCACATTTTTTTTTAAAAAAAAAGAAAGATTTCAAATTAAAAACAAACCTTCAACCTAAAGTCATCAAAAAAGAAGAGTAAATTAAACCTAAAGCAAGATAAAGTTATTTATCAGGGAAATAAATAAAATGTACAATTAAAAATGTATAAGATCAAGGAAACAAAAAATTGGTACTTCAAAAATCAACCAAACTGACAAATAGGTAATTAGACTGATACTCAGATTACCAGAAATAATACTGAAATTACTAGAACTGGAAATGAAAGAGGAGATATTACTAAGAACTTTACAGGAATAAAAAGGATTGTAAAGGAATACTCTGAACAACTGTATGCCAATAAATTAGGTAATCTATAAAAAATGGACAAACTCATAGAAAAACCAAACTACAATACTGACTCAAGAAAAAATATACAATCTGAATAGATTTGTGAGATTCAATCAGTAATCATAAAACTAACCACAAAGAAAAACCCAGGCCTAGATGGCTAGACCAATAAATTCCGCCAAGCATTTATCAAATAATTAACACCAATTCTTCACAAAGTTTTCAAAATTAGAAAAGGAAAGAACACTCTCCAACATTTTTTATGAGGTCAGTATAGTGAATGACAAAACCAGGCAAACAAATCATAAGAAAAGAAAACTACAGACATATCTCTTATTAGTGTGGATGCCAAAATCCTCAACAAAATAGCAAACCAAATCCAGCTACTAAGTGATGTTTATCCCAGGAGTCCAAGGTTAGATTAACACCTGAAATCAATTAATGTAATTAACTGATTACATATGAGTAGAATAAAAAGCAAAAATCATATGACCTTTTCAATAAAGCAGAAAAAGCATTTGACAAATCCAAGATCTTTTAATGATTTTTTTAAAACCTAACTAAGAATAGAAGCAAACTTCTTCAACCTCATAAAGTTTTTCTATGGAAACCCCACAGCTAGCATCATCCTTAGTGATGAAGGACTGGATGCTTTCCCCCTAGCATCAGGAACAAGGCAAGCACACTACCAAGAAAGTGCAAATACAACCATGGAATGGGAGAAAGTTTTTGAAAACTACTTATAAGATTTGCATCTAGAATACATAAAGTACCCTTAGTAGTAGTGTAGTCGCTCAAGTTGTGTCCGACTCTGTGACCCCGTGGACTGTAGCCTGCCAGGCTCCTCTCTCCATGGGATTCTTCAGCAAGAATATTGGAGTGAGTTGCCATTCCGTTCTCCAGGGAAAGTACCCTTACAACTAAATAATGAAAGACAATTTTAGAATGGGTAAAGGATTTGAATAGACATTTTTCAAAAACCATATATGAGTTGCTAATAAGCATATGAAAAATGCTCAACATTATTAATCATTGTGTTGTATGTGTTCAGTCCCTCAGTCATGTCCGACTCTTCGCAACCCATGGACTGCAGCACGTCACACTTCCCTGTCCTTCACTATCTCCCACAGTTTGCTGAAGCTCATGTCCATCGAGTCAGTGATGCCATCCAACCATCTCATCCTCTGCTGCACTCTCTCCCTTTGCCCTCAATCTTTCCCAGCCTCAGGGTCATATTAGTCATTGCATGCATGCATGGTAAGTCGTTTCAGCTGTGTCTGACTCTTTGCAACCCTATGGATCATAACCCACCAGGCTCCTCTGTCCAAGGGATTCTCCAGGCAAGAATGCTGAAGTGGGTTACCATGCCCTCCTCCAGGGGGTCTTCCTGACCCAGGGATCAGACCCACGTCTCTTATGTCTCCTGCATTGGCAAGCGGGTTCTTTACCACTAGTGTCACATATTAGTCTCTGTGTGTTAGTCACTCAGTTGTGTCTCTTTGCAATGCCAAGGACTGTAGCCCACCAAGCTTCTCTGTCTGTGGAATTTTCCAGGCAAGAGTACTGCAGTGGGTTGCCATGTCCTTCTCCAGGGGATCTTCCCAACAGTGGAAGATTGAACTAGGGTCTCCCGCATTGCAGGCAGATTCTTTGCCTTCTGAGCCACCAGAGAAGCCTGTCATTAGGGAAATCAAAATCACAATGATCTATAATTTACATCTACTCAGGTAGCTAGAATCAGACAGTCTGACAAAAACAAGAATTGGCACAGATGTGGAGAAATTAGCACCTCCATACTTGTATAAGAATATGGGAGGTTAACCATAGGCAGCCACTTTGTTATTCAAAGACAGCCACTTCGGGTAACAATTTGTTAGCTTTTCAGTTAGTTAACCGGAGAAGGCAATGGCATCCCACTCCAGTACTCTTGCCTGGAAAATCCCAGGATGGAGGAGCCTGGTGGGCTGCAGTCCATGGGGTCTCGAAGAGTCGGGCATGACTGAGCGACTTCACTTTCACTTTTCACTTTCATGCATTGGAGAAGGAAATGGCAACCCACTCCAGTGTTCTTGCCTGGAGAATCCCAAGGACGGGGGTGCCTGGTGGGCTTCCATCCAGGGGGTCGCACAGAGTCGGACACGACTGAAGCGACTTAGCAGCAGCAGCAGCAGATGGTTAAAAGGGCTTTCCAGGTGGCGCTGGTGGTAAAGAACCTGCCTGCCAAAGCAGGAGACACAAGAGATGTTGAGTTCGATCCCTGGGTCGGGAAGATCCTCTGGAGTAGGAAATGGCACCTCACTCCAGTATTCTTCTCTGGAAAGTTCCAAGGACAGAGGAGCCTGTCAGGCCTCAGTCCATGGAGCCACAAAAAATCAGGCAGGACTGAGAGACTGACCACAAGCACAAACACACAAGCAAACAGTTAAATGGTTAAACTGAGTTACCATTGGACCCAGAATTCCACTCCAAGGCATACAAAAGACACGAAAACACAGGCCCATACAAAAAGCTTCACATAAATGTACATGACAGCATTACTCTTAAGAGCCCAAACAATCCAAATGCCCGTCACCTAATGGATATACAGTAAGCCCATCACAAACAAACAAGTTCTGTTCCAAGAGCACATTCTGTTCCAAGTCCAATGTGTTTGAAAGTCGGACAAAGTTAGGCTTGGTACCCAACTAACACAACTGGCTGTGTAATACTACACTGTAATAGGTTTATAACACTTTTCACACAAATAATACATTAAAATATAAAAAATATAAAGAAAACATTTTAAATCTTGCAGTACGGTACATTGAAAAGTACAGTAGTACAGTACAGCAGGTAGCATACAGGGGTGGGTTCGAGTGAACAGACAAGAAGAACAACGGGAAAGGCAATTCGAGATGGTAGAACTGAAGGTAATCGGCAATGGGAGATGGACGGCAAGCAGCAGTTTCACTCACACTGCAGTTGATGGCACAGGTTCTGTGTCCTTGCTAGAGTCAATTTTATCTACCTTATTGAAAAAACAATCCAGTGATGTCTAGGTAGAAGCTCTTTTTTTTTTTTTTTCTCATCACAGATAACACAGTTGTGCTGGGTTGCATTCGGAATGGCTGCTGCAAACTTTGTGTATCATTCTATGGTCAAGTCTTGAGCCTCAAAAACTACCTACCTCCTCAAAGAAAGAAAATCCCCTGGCCATTTCCTGCATTGTGAATCTCTTCTCAGCAGTATCAGCTACACCACCACTGCTTTTATGCTGTCTTCTGGACATCCTGGGCTTTGAAATAAAGCCACAGTACAGTAAAGTACATAAAGGCACCCCTCATGGAGGGTGCATGCATATGACAACGTACTGCAGACACATGAACTTCCGCAACTGTGCATGTGAATGCACATTTGTATGTCTGAAAGTTCAAAACTTGAAGGTTCGTATCTAGGGTACTTACTGTATAAACTGAATGTGGCATATCTGTACAATGGAATATCATTCATCCATAAAAGTAAAGTATAATACATGCTATCAGTATATCTTGAAAACATTCTGCTGCATAAAAGAAGTCAGTCACATTAAAATGCATAGTATATGATTCTACTTACATGAAATATCCAGAATAAGCATATCTAGACAGAAAGCAGAGGACTGTGAGTACAGACTGTAAGAAGGATAGGGAGGGATTAGCTAAAAAATACGGGGTTCCTTTCCCAGGTGATGAGGTGTTTTAAAATTGATTATGGTGATGTTTGCACATGTCTGCAAATAGACTAAAAACCATTGAATTCTATATCTTAAGTTTGTAAATTGTATGGCATGTGAAATATAACTCAATAAAGCTTAAAAAATACCAACTCAATGCTCAACAAACCTTAGAAATTTACCCAGTTCTCTGCTACCTCTGATGGTGAAGGAAATGGTAACCGACTCCAGTAATTTTGCCTGGGAAATCCCATGGACAGAGGAACCTGGAGGGCTACCATCTGTGGGGTTGCAGAGTCGGACATGACTGAAGTGACTTAGCACACACACTGCTACCTCTGAAAGCTGCCCTCTGCAATTCCCCCTCCTAGTCTCTCAGTTCAGAATATGTGGACAATTTGAGTTTGTGTAAACTGGCGTGCTACAATTCATGGGGTCTCAAAGAGTTGGACACGACTGAGTGACTGAACTGAACTGAAGCAGATTACATAGATTAGAGTGAATTACAGATCTCACAATTTTTTCTATAAGCATGCTAACTTAATTCTGTATCTTGAATTCTAAAAGTCTGTAAGAGTTGTGTTTGGCTCACTGAAGGAGATTAAGCCTTGTGCTGAACTGATGTGTTATAAATCAGGAGCCCCCAACCCCTAGGACACAGACTGGTACTGGTCTGTGGCCTGTTAGGAAGCAGGCCGCAGAGAAGGAGGGGAGCTGTGTGAACATTTGAGGCTTTACTTGTATATACAGCCACTGCCCATCATAAGCTGGGAAAAAATGGAAACAGTGGCAGATATTATTTTGGGGGGCTCCAAAATCACTGCAGACTGCGACTACAGTCATGAAATTAAAAGATTCATGCTCCTTGGAAGAAAAGCTATGACACATCTAGACAGCATATTTAAAAGCAAAGACATCAGTTTGCTGACATAGGTTCATATGGTAAAAGCTTTGACTTTTCCAGCAGTCATGTACAGATGTGAAAGTTGGACCATAAAGAAGGCTGAGCATCAAAGAATTGATGCTTTCAAATTATCGTGCTGGAGAAGATTCCTAAGAGTCCCTTGGACTGCAAGGAGATCAAACCGGTTGATCCTAAAGGAAATCAACCTGAATATTCATTGGAAGGACTGATGCTGAAGCTGAAACTCCAATCCTTTGGCCACGTGATGCAAAGAGCCAACTCAATGGAAAAGACCTTGATGCTGGGAAAGACTGAAGGCAAGAGAAGGGGACGACAAAGGATGAGATGGTTAGATGACATCACTGACTCGATGGACATGAGTTTGAGAAAGCTCTGGGAGTTGGTGATGGACAGGGAAGCCTGGCATGCTGCAGTCCATGGAGTAGCAAAAAGTCGGATACAACTGAGCGACTGAACTGAACTAAACTGAGGAGTGCAAACCCTACTGTGCTTGAATTATTCTGAAACCCATCCCCCATTCTGTCCACAGAAAAATTGTCTTCCACAAAGCCAGCTCCTGGTAGCAGAAAGGTTAGCAACCACTGCTATAAATTAAAAGTGGAGTTCAAAGATAAATAAGGAATTAATCACCAAGATTTTCCATGGCTATCTAAAGAAGAGAGAAAGGAAAGAAAATTACTGGAGGATAAAATCATTTGTGGGGCTTGCAAGGATCCTTAGCCATCTAATCCATCCTCTTCATTTTTATACAAGAAAAAACTGAAGCCGAGGAGAATTCAGAGTCTGATTCAAGATCATGATCGGATGGTGACCAATCACCTCAGTCTGCCTAGATATGGGACAGACAGGGGGAAAGGAAAGGAGTTCCCAGTGTAAAAACTGGGAAAGTCCTTTCAAACTGTAGGAAGTTGGTCACCCTATATTGATAGTGGCAATCAGTTAAAGTCTACAGCAGCTACCGACTCCTAACCCATGGTTCTCCCGTCAAGATCATGTTCTCTCAGAGACAGAGCTCTCTGCTTCTGCGCCTACTTTCCAGTGACTGCCCTCTGGATGAGAGTTTTTCAAAACTCAAATTAGACCATAAGTTAACTTTATTATATGAATATATATATTTCAAGATCTAGTATTATTTTGCCCATAAATTGATCATTTACCAAGATACTTAATATATGTTATATATATAATATAATATATAAGATACTATAAGCTGAACATCATATCACTTTTCAGGTATCACATTAATTACAAAGAGATTTAAATTTTTGAATATCCAGAACTGATGTTTGCTATAACACGCTTCTGTGAAACTCATATGTGGTCTTCAGAGTCTTCATTATCATTGAAGTGAATCACACCAAAACACAAATATGTAAACAAAACCTATTTTGAGTGATTAATCCACCTCCTTTCCTAGAGGCCGCTATTATTTCATCACAGGCATAAAGATACTTGTATGGACTTCTTTCTTTTTGCCCACCTTAACCAACTGCTGCCCACATGTCCATCTTAGAAACAAATCTGTCAGAAGAAAAATAAAACCCTTTATAGCCAAAGGCTACGGGTTTTGTAATCTGATGTCTAGGAACAGAGCTGAGAAGTATATGGAGTCAATGCAGCGAATAAAATAGTATGTCAAAATTTTCATTTGTGCTCCATGATGGATAGAGGAGCAACAACATTTGTTATATTCTCAAAGGGGTCACTGAACCCAAAGAAGAAGAAATTTAGCCATAAATCTTTCCCAGAACAATGTTATTTCATACTCCCTGAACAGGACACAAAAGCAGAATAAAATGGCTAAACCTAACTCAATAGAGAAGATTGATTAATCCTTGATTAGCACTTCAGAGAACACAGAGAAATGATGACATTCTCACAGTAAAAAAAGAAAAAAAAAAGATTGGGAATAAAGGTACTGAGAGGAAGAACAGAAGCAAAGCAGAAGCATAAAATCATTTCTAATTCATATGGGAAAATAATAGAGTGAAGGGGAAAAGATCAAGCTACTGTTGAGGAGTCTGTCTATCTGAAGCAACTGAAATAGTAGATGCCATCATGGAGTTTAATTAGGTAAAGTGTAAATGTCCCAAGCACCCTGACATTAGGTCTAAGTTCCATTCAGTCACTCAGTCGTGTCTGACTCTTTGCAACCCCATGGACTGCAGGAAGCCAGACCTCCCTGTCCATCACCAACTCCCGGAGTTTACTCAAACTCATGTCCATTGAGTCGGTGATGCCATCCAACCATCTCATCCTCTGTGGACCCCTTCTCCTCCTGCCTTACAACCTTTTCCAGATCAAGGTCTTTTCCAATGAGTCAGCTCTTCACAGGTGGCCAAAGCATTGGAGTTTCAGCTTTAGCATCATTCCTTCCAATGAACAACCAGGACTGATCTCCGTTAGAATGGACTGGTTGGATCTCCTTGCTGTCCAAGGGACTCTCAAGAGTCTTTTTCAACATCACAATTCAAAAAATAATCAATTCTCCAGCACTCAGCTTGCTTTATAGTCCAACTCTCACATCCATACATGACTACTGGAAAAACTATAGCCTTGACTAGACGGACCTTTGTTGGCAAAGTAATATCTCTGCTTTTTAATATGCTGTCTAGGTTAGTCATAACTTTCCTTCCAAGGAGTAAGCGTCTTTTAATTTCATGGCTGCAATCACCATCTGCAGTGATTTTGGAGCCCCCCAAAATAAAGTCTGACACTGTTTCCACTGTTTTCCCATCTATTTCCCATGAAGTGATGGGACTGGATGCCATGATCTTAGTTTTCTGAATGTTGAGCTTGAAGCCAACTTGTTCACTCTCCTCTTTCACTTTCATCAAGACACTCTTTAGCTCTTCTTCACTTTCTGCCATAAGGGTGGTGTCATCTGCATATCTGAGGTTATTAATATTTCTCCCAGCAATCTTGATTCCAGCTTGTGCTTCACCCAGCCCAACATTTCTCATGATGTAATCTGCATATAAGTTAAATAAGCATGATGACAATATACAGCCTTGAAGTACTCCTTTTCCTATTGGAACCAGTCCGTTGTTCCATGTCCAGTTCTAACTGTTGCTTCTTGACCTGCATACAGATTTCTCAGGCGACAGGTCAGCTGGTCTGGTATTCCCATCTCCTTCAGAATTTTCCACAGTTTGTTGTGATCCACACACTCACTTTGGCGTAGTCAATAAAGCAAAAGTAGATATTTTTCTGGAACTCTCTTGCTTTTCTGATGATCCAGTGGATGTTGGCAATTTGATCTCTGGTTCCTCTGCCTTTCTAAAACCAGCTTGAACATCTGGAAGTTCACAGTTTACGTATTGTTGAAACCTGGCTTGAAGAATTGAACATTACTTTACTAGCGTGTGAGATGAGTGCAATTGTGCGGTAGTTTGAGCATTCTTTGGCATTGCCTTTCTTAGGGATTGGAATGAAAACTGACCTTTTCCAGTCCTGTGGCCACTGCTGAGTTTTCCAAATTTGCTGGCATATTGAGTGCAGCACTTTCACAGCATCATCTTCTAGGATTTGAAATAGCTCAACTGAAATTCCATCACCTCCACTAGCTTTGTTTGCAGTGATGTTTCCTATGGCCCACTTGAATTCACATTCCAGGATGTCTGGCTCTAAGTGAGTGATCACATCATTGTGATTACCTAGGTCACGAAGAATTTTTTTGTACAGTTCTTCTGTGTATTCTTGCCACCTCTTCTTAACATCTTCTGCTTCTGTTAGGTCCATACCATTTCTGTCCTTTATTGAGTCCATCTTTGCATGAAATGTTCTCTTTTTATCTCTCATTGTTTTGAAGAGATCTCTAGTGTTTCCCATTCCATTGTTTTCCTCTATTTCTTTGCGCTGATCACTGAGGAAGGCTTTCCTATCTCTCCTTGCTATTCTTTGGAATTCTGCATTCAAACGGGTATATCTTTCCTTTTCTCCTTTGTTTATTGCTTCTCTTCTTTTCACGGCTATTTGTAAGGCCTCCTCAGACAGCCATTTTGCTTTTTTTTTGCATTTCTTTTTCTTGGGGATGGTCTTGCTCCCAGTCTCCCCTACAATGTCATGAACCTCCGTCCATAGTTCATCAGGCTACTCTGTCTATCAGATTTAGTCTCTTAAATCTATTTCTCACTTCCACTGTATAATTGTTAGGAATGTGATTTAGGTCATACCTGAATGGTCAATGGTCTAGTGAGTTTCCCTACTTTCTTCAATTTAAATCTGAATTTGGCAATAAGGAGTTCATGATCTGAGCCACAGTCAATTCCCAGTCTTGTTTTTGCTGACTGTATAGAGCTTCTCTGTCTTTGGCTGCAAAGAATATAATCAATCTGATTTCAGTGTTGACCATCTGGTGATGTCCATGTGTAGAGTCTAAAGTGATGATAATACAACAGAGGTCTGCTGTTAGAGAATAGAACTTGTTGCTGTTGTTGTTTAGTCACTAAGTCATGCCCAACTCTTTCGCAACCCCATGGACTGCAGCCCACCATGCTTCTCTGTCCATGGAATTTTCCAGGCAAGAATATTGGAGTGGGTTGCCATTTCCTTCTCCAGAGTATCTTCCCCACTCAGAAAGCTGGAAACAAAGACATCACTTTGCTGACAAAGGTCCATATAGTCAAAGCTATGATTTTTCCACTAGTCATGTATGGATGGGACAGTTGGACCATAAAAAAAGGCTGAGCACTAAGGAATAGATGCTTTTGAACTGTGGTGTTGGAGAAGACTTTTGAGAGTCCCCTGAACCACAAGGAGATCAAACTAGCCAATCCTAAAGGAAATTCACCCTGAACATTCATTGGAAGGATAGATGATGAAGTTGAGGCTCCAATATTTTGCCCACCTGATGCGAACAACTGACTCATTAAAAAGACCCTGATGTTGGGAAAGACTGAACACAAAAGGAGAAGGGGGTATCAGAGGATGAGATGGTTAAATAGCATCCCTGATTCAATGGACATAAATTTGAGAAAATTCCAGGAGATAGTGGAGGACAGTGAAGCCTGGCGTGCTGCAGTCTATGAGGCTGCAGAGTCAAACACAACTCAGCAACTGAACAACAAAAAAATGTCCCAAAGCACAATGAGAAAACCTGACAGCTTTTCTCTAACAAACCAGGGTAAGTGATTTCTCTTCATCACTTGAACATTTACCTCTCCCTCTTGAAAAACACATTTTGATGTTGAGAAAAAGCAGCTTCCTTTTCCTGACAATCCTGAGAAAGCAAGTTAAAAAGTTTTAAATCTCATAAGCAACTGGAAGCAGGCAATAAACTTTTCTTCCAAAACCAATCTCTGCATGATTGTGCCCAGAGGCAAGGGTAGAGCTGGAAGATAATCAACTTGTCCTTTACACTTTAATTTTCTTAGTGACTGGTATTAAAAAGAGTCAACCATATTTTCATCAAGTTTCTCTTGTGTTCTCAAACTCTAAGCAGAGACTGAATATGTGTTACAACACAGTAAATGTGTTGAATAATACTGATGAATACTAATCATAGTTAAGCAAGTGATATTGAAATGAAGGAAATGTTATAAATTTAACAGTAAAATGTGTCATTCTTGTAATAAAAGAAAGAAAAGCATTGCTGTCCCATCAATCAGAAAATGTAGTTATGATATTTTTCTGAATATTTTACAAACCAGACAATTTTTGTTCCAAGGCCTTCTTTCTGCTCTATTTCTTCATCTTATGCTTACCTTCATAAATCAGTAGTTTTAATTAAAGGTTTCCAGCAGACATTTTCTAAAATATATTCATAGACTGTATATCACCAGTGAGTGCATGAATATGTTTACTATATTTGCACAATTAAATTATTTTGTGGCTTTCCACAACTCTTATATAAGAAAATATCAATATTTATTATAAACTTTGGCACTTCTAAAAAAAGGTTAGCTTATTAGATGCAATGTTCATATAAATATAATTTTCTAGGGAGTAGAAATTTTGTCTTCTGAGTAATTTACACAGAGTTTAATTTCATGCATACTCAAGTACTTAACATTATTCAATGAGTCAAAATACTATAATGATGCTAGCTTGTTGATACTCAAACATATCTCAGGCTCATACTTTTCCATGCTAGTGGATGAAAATTTTCAATGAGAACACTACTATAAAATCAAAATCTGAGGAAAAAGCACAATTCAGGTAATACCCTACCATTACTGCTGCTGCTGCTGCTAAGTCACTTCAGTTGTATCCGACTCTGTGTGACCCCGTAGACAGAAGCCCACCAGGCTCCCCTGTCCCTGGGATTCTCCAGGCAAGAACACTGGAGTGGGTTGCCATTTCCTTCTCCAATGCATGAAAGTGAAAAGTGAAAGTGAAGTCACTCAGTCGTGCTCGACTCTTAGCAACCCCATGGACTGCGGCCCACCAGGCTCCTCCGTCCATGGGATTTTCCAGGAGAGAGTACTGGAGTGGGGTGCCACTGCTTTCTCCATACCATTACTAGGATATTACTATTAATTATTATGTGCTGAATAGTATCTTAAGCATTATCAAGTTTACAAAGCAATATACTATATTTTATATGCTATCTAGGAATGTGAAAGACCCTTGAAAATGCAGAAGAAACGACTGAAAATAAATCAGTAAAAGCCAAATGTGAGATGAAAACAATAAATGCTAGAGAAATCACAACAGAAAAACATTTCCTTGAAGAAAAGTTGAGGAAAGTTTCAGGAAAGAGGTCAAATCAGTGCTGACCTTTAAATATAAAAAAATGATTTTGAAATCTTAAAATACTACCCAGACAAGGAAATAGAATTAGCAGATTTAGGCATGGACTTAGTTCATGGAGGAAGATGATAAAGAAATTGACTGGAAGAGATAGGCTTCATTCCAGCAAAGAGAGTATGGAGCAATAGGTCCATAGGTAATACAGGACTACAAGGGGAATGACTGTTAGGAATATAAGATAAAACCTAACAAACAGCACTTGAAAGAGGCTCTAATTCTCAGCACAGAAGGTGTCATAGAACAACCCTTTGTTTAATACCAAGAATATTTCATTGTGGAAATTCTACTATACAGTATAGATTATTAGTTTTTTGGGGCTTCCCTGGTGGCTCAGAGGTTAAAGTGTCTGCCTCCAATGTGGGAGACCTGGGTTCGATCCCTGGGTCAGGAAGATTCCCCTGGAGAAGGAAATGGCAACCCACTCCAGTATTCTTGCCTGAAGAATCCCATGGGCTACAATCCACGGGGTCGATTAGTTTTTCGATCAAGACAAGACAGAAAGGGTGTCAAAATTACATTCAGAACTCTTTCATGTAACTTTTACCTTTAGTGTCTAAAACAGCCCTTTAAACCCATGTGTCAGAATCGCTGGAGGGGAATGTAGTATGTCTAACTGAAAAAAGCTCTACGTACACTCTACTTCAGATGAGAACCATAGCAGAAGGGATTTGAAAGACCACATAATGACATCTTTAATCAACAACACACTGCAAGACCAATATATTTTCTAACCCCAATGTGCATGACATTTAGATGTACAGAGTAGCTCTCCCCACATCCTACTGTTCTCAACAAATACACGGTATGGGTTTTGTTTTCATTTGCTGTAACAAAACCAAACATCTTAACCAGAAGCAAGCAACTGAAATTGAGCAATGTGACACCATGGGAACATAATAATATCAGCTGTCATTTAAAAAGAAAAAAAAAAAAACTACCCCAAAAACAGTCAGAGGTCAGAGACACCACAGCTTTACAGCCTATGTCAACCTTCCATGACATGGTTTCTTGCATCATCTCTTGGCATTACTATATCTCTTTAAAGATCTAGTATATGGAAGGAAAATTCTCTCATTGAAAGGGTATCAAATAGAAACATACAAAACAAATGAGTTCATCTTACTACTTATCTAGTAAATGAGTATTTCATTTACTCCAAGGTTTAGTGGAACATTTAGGGCTTTTGTCGTTGTCTTTTGTTTATCTTTACAGAACTTAGAATTTTCTGTGTTGAAATGCAGGGAAATACATAATTATAAAGTGGTACATGCTATGGATACCCAGAAAATACCACCTCTTGAATTGAGGACCGCCAGCACAGATTACCCATGGTCCTGCTAGTTATTAGGGACCAGAGAAACAAGACTCTTCATATTCCTTTCTTAGGACAGTTGAGAAGGCAGATTTGAATAGAAAAGAGAAAATGGTGGAGAAGTTTTAAGCAAATACCTCATGTCCTTGCTTCTAGGATACATGCTTTCCATATGAATATTTCTAAAATTGGGATCCCCCTTTCCATAGGCAAATATATTTGACATAGAAGCTTCTCCTTAATGATGCAATTGATGACATCTTAAAGCATATACCATCTTAGAATCAAGGAAACTCTTTTTTATAAATGAGAGTATAAAGCAGAGAATTTGCAAGTGGGTGTGTGAGGGCAGAGTCAAGACTGGACAGTGCACGGTCAGGTTGATGAGTGAATTCGGTGGCTTTCTCCCACCTCCAGCCTTCAACTACAAGCCCAGTTGATGTGGCAACAATAAAGCATTCCTGACAAAGCCTCCTTACAACCATTTATGATGAGCTCTGCCTCACATGTGGAGGATTATCCACCAGAGATACGAAGGGATGTGAGCAATGCCCAACACTGAAAAGCCAGAAGCATAATGCAGAGTTCTGACTTCATCCCAGAAGGAAGAATTACCTCTCCCACCCCCAGCTCTCATTCATGTAGTCACTTATCAATCCATTTAGGACAATGTAAACTTTTTTTCTCTTGTTTGTGTCATGAAAACAAATATCAAGTCAACTGCTGGTATTATTCTGTGAACAGAGTGCTGTTTTAGAGAGAAAAATGATCCGGAGAAAAAGCATCAGGATACAAGGACCTGGATTTTCACTCTAGCTTCTTCACCTGGGGTTTTACACAAATGACTTAACCTTGCCCTGACTTCTTTTGATGGCCCCTAGCTAAGAACACCCAACAGAGAAAAATAAAACACTGACTCACTTCCCAGGGATGTTTTAAGTAGAAATGAGTAATATTTTCAAAGGCTTTTCATTGCTATTATTAAAGTTTGGAATTTCAAAATCAAAATGGCTTAATTTTGTTTAAGTTACTTGCTTCTATAAAGGCACAATGCTCTTGGGTTTAATAGAGAATTCATCAGAGACCAAAGTAGAATCTGCAATGGTGAGAGGGTTGAAGGAGCAGAATAGAGCCTGTGGGAAAGGAAATAGCCACAGAAACCAAATCTGAAAGTTCATATGAATGATATACAACCAACTATGAGCTACTTTAAGCAAAAAGCTTCTCAAATACAAAGCTTCTTAACCACTCTCCATAGTCAATCCTGAATGTACACAATGGTAAAATTCACAGGGACTTACCAGATGGCGCTAGTGGTAAAGAATCCACGTGCCAAAGCAGGAGATGTAGAGATATGGGTTCAATCCTTGGGTCAGGAAGATCCCCTAGAGAAAGGCATCTTTCCAGCATTCTTGCCTGGAGAATCCCATAGACAGAGGTGCATGGCAGGCTACAGCCCACAGAGTCGCAGAGTCAGACACAACTGAAGTAACTTAGCATGCAAGCATGCAAAATTCACAGATCCAAAGCTTAGCAGCTGCCTAGATCTGAAAAACTGGGCTTTCATTTATGATACTGTGCCAAGAACTGTTTTTGAGAAACAAAGTGAAGGGTAAATAGCTATAAATTAAAAAGGGCAAATAGCAGTCAATTGCCTTGTGACCACTTTGAAGCCATTAATATAAATATAGATTTTTCTCCCTGAGGAAAAATGTGAGAAGCAATCATGACTGGATAGTTTCCATGTGGGGGAAAAGCCCTAATTGTGTAAATTAACCAGTTATCAGTAGATCAAGAATCAGATTCAATCATGGAAACACTTCTGCCACTAGTAATGACTTTAACAAAATCAATCTTACTCAAGGTGAAGAGGAAAGTTTGAAAGTTCAAAGCACACATAAGGGCTCCTTCTTCTTAATTACTAACCTTAATTACTAACCAAAATAGTGGGAAAAACTCTTTAATGGAATTAAAATGTTACACTAGAAACTATTTAATGCAAAAGAAGGCAGTAAAGGAGGAACAGAGAAACAGGAGCTATATAGAAAAATAGCAAATGCAACTCCAACTATGTCAATAATAGCATTAAATGTAAATGAATCAAGCAACTTAATCAAAGTCAGAGATTGTCAGACTGGATTAAAAACAAGGTCCAACTGTTTGCTCTGCAGGAAACACACTATAGATTCAAAGATAAAAAATTCTGAAAGTAAAAGGACAGGGAAAGATACATGATGCAAAAAACAAACACAAGAAGCTGGAGTAGCTACATTAATATCAGCCAAACTAGATGCTAAGACAAACAAAAAAGTTACTAGAGAATAAAGATATTTTTATAATAATAAAATGGTCAATCTATCAGAAACACAACAATTATAAACATATGCATTTAACAATAGAACCCCCAAAATATACAAAAACTGACAGAACTGAAAGGGGGAATAAATGACTCAACAGCATTTGTTATTTCTTTCCAGAAGGACAGAAAAATTAGAGAGAAGATCAAAAAAGAAATAGTATTGAACAATACTATGAAACAACTAAGACCTGTCAGACATGTATAGAATGCTCTAGCCAACAACTGCAGGGTATGTATTCTGCCCAAGCACACATAAAAATTTCTTTAGGATCCACTATATGCTAGATGACAAAACAAGCCTCAATAAATTTCTAAATGAAATCATAAAAGTTTGTCTGCCAACTAGAATAATGAAATGAAATAATCAATATAAATCAATAACAAAGGAATTTAGAACACTTGCATATATGTGCACATTAATAATACCTTTCTAAATAATCAGTGGATCAAAGAAAAAAGAGAAATTAAAATCTTTGAGATGAATGAAAATAAAAGCATAACATACTAAAACATGGCATGCAAATAAAGCAAGGCTTAGAAGAATATTTACAGTTAGTAATGTCTATATATTTTTTTAAATCTCAAATCAGTAACTTGCCTTTTATCTTAAGATACTGAAAAAAGTAGATCACATCAAGGTAAAGCATGCAGAAGGTAGGAAATGATAAGCATTACACTGGAAATTAGTGAAATAGGGAAGAGAAAAGCAAAAGAGAAAAATCATGAGACCAAAACGTGGTCTTTTGAAAGGACAATGTTAGCAAAACTTTGTGCTAACTGACCAGAAAAAAAAAGAGAGAGAGAGAGAGAAGACTCAAATTACTAAAATCAGGAACAAAAGAGGAAATATCACCACTGATCTCAAAATATTCAGAAAGATTATAAGGGAATACTATGAACTCATTATATAACTTTTAAAAATGGACAAATCATATAACTTTTAAAAATGGACAAATTCTTAGAAAGACACAAACTCAAGAAAAAATAGAAATTCTAAACAGACCTATATAATTAAAGAAGTTGCAGTAATGACTTTAAAACTTCCCACAAAGAAAAACTTAGACACAGATGGCTTCAGTGGTGAATTCTACTCAAGATTTTTTCAATTAATAAAAAATTTTTCACAAATTCTACTCCTCCAAAAAAAGAGGAAGAAATAGTTCCCAACTAATTCTATGAGTTGTCATCTTGGTAACAAACCAGACAAAGACACTGCAAGAAAACTATAGACCAGTATATTGTACTTATATAGTCTCAAAAAGTCTCAATAGAATAATATCAAACCAAACCCAGCAACGTATAAAAAGGATGATACGTGACCAAGAGGAATTTGTTTCAGGAATGCAAGGTTGGTTTAACATTCAAAACTCAATATAATACTTCATATCAATTGAAAAAAAAGGACAAAAACCAAATGATCACATCAACAGAACCAGAAAAAACTAACAAACTTTCCATGATAAAGTCACTCAGCAAACTAAGCATAGAAGGAACTTCCTCAATCTGATAAAGGCATTTACTAAACAAACAAATAAAAAAACCCACAGCTAACAATATATTTAAAGATGAAAGACTGAATACCTTCCTCCTAAGATCAGAACTAAGGAAAAGAATATCAACTCTTGCTGCTTCTACTCAGTGTGGTACTGGAAGTTCTAGCCAGAGCAGTTAGGTAAGCAAGAGAAATAAAAGGCATATAGATCAGACAGGAAAAAGTGAATCCATCTCCATGTGTAGATGAGATGATCTTATACATGGAATATCCTAAGAAATCCATTTAAAAACTGTTAAAGCTAATAAATTTATACTGTTTATACTGTTTATCGGGTATAAGAATAATATACAAAAACCAATGTGTTTCTATATAACAGCGATGAACAATCAAAAATGAAATTATGAAAATAACAGTAATAAGTAGAATAAAATACTTAGCCATAAGTGTAAAACTTGTACTTTGAAAATTATTAAACATAGATGAAGAAATTTAAAATATCTAAATAAATACAAAGATGGCTATGCTGCTGCTGCTAAGTCACTTCAGTCGTGTCTGACTCTGTGCAACCCCATAGACAGCAGCCCATCAGGCTCCCCCGTCCCTGGGATTCTCCAGGCAAGAACACTGGAGTGGGTTGCCATTTCCTTCTCCAACGCATGAAAGTGAAAAGTGAAAGTGAAGTCGCTCAGTCATGTCTGACTCTTAGCAGCCCCATGGACTGCAGCCTTCCAGGCTCCTCCATCCATAGGATTTTCCAGGCAAGAGTACTGGAGTAGGGTGCCACTGCCTTCTCCAAAGATGGCTATATTCATGGGTAAAAGACTAACTATCTTTAAGATGGCAATATTCCCCAACTGATGTACAGAATATACACACTCTCTCCCAAAACCCCAGCTGAATTTTTGCAAAATTTGATGAGTGAATGTGCAAATTCACATAAAAATGCAAAGGACCCAGGACAGTCAAGGCAAGCTTGAGAAAAAGAAGAACAAAATAGGAGAATTCACACATCTTGATTTCAAAGATTTCCACAAATCTAATGTAAACAGTGCGGCACTGGCATAAGCTTAGACATATAGATCGATGGAATAAAATTAATAAAATTAAGTTAAGAATAAAATGAATCATTAAAATTAACAGTTTAAACAACAACCCTGTATGCAAGACAGCAAAGGAGACACAGATGTATAGAACAGTCTTTTGGACTCTGTGGGAGAGGGAGAGGGTGGGATGATTTGGGAGAATGGCATTGAAACATGTATAATATCATATAAGAAACGAGTCACCAGTCCAGGTTCGATGCAGGATACAGGATGCTTGGGGCTGGTGCAACGGGAATGACCTAGGGGAGTGGTACGGGGAGGGAGGTGGGAGGGGGATTCAGGATGGGGAACATGTGTATACCCGTGGCGATTTATGTTGAGGTATGGCAAAACCAATACAATATTGTAAAGTAATTAGCCTCCAATTAAAATTAATAAATTTAAATTAAAAAAATTATACAAAATAAAACTAACAGTTTAAGAAATTTATTAAAAATAAATCCTCACATTTACAGTCAATTGATTTTCAAAAAAGAACATAAGACAATTCAATGGGGAAAAGTCTTTTCAAGAAATAGTGCTGGGATAGCTGTATAACCACATGTAAAAGAGCAAAGTTGAACCTCTTCCTTATACCATACACAAAACTTAACTCCAAATGTATATTATACGTAAATATAAGAGCTAAAGCTACAAAGATCCTAGAAGAGATAGGGTTAAATCTTAGTGACCTTGGGCAAGGCAAAGCTTTCTCTGATACAGTGACCAAAGTATAAGTAACTAGGAAAAAAAAAAAGATAAATTAGGCTGCATCAAAATTAAAACCAGTTGTTTTAATTGGGCTTTGAAAGGGGCTTCTCAGGTGGTGCTAGTGGTAAAGAACCTGCCCGCCCACCAATGCAAGAGATATAAGAGACACAGTTTCAATCCCTGAGTGGGGAAGATTCCCTGGAGGAAGGCACAGTAATTCATTCCAGTATTCCTGCCTGGAGAATCCCAAGGACAGAGGAGCCTGACGGGCTGCAGTCCTTAAGGTTGCTAAAGTCAGACAGACTTATTAGCACATACGTGCTTTGAAGGATACCTTCAAAAGACAATTCACAGAGTGGGAGAATATTTTTACAAATCATAAATATGATGAGACTTGTATATAGAATATATAAAGGACCCTTACTACTCAATAATAAAAACAGCACAATTTAAAAATGAACAAAGGAGTTAAATAGATATTTCTCTGAGGAATAGATATTTCTCTGAGGAAGCCATAAAATGGTAAATAAGCACATGAAAAGATGCTTGGGCATCAGTCATTAGAAAAATGCAAATCAAAATCACAATGACATACTACTTCATACACACTGTGAAAGCCATTCAGTTCAGTCAGTCAGTTCAGTCGCTCAGTTGCGTCCTACTCTTTGTGACCCCATGGACTATAGCACGCCAGGCCTCCCTGTCCATCACCAACTCCCACAGTTTACCCAAACTCATGTCCACTGAGTCAGTGATGCCATCCAACCATCTCATCCTCTGTCGTCCCCTTCTCCTCCTGCCTTTAATCTTTTCCAGCATCAGGGTCTTTTCCAATGAGTCAGCTCTTCGCATCAAGTGGCCAAAGTACTTTAAAAAGCTGAGCTTCAGCTTCAGCATCAGTCCTTCCAATGAATACTCAGGACTGATTTCCTTTAGGATTGACTGGTTGGATCTTCTTGCAGTCCAAGGGACTCTCAAGAGTCTTCTCCAACACCACAGTTCAAAAGCATCAATTCTTCAGCGCTCAGCTTTCTTTATAGTCCAACTCTCAAATCCATACATGACTACTGGAAAAACCATAGCTTTGACTAGATGGACCTTTGTTGGCAAAATAATGTCTCTGCTTTTTAATATGCTGTCTAGGTTGGTCATAGCTTTTCTTCCAAGGAGTAAGTGTCTTTTAATTTCATGGCTGCAGTCACCATTTGCATTGATTTTGGAGCCCAGAAAAATAAAGTCAGCCACTGTTTCCACTGTTTCCCCAGCTATTTGCCATGAAGTGATGGGACCAGATCCCATGATCTTCGTTTTCTGAATGTTGAGTTTTAAGCCAACTTGTTCACTCTTTCACTTCCATCAAGAGGCCCTTTAGTTCTCGCTTTCTGCCATAAGGGTGGTGTCATCTGCATATCTGAGGTTATTAATATTTCTCCCAGCAATCTTGATTCCAGTTTGTGCCTCATCCAGCCCAGCGTTCCTCATGATACTGATTATACTCTGCATATAAGTTAAATAAGCAGGGTGAAAATATACAGCCTTGACATACTCTTTTCCCCATTTGGAACCAGTCTGCTGTTCCATGTCCAGTTCAAACTTACTTCCTAAGCTGCATACAGATTTCTCAAGAGGCAGGTCAGGTGGTCTGGTATTCCCATCTCTTTAAGAATTTTCCACAGTTTGTTGTGATCTACACAGTCAAAGGTTTTTGCATAGTCAAACCAGAGATCAAATCGCCAAAATCTGTTGGATCATCAAAAGCTGCTCAGTTGTGTCCAACTCTTTGCAACCCCATGGACTGTAGCTTGCCAGCTTCCTCTGTCCATGGGATTCTCCAGGCAAGAATGCTGGAATGGGTAGCCATTTCATTCAGTTCAGTTCAGTTTAGTCGCTCAGTCGTGTCCGACTCTTTGCGACCCCATGAATCGCAGCACGCTTGTCTAACTCAATGAAACCAAGCCATGCCTGCGGGGCAACCCAAGATGGGCGGGTCATGGTAGAGAGGTCTGACAGAATGTGGTCCACTGGAGAAGGGAATGGCAAGCCACTTCCTTAGGATAGGTATAATTAAAAAGGTAGATAGTAACAAGTGTTGGCAAAAGTGTGAAGAAATTGGAATCCTTACATAGTATTAATTCTAGAGTATTTGTAAAACAGTGCTGCCACTCTGGAAAACTGTTTGACAGTTCCTCATAATGTTGGAGTTATGATATGACCCAGGAATTCTTCTTGTAGGCATATACTCTAGAAAAATGAAAACATGGCCCAAAAAAACACAGTCCACATAAAATCTTTTAGATGAAAGTTCATAGCAACATTATTTGTAATAGCCAAAAAGGTAGAAATGACTCAAACAACCATGAACTTATCAAGGGATAAATAAAATGTAAATATCCATACAATGTAGTATTATTCAAAATGAAAAAGTCACAATGTACTGACATGCTATATAACACAGAGAAATCTTAAAAATATGCTAAGAAGCCAGACACAAAAAGGCCAACTATTATATCATCCTATTCATCTGAAATGTCCAGAATAGGAAAATTCATAGAGACAGAAAGGAGATTAGCGGTTGCCTTAGACTGGGAGGTCAGGGAGGAAACGGGGTGTGATTGCTGACGAGTACAAGATCTTTTTTGAGGGATGATGAAAGTATCCCAAAATGGATTGTGGTGACGGTTTCATAATTCTGTGAACATACTAAAAACCAGAGCTACACACTTTAAATGAGTTAATGATATGATGTACAAATCATATCTCCATAAAGCTCTGTGTGTGAGAGAACTCATTTTTCACATCATATCCTAACTGCTGTACCAGTCTTTCAAATCCCTTTCTGCTCTACAGTTAGATTTCACACTACCTCCTTCTTTCAAAATTATATCCAACTGTATGAGTTATCCCTGGCTGTGTAACAAACTACCTCCAAATTTAGCATCTTAAAACAGCAAACATAATTATTTCACAGTTTGTGTGGGCCAGGACTCTGGCAGTGGCTTAGCTGTGTCCTCTGGCTCAGCCTCTCGGCATCTGCCAACACTGTAGCCATCTAGGTTTGACTCAGAAAGAATGTGCTTCCGACTCACCCACATGGTTGTTGCAACACCTCAGTTCCTCGCTGGCTGTTGACCGGAGACATCACATCAGCTCCCTGCCACAGGGGCCACCGGGGGCACAGGGCAGCTCATCACCTGTCAGCTGACTTCCTTCAGAGAAAGTGATAGTGCAACAGAGAGAGCAGGTCGGGAGTCAGGCTCTTGGCAATGGAGCCCCATCACGTTTGCTGTACCCTTTTCTTTAGAAGTGAGTCACCAGACTCAAGGCCACACGTAATGGAGGGCATTACACATGGGCATAAATACCAGAAATGGGAGTCAACGAGGCTGTCTCAGTGGCTGCCTATCACAGCACCTTACCCGCTTCAATCCAAGCAGCACTATTTCTTCACCAACTCACCAGCACATTTCACTCATTCCTGCCCCTGTGCCTTTACTCTTAACTTATTTTACCCCTTTGTCTAATTCCTTTACCAATTCAAAGCCAGCGACCCCATGGACTGTAACCTACTAGGCTTCCCCGTCCATGGGATTCTCCAGGCAAGCATACTGGAGTGGATTGCCATTTCCTTCTCCAGGGGATCTTCTAGATCCAGGGATCAAACCCGGGTCTCCCACATTGGAGGCAGATGCTTTAACCTCTGAGCCACCAGGGAAGCCCAATAATTCCAGAGGGAGCCCAAATTCCATATATTCCATGAAACTTTCCCTGATTACCCTTTATTACTCTCCACTCCTTCATGTTTTATAATTATACTACATAATTTGCCCCTTAATTATCTGCTGCCTGGCCTTAAAGTATGTTTCTGGTGATAGCATATGCTTCACCTGAGAGTCTGTAAGATGTGCAGCCTCTTGGGACTCACTCCATCTCTACGGAATCAGAATCTGCATTTTAACAAGATTCCCAGTGATTTTCATGCACATAAAAGTTTGGGAAACATCACTGGGCTATACCATCCATTGCTTTACCTGTGTAGGTCTCATATCCCTGACTACATTGTAAGTATTATACTTGGGAGACTATTAGCATTTCTTATATGTCTTCCACTCTTAAACATACACACTTACACACACATACACACCACACACTTAAGCATATTAAACAGTCTAGTGCTGAACACATAGTAGAAGGACGTGTAAGTTAAACCTGCTGAAAAAGAAATGCCACTCTGAACTGACTTGAGTTTTAAAAGATTAGAACACGTAGATGAATGAAAAGATCCCAACTGTAATCACCTCTGCTATTCACCAGTGTGACTTTAAGCAAGTCACTTAATTATTTTGCATTTTCATTTCTTTTTTAAATATTTATTTATTTGGCTGTGCCAGGTCCTAGTTGCAGCACATGGGATCTTTTTTTTTTCTTTTTTCAGTTGTACCATGCACATTCTTAGTTGTGGTATATGGGATCTAGCTTCCTGACCATGGATTGAACCCAGGCCCCCTGCACTGGGAGCACGGAGTCTTAGCCACTGGATCACCAGAGAAGTCCCTGCATTTCCATTTCTTTATCTGAAAAACCTTTCCCAGCATCAGGCTCTTTTTCAATGAGTCAGCTCTTTGCATCAAGTGACAAAAGTAGTGGAGCTTCAGCTTCAGTATCAATCTTTCCAATGAATATTCAGGGTTGATTTCCTTTAGGACTGACTGGTTTGATGCTGGCAAAGACTCAAGGTAAAAGAAGAAGTGGGCAGCAGAGAATGAAATGTTTAGATAGCATCACTGATTCACTGTACATGAATCTGAGCAAACTCTGGGAGAGAGTGAAGGACAGGGAAGCATACCGTGCTGCAGTGCATACAGTCACAAAGAATCAGACACAATTTAGCAACTAAACACACACACATCTGAAAAATGAGGAGGTTAACGTGGATTCTCCAATTTTCAACCCATTTCAAAATACTTACTGCTGCTGCTGCTAAGTCACTCAGTCATGTCCGACTCTGTGCGACCCCATAGACGGCAGCCCACCAGGCTCCCCCGTCCCTGGGATTCTCCAGGCAAGAACACTGGAGTGGGTTGCCATTTCCATCTCCAATGCATGAAAGTGAAAAGTGAAAGTGAAGTCACTCAGTCATGTCCAACTCTTCGATACCCCATGGACTGCAGCCCACCAGGCTCCTCTGTCCATGGGCTTCTCCAGGCAAGAGTACTGGAGTGGGGTGCCATTGCCTTCTCCCAAAATACTTACTAATCCACAATAAAATTAGAAAGAATATAATTTGATATTGCTCAAAGAGTAAGAAAGCATTTTGGAATCTTTTAGAGTCTAAATGTCATCAACAAAGAACAACAACAACAAAATATTTGCTGCTGCTGCTGCTGCTAAGTCTCTTCAGTCATGTCCGAGTCTGTGCAACCCCATAGACGGGGTCATCAACAAGAACATCAGTAATTCCTGCATTGTCAATGTGGAAAAGGTTACTCAGTCCAGGATCATTTAAGAAAAACCAGGTAACTGTATCCTGTAGTTTATTCCTCTTATAACTTACACACCATGCCAAATGTTTACTCAATTGAAATATAAATTGTTAAAGCTTAAAATAAAGTTTTGGCTGGAGAACAGAGTGCTAGCTAGGAGGACAAATGAAAGCTCCCCTATTTGACACTCTGGGAATGTCCCACACTACTTAACTCTACCCTAGGAAAAAAGACAAGCACTGAGAGACAAGGACTTTGACTTCAAAATAAAATTATGAATTTCCACCTGGACTCCAACATCTTCTACTATAAAAAGAGGAGTTGGATTTGTTATCCAAAGCAGCAAAACTAGTCTGAGTGAATAAGAGTGGACACCTAAATAAATTGTTTTGTTCTCTTTTTAAGGCAGTCAATTGAATTTCTTCTCCTCCCTCTAAGGAAGCAAGATCCAATCCCACCCGCAGAGTTTAAAACTGGCATTTCCCCTAAGAATCTGGACTCCAGTTACATCTTATCTTTCAGTCTCTAAATCTCTTCAAGTTCAAGGGCTCCACCTGCTCTTCAGGAATAAAGGACTGCACTTCCCCTGTCACCGCACCTGCCTCTCGTTCCCTCTGCTTTGTCCTTCTAGCCTCCCTCCTCCTGTAGAGGGGAACACTTCCCCAAGGGGCTCTGTTTAGTGCACACATTTTTTTAAGGTTCTTTATTGCCAGAACAAGGCCTGGGTGTGGAAAATTGGCATCACTGTGATATAAAAACTGAACATTTGTGGGTGGGAGAGCGAAGAGCTGTGGTTTGAGCTGAGAGGCTGAGTTATGGGGCCACACATGCTCCCACACTTATTTGTTTAAAATGCATCACAGCCCTTCCTTCCTGCAGGACTGCTCCAAAAGACAGAGTCCAGCTACCTACCTTCAAATTTATGAGAGGAATGATGGTAATGATGATGATAATAACAATAATAACACTGGTAATTGGTGCTGTCAGCTGCCCCTGAACAGAAACATATTTTTGGTTTCTGTCCTCAGGCTCCAAAGTGTTTCACATGATGCAGATTGGCTAAGTGTACTCAGTATTTTGGCATTTTCATTTAATCTAACTGCCCACTCCCCCATCTTGGCATTGACTTGTACTTTGAAATGTATTGTTGTTCCTGTGAAAACTGGACAGCAAGAACTATTACCAGACTTTGAGATCATTGAGGGCATGCAGGTTCCAAGAGAATCATTACCCCAGAAGCACAAAGTCGAGAGTAAACAAGAGAGCTCAAAATCCACCTAAAGAAGAGAACTCATGTACCCTTCCAGCAGGTAAGTTGTGCCTGCCATCAAACGCTGCTTTGGTAACACTGTCCTGAAACTGCTGAATCTGCCAAGCTCAGGCACCTGGTCAGAAATGGCAGAGCCATCACAGAGCAAAAGGGTGAGCGAGAATAACCCTGGATCAGGGATAGGGACCTGGGTTCTAGTCCCAGTTCCACCACTAACTCTGAACTTGAGCCAGTGGTTTCTCCTCCCATGCATGCAGGTTTCTAATCCATGAAATGAGTTGAACACCATAGTATTTCTCAACTTGTCTATAAATATCTCACAGGGCACTTGTTAAAATTACAGATTTCCATCCTGCTTCCCTGGAGACTGGTTCAGTAAGTCTTACAGTGAGGTCTAGGAATCTGCATCTTAACAGATGACCCAGGAAAGCCTCCAGAAAGGCAAATGTATGAGACATTGGACCACATGATAACTGAAAGCTCTCCCAGGTCTGCAGAAACCAGTTAATTAATGGTCACTATTAAGCTTCCACTCCCTACAAAGCCCAGCTAGATTCTGGAGATGATAAGAATAATAGCTGCCATTTATACAGTGCCAGCCACTGTTCTAAATGTTTTGCATATGTGAACTATTTTCATCTTCACAACAACCCTGTAAAGCAAGTACTATTATTATCTTTATTTAAAGATGCAGAAACAGATGTACGGAGATGAAGTAATTGGCTAAAGGTGACCTGGCCAATCAGGAAGTAGGGCTGGGATTCAAAGTCAGGCATCCAGCTCCAGGGTCAGGCCCCCTGCAAATGATGCATAGTTCAAAATCTCTAGTCTTAGGCAGAAAGCAGTAAGAAAAGCCGTGTAGCAACTAATAAAGCAATTTGACAATCGTCTACTTCATCTGCATCAGTGTTTTAGGAGCCATTTACGGGAGAAAGAGGGAGGCCAAGAAGGCAATGCTCTGGGCCCCAACTTCACCCTGAGCAAACTGAATTGTATCAGTTTGATTCACCAAATTCTATGCCAGATTTCATCTTGTGGGAAAAAAGAGTTCTTATAATTAAAAATCATTCATCGAGGTCTCCTCCTTCAGACAGATGAGAAAAGCAGCCTTAAAGGATTTAAGCAACCTTTCCAGAATCACACAAGAGGGCCCTGTCAGTTACCTGGAAAGGCCCAGGTTTCCTGACTTCTTTCTCAGAGTTAAAATCAACCTGTCAACCTGACTGACTTGAACCATTAAAATTAATATACATTAACAAAGAGCCATCAGAGAACTGAAGATATCAGGGCAGCAGCATTTGAAAGGTGGCATTCTCAGTGACACCAATGCAAAGGACGGTGACTTAGATCAATGGCTGCGTCCACCCTACAGGAACTGTGAGGTCAAGATCTGTGATGGTCCCCTCTAGTAGCTAGAGCGTCGTCAAAAATTAGGAAAAAAGCCCAACCAACCTGTGTTGAAGTGGAAAGATGACCAGAACTGCAGTTAGAGGACCTGCATATAAACTCAAGCTATGCCACTTCCTACGTGGGTAATAACATGAGCGGATCAGACAAGCCACTAAAATGAGGCTTTCACAAGACCCCTCATGTCAATAAGTCTACCACTACAAAGATGTGCAATGAAAGGAGTCTTCCAACTCACAGCTTGGTTTTACTTGCGGGAACTTATGAAACAAAAGGAATCTAATACAATTATTATACCATGATATTGAGAGCATGGCTGTCCACTTAAAGGAGGACTAGAGACCAGAGCCCTCAGGAAATTTCCCTGGACTCCCCCTTTTCTTGAACTTCTGTGGTCATGATGATAAATCATAAAAAAGTAATAACGTCTGTGTAGGTACTGATGAGCTCCCAAGCAGATGCTGTGATCATTATCACTGCAATTTTGTAAATAACTCAGTTTTACCACCCAGACACCACCCAAGGTCACCAGAGGTTTAAAATTAATGGACACCTTGGCATAAAAATCAGTCTTGCTGATACCACACCCTCGCTCTCTCCTGCCACTGGACAGCAGGCATTGAGGGAGTTGTATATCAGCCTAAGATCAGATTGCAGAGGAAAGGTACTTCTATAGAAAACCATCAACAGAAAGAAGTTTCACTGCAAACCAGGCCAATATGTGTCTCCTATCTGTGCCAGACTGAGAGTTCTCAGAAGGAACAACCGATCCATCTTCCTCCTCCCGAATTTTCATCATTCATTCTATTGACAAAAGGATCAAGTGTTGACTTAGTCTATTCAGGCTGCTATAACTAATTACCATAGACTAGATAGCTTGAAAACATGAGACATTTATTTCTCATAGCTCTAGAAGTTGGGAGTCCAAGGTGAGGGTGCCGGTATGATCAGGATCTGGTGAGGGCCCTCATTTGGGGCTATAGACTGCTGATTTCTCAATGTATCCTCACATGGCAGAATGAGTGTGACATAAAAACATTTTCAAGCAAATATAAAACCGAGTATCATCCTCTAACAGTTGCTGGTTAAAGGATATATTTCAAGAACAGGGAAACTCATACAGAAAGAAAATTTAAAATATAAGAAGAAACAGTGAGCAAAGAATATTAAAATTTTGAACACAGGCTGTATAAAACAGTACTAGTAATGGGGGACTGCTAAGTCACTTCAGTCATGTCCGATTCTGTTCAACCCCATAGACGGAAGCCCACCAGGCTCCCCCATCCCTGGAATTCTCCAGGCAAGAACACTGGAGTGGGTTGCCATTTCCTTTGCCAATGCATGAACGTGAAAAGTGAAAGTGAAGTTGCTCAGTCGTGTCCAACCCTCAGCAACCCCATGGACCGCAGCTTTCCAGGCTCCTCCATCCATGGGATTTTCCAGGCAAGAGTACTGGAGTGGGGTGCTATTATAGTAAAAATCAGGATTTAGCACTAAAATAACAGACAATATAACATATAAACCAGGAGGTTGTGATTGGCAATTGTTCAAGTTTTCTGGTCTTTGTATTATTAAGAAGTATCTGCAATTCAATTCTATATGTTAATAAGTGTATAAGAACTTTGCTTAATAAAATAACCTCTCAGATGCAGTGAGTAAATCCTACAGACAAAATAAATACCACAAACTGGATCTCACCAAAGAAGGAAAAGAAGACAGTTGATAAGAAGGAAGTGTAAAGTGAGGTGGGAAAAAAGGAAAACTCATTCTGAAAGTTCACTTAATAACAGAATCCTTAGAAAAGAACAGTTCAGGGCAACAGCAAGGCAAGAGAATAGAAGGTTCCCAGCTCACATCCACCCATGGAAATGATGATTTGGTAACCATCCATGGACAAAAGTGCCTTTGTGGGAGATTTAGAATCCAGGTAGGAGGTTGGAAAACTCTGGTGGAACGCATCACTGAAGAGGATTGCTTGGAGAAGGCAGACACATGGCCCAAGGGCCGGCTTTCTGACTGTGGTCCTAAACATGAGTCTTCATCCCCCTGGAACTTGGCTCCAGTGCTGCTCTGCCATCGTCCAGGAGCAGTCCTGCACCCCCGGTAACAGCCAGTCATCTACAAACCCAGCTGTGAACCCAACTCAGTCCCAAGCCTAAGTTAGCAGAAGGAAGGAAACAGTAAAGATTAGAGCAGAAAAAAATAGAGAATAAAAAACAATATAAAAAATTTAAAACCAAGAGTTGGAGTTTGAAACATAAGCAAAGTTGACATACCCTTGGCTACACCCAGAAAAAGAGAGAATACTCAAATAAAATCAGAAATAAAAGAGAAGACATTACAACAGATACCTCAAATAAAAATGATCAAAAGGCACTATTATGAAAAATTATACTCCAACAAAGTGGACAGATGAAACAGACAAATTCCTAGAACCATACAACCCATGAAAACTGAATTAAAAATAAATAGAAATCCTGGCTAGATCAAAAGGAAAAAAGGGGATTGAATTAGCAATCAAAAATCTCCCCAAAAAGAAAAGCTTCAGACTAGAGCTTTACAGGTGAATTCTGCAAGCATGCAAACAAGAAGAGTTAATACCAGTTCTTCTCAAACTCTTCCAAAAAAGGCGGGGGAAAATACTTCCAAACTCATTTTATGAGGCCAGCATCATCCTTATACCAAAGTGAAAGATATCACAATAAAAGAAAATTATAAGCCAATATCCCTAATGAACACAGATGCAAAAATACTCAATAAAACACTAGCAAATTGAATTCAACAGCACATTAAAAGGACTATATCTCATGACCAAGTGGAATTTATTCCCAAGATGCAAGTATAGTTCAACACAGGCAAATCACTCAACAGCATATGCTACATTAATAGAATGAAGGCTAGAAACCTCATGATCACCTCAAATAGATGCAGAAAAAGATTTTGACAAAATTCAAATCTAATCATTCAAAAACTCTCAAAACAAGTGTATAAGGAACTTAACCTCAACACACAAAAAAAGCACATATGAAAAGCCCACAGCTAACATCATAATTAACGAGGGAAAACAAAGTTTTTCCTCTCACATTTAGTATAAGGCAAGGATAGCCACTCTTTCCACTCTATTTAACATAGTAATGGAAGTCCTGGCCAGAGCAATTAGACAAGGAAAAGAAATAAAAAGCATCCAAACTGGAAAGGAAAAGTAATCTTATCTGTTTGCAGATGACATGATATGCGTAGAAAACTAAATATGCAACAGAAGAACTGTTAGAGCTAACAAATAAATTCAGAAGTTTCAGTATAGAAAATCAACATTAAAAAGTTAGTGATGTTCCTATATATAAAACTAAACTAACTGAAAACAAAAATAATAAAAATATCTCATTTACAACAGAAACAAAAGAAGAAAGTACATAAGAATAAACTTAGGCAAAGACAAATGGGAAAACATCTGTTCACAGACTGGAACAACGAATACTGTTAAAATGGCTGTAATATCTAAAGTGATCTAAGGAGTCAATGTAATCCCTATTAAAACCACAATGGCAATCTTCACAGAAATAGGAAAAGTGACTCTAAAACTCACATGCAACCTTAAAATACCCAGGCACAATCTCAAGCAAGAAGAACAAAGATGGAGTCATCACATGTCCCAATTTTAAAACATCTTACAAAGCTAAAATGATCAAAACACCATGGCACTGATATTTAGACACGCATATACACCAATGAAATAGAGAGCCTGGAAATAAATGCATTTCACTTATGGTCAATCAATATTCTACAATAGTATAGTATGAAAAATATAATTGTATGTATGTATATAGTGGTAATGTATGTAAACAATGTTCAATGCATAGTACTGGGAAAACTGGATACCCACTTGCAGAAGAATGAAACTGAACCCTTATCTCAATCTATATACAAAAATCAAGTCAAAATGGATTAAATACTTTAAATGTAAGACTTGAAACTGTAAAATTTCTAGAATAAAACACAGGGAATAATTTTTTTATATTGGTCTGGGCAATGATTTTTTGGCTATAACATCAAAAGAACGGGCAACAAAAACAAAAATAGACAAGTGAAACTGCATCAAACAAAAAGCTTCTGCACTGCAAAAAGAAAAACAACAACAACAACAATCAACAGAAAGGGAAACATACAAAATGGGAGAAAATATTTGCAAACTATATGTCCCCCATAAGGGGTTAATATCCAAAATATATAAGGAATTTATACAACTCAATAAGAAAAAAAATAATGCCATATAAAAAGGGTTAAAGACCTGACTATTTCTCAAAAGAAAACATACAAATGGCCTACAAAAAAGGTATATGAAAAGATGCTCAGCACCACTAATCATGAGGGAAATAAAAATCAAAACCACAATGAGCTATCACTTCACACCTCCTAGGATGGCTATTATCAAAAGACAAAACATAACAAGCAGTGTTGAAGATGTGGAGAAATGGGAACACCTATATACCATGAATGAGGAATACAAATTTGTACAGTCTTTATGGAAAACACTATAGAAGTTTCTCAAAAAATTAAAAGAACTACCATATAATCCAGCAGTTTCACTTCTGGGTATATATCCAAAGGAAATGAAATCAGTGTCTTGAAGAGATATTTTAAAGTGAATGTTTATTGCGGTGTTATTTATTCACAATAGCCAAGATATGGGAAAAACCTAAGTGTCACTGATGGATGAATGGATCGAGAAAAGAAGATGTTATATAATTCAGCCTTTAAAGGAAGGAAATCCTGCTACTGGCAACATCATGGATGAAACAAGAAGACATGAATAAAATAAGTCAGACACAGAAAGACCATTGCACAATCTCACTTACATTTAGAATCAAAAAAGATCATACTAATAGAGGCAGAGAGCACAATGTTGATTCCAGGGCCTGGGTGGTAGGGGAATGGAGATGTTGGTTAATGGTAGAAAGTTTCAGTTATGCAAGATCAACAGTTTCTGGAGATCTGACACACAGCATGATGACAAGTGTAAGAAACAAGCAACAAAGAAATGATAACTGTAAAATGACAGATATGTTAGCTAGCTTGACAGTGGAAATCATTTTGTAATGTATACATATATCAAAACATCCAGTTGTACATCTTAAAAATATACAGTTTCTATTTGTCAATTATACCCCACCTAATAAAGCTAGGAAAAAAAGAATAATTTACCCAACGCCTCTAAAGTTAAGTTGTTATCTCTACCTTAGCCCAGAGAACTGACATCGTAAACCTTCATGTCATTCAGATCACACCTACCCTTTCATAATCAGACATATGCATGTGGATGATGGCGGTTGCTCACATGTCTTTCATCTCCCAAACTCTCATTAGAGCTATGTGAACATATCTGACTGAGTACTAGAAACCTCTTGGGATCTCAGGTTTCTCAAATTGGTGAGGGGAAGGTGGCAATTTCCTAGAAAAAGTGAGCTCTGACACCCAAACTGAGATTTTCTGGCTCTTACAAACTATGAAGTGTTGTAAAAAATGGCTTTACCCACACAGATCCCTTTAAAAATAATAACAATTATATAAATCACCTGTTCTCTTAACCAGAAATAAACTATCTAAGTCAACAAAAATATCTAGTTGAAATCAGTTTAGAACTATATTCTGCACATTAAAATTATGTCCCTAGGAGATATTCTCAAAATTCATAAAGGTGCCAACTTTGTATTCTATAGAGTATCTAGGTTAAGGCATGAGATCTAGGGTTGGACAGACTGGATTTGAACATCAGCTTCTTTACTTGCTACCTGATCCTCAGCCTCAAATTCCTCATTGATGAAACAGAGATAACACCTATTGCTTACAGCTATTGTGAAAGTAACTGAGATAGGCCCATGCATTCAGAAAGGAGCTGGCAGCAAGGAAGTAATTACTCAGTGTTAGCTGTATTAACAATGTAAATGGAGACGGCATCCGTGTGACTAATCTGTACCAGGGCATTAATTTAAATGTCACTAACACTGGACTTTGGAATGCACAGACACAAAATGTTGGCACTCAGGGACACTTAAAGTTCACTCACTCCAGCTCTCATTTTCCACATGAGGATTTGAGACCCCAAAGACTCAGGGATCTGTCCAAAGTCACATAGCCAGTCTAGGGAACTCAAACCAGAACCTCACCCTCTGGGAACCAGTCTGACACGATTTCTTCTAAATCAGATTTCATGTATTTTCTTTCATCTTCTCAGTAAGAAGATAATTTTCTTTCATTAAAATGGAAAGACTTTCCCTGAGTACACCCCAGCATGGGGTCTGGCCGAGGCAAAACCAACTTTGAGGAAAAATGTGTTTGGCCTCCCTGTATATAGTTCACCACAGTGCAAAGCAAAAGAATTGAAAGAAGCCAACTATTACAGGCATATTTTGTTATCTTTTAGGACTACTTATCAGCGTGCATTCAATTTCATGGACGAATAATTCTATCTTTTCAGCAACTAAATTTTCTGAACAAAAGTAAATCTGGAAACGTGTACTGAAAATGAGATGAAATATCTAAAATGCAGACATACTGTTCTTAGGAATTCAGGCCACAAAATTTTACCTACCAACCACCTGTCATTGCACCTTTTTTAATGCCCTCTCCCCATAATTTAGACATATTTCTGAAAAATAGGCCATATTTTGGGGCTGACCTCATTCCTTTTGCATTAGGTATGGAGAAGCCCCATTTTTAAAATATTCTCTAAACTGACTGTCTTTTATGTGCCATCACCAAATACCAATGAGTGGTCCATGAAGTCATTCCAGTGGCCATCTGATGGAAAACCATACTCACTGTGAACAAGTCCAAACTTAGCATATCATTATTTTAAAACTGCTTCAAGGAGCTTTTTTTTTTTTTTTTTTTGAGCTGCCGTAGCTACTATAGGTTGGATTCTGTAAAGAATTTTGTCATCCTGTCTGTAAGAGCTCCTAGAGTCTTCTCATTCACACCCAGAAGGTCTTCTTCTCATCCCAGAGCCTAAGATGGCTGCATTCAGCTGAGATGCAAGGCAGGTTTAAAATTTCATAGCACAGCCTCTCAGCTGATGGGATGAAGGACTGGTATATCTGGAACTGAGATACATTACATCATCTCTGCCATGGCTCTAGGTGGCAAAGGTCACTTCAAAGGTGGCCTCTTTTCCTAGATAAACCCCTTTAGTCATAGAACAGGTGACAGCTGAAATCACCTAGTCCAACCCGCTCATGATGCAGAAAAGTGCACCAAGGTTCAGAAGGGAGACATTACTCACCAGATGTAAGCCCGGTCTCCTGACTTCTAATTCAGGCTCTGATGTGGCGTCACTAAGTCTACGGCATCCCTGACAACTCTCACTTCTGCTCTGACGTCTCCACCAAGTTCCAGGGGATTCCCTGAATCTCCCTCTTCTCTACTAACCTTTTCTCAGACTCACCTGACTTCATTTTATATGTTGTTGTTCAGTCACTAACTCATGTCTGACTCTTTGCTATCCCCATGGACTACAGCACACCAGGCTTCCCTATCCTTCACTTTTTCCGCATGAGGAGAGGAGAGTTTGCGCAAACTCATGTCCATTGAGTCGGTGATGACATCCAAACATTTCATTTTCTGTCGCCCCTTTCTCCTCCTGTCTTCAATCTTTCCCAGCAGCAGGATCTTTTCCAATGAATCTGCTCTTCACATCAGGTGGCCGAACTATTAGAGCTTCAGCTTCAGCATGAGCCCTTCCAATGATATATGTCTTCATTATAATCTTAAGTAGCCCCAAGTCTTAAGTTCATTAAAAACTGCAGCCAAATGACATTTTTCATATAAAACCATAGCACTACTGTCAAAGGGAGAATAGTAATAGTGACCTGACCAATAGAGAAATGGAGAAGTGATCAAACCACAACATTATTTTTAACCTGCTTATAATTATGAAAAGATTTGTATAAGTGAAATTGAACATGTAGTCACATGCACAGTGATTCAAAACTCCCCGGAAATTCAGATCACATTAAAGCAACTAAATTCAAGACAGCCATTTTTTTTCCACTGAGTTACATATCCTGGGAGTGTAAACAAATCAATCCAGGCCTCAATTTTCTTGACTGTAAAATAAAGTATTTGAAATGGGTGAAGGTGGTCAAAAGGTACAATTTCTAGTCATAAAATAAATGCTGAAGATGTAATATACAGCATGTTGACTATTAATAAATACTGTATTGTATATTTTGGGCTTCCCAAGTGACTCTGGGTAAAGAACTTGCCTGCCAATGCAGGAGACAGGTTCAATCCCTGGGTCACAAAGATCCCCTGGAGAAAGAAATGGCAATCTACTCCAGTATTCTTGCCTGGGAAATCCCATGGACAGAGAAGCCTGGCAGCCTATAGTCCATAGGGTACCAAAAGAGTCAAACACGACTTAGCAACTTAACAACAACAACATAGTATATTTTAAAGCTGCTAAAAGAGTAGATCCCAAAAATTCTCATGGCAAGAAAGAAATATTTGTAACTATGTGTGGGGATGGATGTTAACTGGACTATAGCTGTTATTCTGAAATATAAACAAAAGAAATCAGTATGCTATACAACTAAAATGAATATAAGGTTATATATTGATTATGTCTCTATTTAAAATAGAAAAAAGTGAAGCATTTGGACTGCCTGATTTCTAATTTCTCCTCTAGAACTAAATGCTATTGCATGTTTCTAAACACTTAGTATGAGAGATGATGCAGGGAGAGTTTAGGGAACTGAGAAAAGAATCTGAGATTAGAAAAACAGAGGAGACAGTCTTCCTCCTTCTTTCAGACTTACAGTCTTCACCTTCATTATGAGCCAAAAGGCTTCAGGCTCTGGTCCCTTCAGACCTATCCTTATCTCTTCCATCATTTCACTCATCGGAATACACAAGCTCAAGGGATGCTTTACACATAAATATTCATAAGGAGGTTAAATCTGTCAACCCTTTATACTTAATATGAATCGGTTTAAGCACTTAAGATATTCCTTCTCAACATCTAGTGGATCATTTGATGATGAATCCAATTATGAAAACTAGATACATTTTTTATATCCGAGAACATAAATGAGGAACAGGTACTTGTAGGAAGATGCATGGGCACTGGGCCATAAAAGTGCTACATCAGTAGTAAGACACTTATCTAAGATGAAGGAAACAGAAGTAGAAACAGTTTGGAAAATGCTACATAAACCCTCGTTTTAGGGACTTTTCCTGGGGATCCAGTGATTAAGAATCTGCCTTGCAATGCAGGGGACACAAGTTCAATCCCTGGTTGAGGAACTAAGATCCCACATGCTACAAGGCAAATAAGCCTGAGTGCCACAACTCAAAAGCCTGAAAGCCACAACTAGAGAAACCAGTGCACTGTAACTACTGAGCCTGCAACAAGAGAAGCCTGCCTGCTCCACTGAAGGCCCACCACAGCAAAAAGAAAAAATAAAATTAAAAAAAACACCTGGGCTTTACTTGCGGTTTTTCTAGGGCCTTAGTATGAGCTACCTTGGGCTTTGAGCATTTGCTCAGCCTGTTCTGGGTAGGTTCCCAGACGCACAGGTGGCACTGCCCCAAGGTCCCTCAGTTCCATTTCCCCCTGGGAGACAGGGGTAGAGGAGCCCTTGTCTGAGCTCAATCCATGGGCCAGGAAGTCCCAGAGTCCAAACAATTGACAATAACACAGCATGTAAAGAATATCAGACATGACTTTAAGGACTATAAAATTACAAACTGTAGGAAAAATGGAACACCACCCCTCTGATATAATAAATCATCAACCAACAGACTAATGATAATTTCACAGATTATCTGTAACAATATTTGTCTTCACCTTAAAAAGTCATTCAGCACAATCTCAAAACCATTTTTTGAAAATTCATATGCTATTAGTGCCTTCATGACTATAAGAAACAGAAACTCACTGGGCCTAGTTAATGCCATCAAAAAGGGAGAAGAGGGTCATAATTTGTGGGGTAAAGTCAGGTCCTCATTATCCAATTACCCAGTCCCTTTCTCCAGCATTAAAGCAATGGACAATGAGGGGCCTTAGCCAGGGCACACTCTCCCCACCACCCCAACCTCCTTTTCTGCAGAAGGTGGTCACACAATCCAGTTCTAACTGAGAGGATTCAAAGGGAAAACTGCAGGGGAAGCTTCTGGGAAATTTTTCCTTTCCAGGCAAATGGGGCAATAAAGCTATAACTATCCCTCCCTCTTTGAATAAGGACTAGATATTTGGAGCTACAGCATCCATCATGCAATTATGAGGGGACAAATAAGTGGGAAAGAGAATCACAGAGCTGCCACTCTGACATCACACTGAGTCCCTGAATCTATACGAGCAGTCAACTCCCTCTTGACCACGTACTTTGAAGGCAAAGTATTTGAGTAGCCTCTATAACTCAAATGTTCTTATTTTTCTTGCTGCTAAAATCATATCTAACTAGTATGCGGAATTTCATGAAACCCAAGGGAATCTCTTCCATCTAAAGTTGAAGCAACCTCAGCCTAGTCTCTTGGTACCAACTGCATCCAATGACCTAACTGAACTTCCGGTCCAGCCTCCCTTGATCATGCTGATTTCACTCCTATTTCATGTATCTTGCCATATAGTACTCATTTTCTCTCTTGCTTCTGAAAAATAAAAATGTATTTACCATTAAGATCTTTCTGAATTGCTTTTGTGGGACTTTTTTTGAAACATCAGATTTCAATTTACTTTAATTAAATTCAATATAGATACTATTTGTTTCTTTTTATGAAAAGTACCGAAAACTAATTGAATTGAATGTTCTTGATGTATGCATTTCAAAGACTTATAATTAGAGCCACATTTTAAATGCAATGGGCAGACATCACATATCATAATTTACCTGTACACTTCCTTACCAGTAAATTAATCATATGTATTCATTAAGGAAGTTAATTAAAGTCATTAGCCTTACCATGCTGTCATTACTATGTGATAATTTTTTAAATGAAATAAGTTTATCCATGAAAAATATTCTTGGAGGAAAAAACTTATCCACACATCCATCTATAGCCCAGAACAGAGAATACTAACTACATAAGGAGTCAGGAAATATGAATTCTTCAACCAATTCCTTTGAACTTGGTACATACCATCTCTTGTAGCTCAGCTGGTAAAGAATCCAACTGCAATGCAGGAGACCCTGGTTCAATTCCTGGCTCAGGAAGCTTCACTGGAGAAGGGACAGACTACCCACTCCAGTAATCTTGGGCTTCCATGGTGGTTTAGCTGGTAAAGAATCCACCCACAATGCGGACGACATGGGTTTAATTCCTGAGTTGGGACAATCCCTTGGAGAAGGGAATGGTTACCTACTCCAGTATTCTGGCCTGGATGTATATCCATGGGGTCACAAAGAGTCAGACACGACTGAGTGAATGGTAACATTGGTAAATCAATGAAGTCCAGGCTTCTGTGTTCTCATCAATAATAGTCATGAACCAAATCTTTAAACCATTATATCTACTACTGTGGGCAAGAATCCCTTAGAAGAAATGGAGTAGCCATCACAGTCAACAAAAGAGTTCAAAATGCAAAACCTGGAGGCAATCTCAAAAACTACAGAATGATCTCAGTTAGTTTCCAAGGCAAACCATTCAATATCACAGTAATCCAAGTCTACGCTCTGACAAGAAGTTGAAGATGAATGGTTCTATGAAGACCTACAAGACTTTCTATAACTAACACCCAAAACAGATGTCCTCTTCATTATAAGGGACTGGAATGCAAAAGTAGGAAATCAAGAGATACCTGGAGTAACAGACAAATTTGGCCTTAGAGTACAAAATGAAGCAGGTCATATTGCCTAACATAGTTTTGCCAAGAAAACACACTGGTCATACGAAACACCGTCTTGTAACAACCCAAGAGAAGACTCTACATATGGACATCACCAGACTGTCAATATCAAAATCAGATTGATTATATTCTTTTCAGTCAAAGATGGAGAAGCTCTATACAGCCAGCAAAAACAAGATGGGGAGCTGACTGTGGCTCAGATCATGAACTCCTTATTGCCAAATTCAGACTTAAATTGAAGAAAGTAGGGAAAACCACCAGACCATTCAGGAGTGACATAATAGATTCAGGAAGTGACATATAGATTCAAAGGATTAAATCTGATGGACAGAGTGCCTGAAGAACTATGAATGGAGGTTCTTGACATTGTACAGGAGGCAGTGATCAAGACCATCCCCAAGAAAAAAAAATGCAAAAACGCAAAATGGCTGTCTGAGGAGGCCTTACAAATAGCTGAGAAAAGAAGAGATGCTAAAGGCAAAGGAGAAAAGGAAAGATATACCATTTGAATGCAGAGTTCCAAAGAATAGCAAGGAGAGTTAAGAAAACCTCCCTCAGTGATCAATGCAAAGAAATAGAGGAAAACAACAGAATGGGAAAGACTAGAGATCTCTTCAAGAAAATGAGACACCAAGAGAACATTTCATGCAAAGATGAGCATAATAAAGGATAGAAATGGTAAGACCTAACAGAAGCAGAAGATATTAAGAAGAGGTGGCAAGAATACACAGAAGAACTATACAAAAAAGAGCTTCACAACCCACTCACCTAGACATCCTGGAAGGTGAAGTAAAATGGGCTCTGGGAAGCATCACTACAAACAAAGCTAGTGGAGGTGATGGAATTCCAGTTGAGCTATTTCAAATCCTAAAAGATGATGCTGTGAAAGTGCTGCACTCAATATGCCAGCAAATTTGGAAAACTCAGCAGTGGCCATGGGACTGAAAAGGTCAGTTTTCATTCCAACCTCAAAGAAAGGCAATGCCAAAGAATGCTCAAACTACCACACAATTGCATTCATCTCACACACTAACAAAGTAATGCTCAAAATTCTCCAAGCCAGATTTCAACAATACGTGAACCATGAACTTCCAGATGTTCAAGCTGGATTTAGAAAGGGCAGAGGAACCAGAGATCAAATTGCCAACATCTGCTGGATCATCGAAAAAGCAAGAGAATTCCAGAAAAACATCCACTTCTGCTTTATTGACTATGCCAAAGCCTTTGATTGTGTGGATCATAACAAACTGTGGCAAATTCTTAAACAGATAGTACTACCAGACCACCTGAACTGCCTCCTGAGAAATCTGTATGCAGAAGCAACATTTCAAGAAGCAACAGTTAGAACTTGACATGGAATAACAGACTATTTCCAAATAGGGAAAGGAGAATGCCAAGGCTGTATATTGTCACCCTGCTTATTTAACTTATATGCAGAGTACACCATGAGAAATGCCAGGCTAGATAAAACACAAGCTGGAATCAAGATTGCCCGGAGAAATATCAATAACCTCAGATATGCAGATGACACCACCCTTAAGGCAGAAAGCGAAGAACTAAAGAGCCTCTTGATGAAAGTGAAAGAGGAGAGTGAAAAAATTGGCTTAAAACTCAACATTCAGAAAACTAAGGTCATGGCATCCGGTTCCAACACTTCACGGCAAACAGATGAGGAAACAATGGAAACAGTGAGAGACTTTATTTTGGGGGACTCCAAAATCACTGCAGGTGGTGACTGCAGCCATGAAATTAAAAGACGCTTACTCCCTGGAAGAAAAGCTATGACCAACCTAGACAGCATATTCAAAAGCAGAGACATTACTTTAACAACAAAGGTCCGTCTAGTCAAAGCTATGGTTTTTCCAGTAGTCATGTATGGATGTGAGAGTTGGACTATAAAGAAAGCTGAGTGCCGAAGAATTGATGCTTTTGAACTGTGGTGTTGGAGAAGACTCTTGAGAGTCCCTTGGACTGCAAGGAGATCCAACTAGTCCATCCTAAAGGAAATCAGTCTTCAATATTCATTGAAAGGACTGATGATGAAGCTGAAACTCCAATACTTTGGCCACCTGATGCAAAGAGCTGACTCATTGGAAAAGACCCTGATGCTGGGAAAGATCGAAGGCGGGAGGAGAAGGGAACAACAGAGGATGAGATGGTTGGATGGCCTCACCGACGCCACGGACGTGAGTTTGAGTAGGCTCCGTGAGTTGGCGATGGACAGGGAAGCCTGGAGTGCTGCAGTCTATGGGGTCACAAAGAGTAGGACACAACTGAGTAACTGAACTGAAATCTTTAAACCATATCTGACACAGCTCTAAAATTCGAAGAGTCGAGGATCTTGCATCATATGGAATTCCCCAAGTTGTTTGTCTTAAACTCTCACAAAGACTAAAATTAGCTAAGGGTGGCAGTTGGAATGAGCAGACATCAAATGAGAGTACTTCCTAATTTAAAATGCACTCGAAAGAAGAAGTAAGGGCAGAAGCCTCTTCTAGCCAAAAAAAAAAAAACAAACAAAAAAAAAACAGTGAACTTCAAATTCAATGTGCTTTTTTGGGCATTTAATCACACAAAGGACCCTTCGTGTACATTTTAAAATCACTCTCCTTCTTGCTCAAAATAAGACATACAAATTAAAGGGAAAGAGAAAATCTCCACTCTCCCTATGGGACAGTGAAATTTGGCATTTTGGTTTTGCTGCTCTGTTAGAAACAAGAATGAAGAGGAAGAAGGAATTTGTTTTTTAATGCTACATAAAAAGACTTGAGATTACCCAAGTGAGTGTGTATTCAATCTGAAAGCAGTCAAGCTATTTCAGCTATATTGGAATGTCCCTTAAAAATGTTATCTCCATTTCTAATTGAGAAATTTCTGTGGGACAAAAGGAAAAGAAAAAATGTCACTTTATGCACTACTTAAGAATCACTAAATGATATTAAGGGAAAAGGCCCTAATAAATTAGTATTTTGCTGGTACCTGGCAGGGATTTCAAAGATGATTAAAAGGAAGTGTGGAAAATGCAATCTCTCTTAAATGTTGTTTCCCTTTTTAAAACACTAAATGTCACAGATTTGCTCCAAACTGTAATCTTGAATAAATACAATATTAAATTTTATATATGGTATCCTGATTCTTAAAAATTACCATTGAGAAGCTAAATATGAAAAAGCTCATAAGCTCTTTATTTATTTTCACTTACATCACTAGATTATAGTTCATAAGAACTTCTTCATGTATTTAAAAACTGAGTTGGGTTTTTGGGTGTATTCAATGTCCTTGCAACCCTTTTATCTTAGGACAGGCAATTTGAATTACATGGCACAAATGAATCTTTGAAGTCAATGCCTCGTAAAGCAGCTTAGGTTTAAAGTTGTAATCTGAAATGTGCAGTCAGTTTTGAACTAAGCAAAACATGATACCCCAAGCCATTACCTGTTAGAATATTAGAGCCCAAAGACCCTAGTGATAACCCAAGCCATTACCTGTTAGAATATTAGAGCCCAAAGACCCTAGTGATCATTAATTTCAACCTCTAAGCTGACGCTGAAATTCCTCTGTATTTCCCTTTCTGTAACTTGTTCCAGCAAACAAGCTGCTCAGTTGTTTGCTGGAACCATGCTAGACAAACGGTACTATGGTGAAACAACTCCAGTCTAATGACTAAGCCCCGATGTGTTCCCAAGGGCTTCCAACATCCAAGCCCTGCTTCTGCCCTCACAGATATCAAGATGTTATCTCCTTTCATACATCTTTCCCTGGGACTATAAAAACTGCACTTCTGTTCCTGCCTTGGATTTCTGTTTTTCACATTAAGCGTCACCTTTCCCTTCAACTCATATGACTTGACTTTAAGCCTTCTTTCATCCTCCTCTAACTCACTAGGTTCCCAGTCAGTTTTTTAATGATGTATACCTAGAGCTGAATACAATGATCCCAATATAATCAACTGATTCACACTCCCTACAAAGAAATGAAAAACAGACTTATACTGTTGTGGTACTGATGGTGATATTATTGTTCACCATGACAGGAACACATTCCTTAATGCAATCTTTTTTTCAAAAAGGATATTCCTGCATCTATAAAATGAAGAGGTTGTATGAGACCAATAGGGGAGCTATTTTATCAATTGAAACCTCAGGCAAAGACCAATATGCTAAAAAACCAGGCCAGGAATTTCCTGGTTAAAAGAAAGAGTATAGAAAGCAATCTCCAAATGCAATGCAATCCCTATTAAAATTACAATGGCATTTTCACCAAAATAGAACAAACAATCCTAAAACTGGTATAGAATCACAGAAGATCTCAATAACCAAAATAATCCTTGGAAAGATAAAAGCAAGAAGCATCGCACTTCCTGACTTTAAATTATATTACAGAGCTATAGTAATGAAAGCAGTATGGTTTTGGTATAAAGACAGACACACAGATCAACAGAACAGAACAGAAAACCCAGAAACTAACCCACGTTTATATGGACAACTGGGCTTCCCAGGTGGTAAAGAATCTGTCTGCCAGTGCAAGAGACATGAGATATGGGTTCAATCCCTGGGTTAGGAAGATACCCTGGAGAAGGAAATGGCAACCTACTCATTTTCTTGCCTGGAGCAGCCTGGCAGGCTACAATCCATAGGGTCACAAAGAGTCAGACATGACTGAAGCACCCTAGCACGCACGCATGTGGCCAACTGCTCTAAGACAAAGGAGATAAGAAAATACAATGGGGAAATAACCATCTCTTCAATATATAGCACTGAGAAAACTAGACAGCTATATGCAGAATAATTAAGCTGGATTACTTTCTCATATCATATATAAAAATAAACTCAAAATGGATTAAAGATTTTAATGTACAATCCAAAACCATAAAACTAGAAGAAAACATAGGCAGTATGCTCTTTGAAACTGGTTTCAGCAGTATTTGTTTTGGATATGTCTTCTCAGACAATGGAAACAAAAGCGAAAATAAACAAATGGAACTACGTCAAACTAAAAAGCTTCTGCACAGCAAAGGAAACCATTGACAAAATGACAGGGCAAACTACTGAATGGGAGAACTATTTGCAAATCATATATCCAGTAAAGTGTTAATATCCAAAATATATATATATATATAAACTCATACATCTCAGTAGCCAAAAAACCAAACAACTCAAACAAAATATGAACAAAGGATCTAAATCAACATCTTTCCAAATAAGACATACAGATGTCCAACAGATACATGAAAAGATGCTCAATGTTACTAATCATCAGGGATATGCAAATTAAAACCATAATAAGATACCACCTCACTTCTTTCAGAATGGCTATCATCAAAAAGACCACAAATAATAAAAATAACAAGTGTTTACAAGGATGCTGAAAAATGAGAACTCTTGTGCACTGCTGGTAGTAATGTGCAGCCACTATGGAAAATAGTATGGAGGTCCCTCAAAAATTAAAAGTAGAATTGCCATATGCCAGCTATTGTATTTCTGAGTACTGATGCAAGAAAACAAAAAAACTAACGTGAAAAGATATATGCATCCACATGATCACTGCAGCATTCTTTACAATAACCAGTACATGGGAGCAAACTAAGTGGAGATATATATTTGTGAAACGAAGATCATGGCATCTGGTCCCGTCACTTCATAGCAAATAGAAGGGGGAAAAGTGGAAGCAGGAACAGATTTTATTTTCTTTGGCTACAAAATCACTGCAGACGGTGACTGCAGCCATGAAATTAAAACATACTTGCTTCTTGGAAGGAAAGCTATGACAAGCCTAGACAGTGTATTAAAAAGCTGAGAGAACACTTTGCCAACAAAGGCCTGTAGAGTCAAAGATGTGGTTTTTCCAGTAGTCATGTACAGATGTGAGAGTTGGACCATAAAGAAGGCTGAGCACTGAAGAATTGATGCCTTCTAATTGTGGTGCTAGAGAAGACTCTTGAGAGATCCTTGGACAACAAGGAGATTAAACCAGTCAATCCTAAAAGAAATCAACCCTGAATATTCATTGGAAGGACTGATGCTGAAGCTGAAGCTCCAACACTCTGACCACCTAATCAAAGGGTCAACTCATTAGAAAAGACTGATGCTGGGAAAGGTTAAAGGCAGAAGAAGAGGGTGGTAGGGGATGAAATGGTTAGATAGTATCACTGACTCAATGGAAGTGAATTTGAGTAAACTCCAGGAGACAGTGAAAGACAGGGAAGCCTGGCGTGCTGCAATCCATGGGGTTGGACACAACTTAGCAACTGAACAGCAACAAATATATTTGTGACAATATGGATGAACCTGAGGGCATTATGCTAAGTGAAATAATTCAGAGAAAGACAAATACCATGGATCTCAGTTCAGCTCAGTCGCTCAGTCATGTCTGACTCTGTGACTCCATGGATGTAGCATGCCAGGCTTACCTGTCTTTCACTATCTCCCAGCATTTACTCAAATTTATGTCCATTAAGTCAGTGATGCTATCTAAACATCTCATCCTCTGCCGCCCTCTTCTCCTTTTGCCTTTAATCAGCACGCCAGGCTTCCCTGTCCATCGCCGACTCCCGGAACTTGCTCAAACTCATGTCCATCAAGTCCATGATCCAGTGTTTTTCATTTTCCATGAAAAACAAATGGGTTTTCATTTGTTCTGAAAACCCAACATCCTTTGTTGTCCCCTTCTACTCCTGCCTTCAATCTTTCCCCAAATCAGGGTCTTTTCCAATGAGCCAGTTCTTCGCATAAAGTAGCCAAAGCACTGGAGCTTCAGCTTCATCATCAGTCCTTCCAATGAATATTCAAGACTGATTTCCTTTAGGATTGACTGATTTGACAAGGCTGTAGTCCATGTGATCAGTTTCAGAATCTCACTATATATGAAATCTAAGGAAAAAAAAAAGAAACAAAACAAAAGTGAACTCTTGGATACAGAAACAGATTAGTTGTTACCAGAAGCAAGGGGTGGGAACAGGCAAAATGGTTGAAGAGGATCAATAGGTACAAACTTCCAGGTATAAAATAAATAAGTCATGGAATGTATAGCATAATGACTGCAGCTAAAAATACTATGCTGTATATTTAAAGGTTGTTAAGAGAATAAATCTTGAAAGTTCTCATCACCAGAAAAAGAATATTAACTATATGTGGTGATGGATGCTAACCAGACATTACGGTGACCACTTCCATGGAATTCTCCAGGCCAAAATACTGTAGTGGGTAGCCTTTCCCTGTTCCAGGGGATCTTCCCAACCTAGGGATCAAACCCAGGTCTCCCTCATAGCAGGTGGATTCTTTACCAGCTGAGCCACAAGTGAAGCCCAAGGACAATGGAATAGGTAGCCTATCCCTTCTCCAGTGGAGCTTCCCAATCCAGGAATCGAACCAGTTTCCTGCATTGCAGGTGGATTCTTTACCAACTGAGCTTTGAGGGAAGCCCATAGTCTTGCAATATATATAAACATTAAATCATTATGGGTTGTACACCTGAAACTAATATAATGTTGTTGTTTAGTCACTAAGTTGTGTCCAATTCTTTGCCATCCCATGAACTGTAGCTTGCCAGGCTGCTCTGCCCATGGGATTCTCCAGGCAAGAATACTGGAATGAGTTGCCATTTCCCTCTCCAGGGGCTCTTCCCGACCCAGGGATTGAACCTGTGTCTCCAACACTGGCAGGCAGATTCTTTACCACTGAGCCAGTAGGGAAGCCCAATGTTATATATCATCAACATTTTTTAAACTTTTATACTGGAGTGAGTAGCCTTCCCTTCTCCAGGAGATCTTCCCAACCCAGGGATCGAACCCGGGTTGCCCTCACTGCAGGCAGATTCTTTACCAGCTGAGCCACAAGGGAAGCCCTTTAAATTTAAAGTTTTTCTAAAAAGTAAAGTTATGGACCCCTGCTTATTTAACTTATTTGCAGAGTACATCATGAGAAATGCTGGACTGGAAGAAACACAAGCTGGGATCAAGATTGCCGGGAGAAATATCAATAACCTCAGATATGCAGATGACACCACCCTTAGGGCAGAAAGTGAAGAGGAGCTAAAAAGCCTCTTGATGAAAGTGAAAGAGGAGAGTGGAAAACTTGGCTTAAAGCTCAACATTCAGAAAACGAAGATCATGGCATCTGGTCCCATCAGTTCATGGGAAATAGACGGGGAAACAGTGGAAACAGTGTCAGACTTTATTTTGGGGGGCTCCAAAATCACCGCAGATGGTGACTGCAGCCATGAAATTAAAAGACACTTACTCCTTGGAAGAAAAGTTATGACCAACCTAGATAGCATATTCAAAAGCAGGGACATTACTTTGCCGACTAAGGTCCATCTAGTCAAGGCTATGGTTTTTCCTATGGTCATGTATGCTTGTGAGAGTTGGACTGTGAAGAAGGCTGAGCACCGAAGAATTGCTGATTTTGAACTGTGGTGTTGGAGAAGACTCTTAAGAGTCCCTTGGACTGCAAGGAGATCCAACCAGTCCATTCTGAAGGAGATCAACCCTGGGATTTCTTTGGAGAGAATGATGCTGAAGCTGAAACTCCAGTACTTTGGCCACCTCATGCAAAGAGTTGACTCACTGGGAAAGACTCTGATGCTGGGAGGGATTGGGAGCAGGAGGAGAAGGGGACGACCGAGGATGGGATGGCTGGATGGCATCACGGACTCGATGGACATGAGTCTGGGTGAACTCCGGGAGAGGGTGATGGACAGGGAGGCCTGGCGTGCTGCGATTCATGGGGTCGCAAAGAGTCAGACATGACTGAGTGGCTGAACTGAACTGAACTGAAGGTTATGGATAGGATGACAGAAGCTGGATGTCTGCTTACTTGAGCACTCCTGCACCACAGTTCCCACTTTTAGGCTTCTCAAATGTTCTAGGAAGCCTTAGATATTTGTTCTGAAAACCCAACCTCCCTCATGGTGCTCTGTAAAATGAAGAAAAACTTTCTAACTCACAGTGTTACTTGCCTCCAAAAACCTTCAAGTGGTAAGACAATTTACATCACCCAGCCCTGGGGTATTACACCAACACCTTACTGTTCACTCATATCTTTTTAACAGTAAATTCAAGAAGCTTTTACTATTGCTACTATTTGCATTTTGATTGCTTTGTGCAGTTTGGGCTTGGAAAGTCATCTTCATTTCAAGGGCCATATACACAAAAATCAATCTAACTCTATCTTTAGTTTTTAAAAAAGCAAGACTTTTCATTAAAAATTAAGAAGGATAAAAAAGCAAAGAAATTTTAATAAGTAAAATAAATAGTCCCAAAATAAATCCACACACTTAAGGTCAATTAATTTATGACAAAGGAGGAAAGAATATACAATGAAGAAAAGATAACCTCTTCAGTAAGTGGTTTGGGGAAAACTGGACAGCTACATAAACTGTAGCAATATTTTTTTTTTGGTCTAGCTCCTAAAGTAAAAGAAATAAGAGCAAAATTAAATAGGGCCTTATTAAACTGAAAAGCGCTGGCAAGCGCTGGCACAGCATAGGAAGCTATCAACAAAACAAAAAGACAATTTACAAATGGGAGAAAACACGTGCAAATGATATGACCAATAAGCAGTTAATATCTTAAACAAATAAACACCTCATCCAACCTAATATCAAAAAAACAAACAGCAGGATTTAAAAGTGGGCAAAAAATCTGAATAGACATTTTTCCAAAAAAAGACATATAAATGGCTAACAGGTTCATGAAAAAATGCTCAACATCACTAATCATAAGAGAAATGCAAATCAAAATCACAATGAGAGGAATTCCCTGACGGTCCAGTGGTTAGGACTCAGCACTCTCACTGCTGAGGGCCTGGGTTCGATCCCTGGTCAGAGAACTAAAATCTCACAAGTCTCACAGCATGGCTTGGCAAAAAAAAAAAAAAAAAAAGAATTACAATGAGGTACTACCTCACACGTGTTAGAATGGCTATCATCAAAAAGACCAAAAGTAACAAATGCTGGCAAGGATACAGAGAAAAGGGACCCCTCCTAGGTTGTTGGTGGGAATGTAAACTGGTGCAGCCACTAAGGAAAACAGAATGGAGGTTTCTCAAAAAATTAAAAATAGAACTACCATATAACCCACCAATTCCACTCCTGGGTTCATATCCAAAGAAAACAAACACATTGATTTGAAAAGATATACACACCCTAATGTTCACAGCAGTATTATTTACAATAGTCAAGATATTAAGGCAAACTGAGTGTCCATCAATATAGATGGATGGATTTTTAAAAAGCGCAATGTGTGTGTGTGTGTGTATAGTGTATGTATGTATGTGTGCTATATATGCAATGTAATATTAGTCATGAAAAGATGAAGTTCTGCCATTTGTAACAATGTGGATGGTCCTAGAGAGTATTAAACTTAGTGAAATAAGTCATATAGAGAAATATGTTCTGTTATGCCTTATATATGGGATAAAAAATGAAATAAACAAATTTATATAACAAAACAGAAATAGACTCACAGATGTAGAGAACAAACTAATGGTTACCAGTGAGGAAAGGGAATGGGGAGGGGGCAAAATAGGGATGTGGGATTAAAACATACAAACTACTATCTATAAAGTGAATAAGATATAAAGACATATTGTACAGCACAGAGAAATCCAGCCATTATTTGATAATAACTCTAAATAGATTATAATCTCTAAAAATACTGAATCACTATGTTGCACACCTAAAACTAACAATATTGTAAATCAACTATACTTTAATAAAAAATAATAAGCTAAAAAAAAGTAAAATAAGGGCTATATGTCTAAAGAATAAAGGACAAATAAAAAGAAGAAAATATAGGGGAAAGGGATGAAATGAAGCAAGAAGAAAAGACAATCATAGATACAAAAACTCTTACACAGAAGTAAGAGAGGGAGAGAAGGAGAGGGTTGAGACAAAGGATGGTGGCACACTGGAAGGAGATGGAGAATCCAGTGGTAAAGCACCAATGGGATGTGATCTTGTTTCTCTACACACCCATCCAAGAGCAGAACCCAACATCCTGGGCACGACTTCCCAGAGGTCCATGGTAGTGAGAACCATTCCTTTCAACTGAGATCACTGCCCTTTCCATACTTGTAGGAAAGAAGCGTCCATCCCAACACTCAACCCTCTTCTCATCTGTTGACCCATGTACTAATGAATGCTAAAAAATTCTAGTTTATACTTTTCGGATTTCTGGGGTTTTGTGGGATATTCACTTTGCTAACATAATATACCAAAAAAGAGCCTCAATTTTTCAAAAACATAACAGTTACAGCCATTAACGATGAAATCTCTAGGGTCACAGCTCCAATCTCTCATTTTGCAAGTGGAAAAACCAAGACTGAGATGACTTTCCCAGGGTCTTATAGCCTGGCAAGGAGATAGCATGAACTGGATCAGGGAGGGGGCAGAGTATGAGTGCCATGGACATGAAGGCAGATCATTTTCAGAAAAAAGACACCACTGAAACAGTCTGAGTCTTTGTCATTCATTTTTTCCACCACACATCTGTACACTTGGCTCTGTCATGCTACCACTTCCTGGTGCAGGGATTGTTTTCCTTTCAAGAATAAATAAACAGTACAAGCCAATAAACTCTAGAATGATAAATGCCCCCTTATCTCAATATTTTCTTCCCAGAAGATGGAAGATTACAAACAAGGAAAATTCTTTTCACCAAAATAATAAATATTTATCATAAGACACAAACAGGACACTAAAGAGAGCCTAGCGGTAATTTTACTTTCTGTCAGTGCAACATTCTCTCCAAGTCCTTGGGGGTGTCAGCCCAGGGTAGACACACAGAGTGAAGCTGGCTAACTGATCCTGAATACATTTGGCCACATTCTGAGTCCAGCTGCCTGATTGAGACATGGCATTGTGGTATCAGTTCCACTTAGGCAAATTCCAAGCACTAGCTTGCCTGTCCCAAGCCAAACCCTTCTCAGTCATGTCTAACTCTTTGAGACCATACGTACTGTATTCTGCCAGGCTCCTCCGTTGATGGGATTTCCCAGGCAAGACCACTGGAGTGGATTGCCATTTCCTCCTCCAGGGGATCTTCCCAACCAAGGGATTGAAACTGCATCTCCTGTGGCTCCTTCACTGGCAGGCAGATTCTTTACCACTGGGCCACCTGGGAAGCCCATTCTAAACCCACCCACCAAGAGGCAAGTGCAATGCCCACACTGAGCAAAAGTCCCAATACTTTTGAGATGTGTCTTTGGAGATGTAGGAATATATGTGAAAATACACTGAAAACTCCCATGATTCTGACCTCAGAGCTGAAAGAATCCAAGTCAAAAACTCTTATTTCATTGATACACTGAATTGAAATAAACAGGTTATGAGCACTTATTGAGTATCTACTGTGTACAGGGCACTAGATCAGTGGTTGCCCAGGTGTGACTAAGGGAGAGTAAAAGGCAAGTACATTCTAACATAAAACTGTTTGCATTCCAATTTGAGAAATTGTTAATGCAGGTTACAACTGGCCTTTTTCTCATTCCTACTCCTTGCCTGTTTTGTATGCTGTTCTGACAAACACCTCTCTAAGAAAGTACTATGGAAAATTTTAGGTTAAGCAAGACAATTCAAAACATTTCTTTGCTAATATAAAACTCAAAGATGATACCTGAATATCAATAAGTCTTGCTACCAGAATCCCTTGTACGCCTATTGATTTGGTTTTGAGGGGACGGGGGCAGGGAGCATGGTCATAGGTCATCCCTGTGACAATACAACAGAACTCCCCAACTAGAGGACACTCCTATTGCAGCTTCTACGCCACACTTTGAGTCTCAGTTTTTCTACTTAAAGCAGGATGCTGAAGTTTCTTCCTCTCAATGATCCTTCCATTCTTCATGAGGAATATGTCTGCCAACCACATCAAAGTATCCAGACATTAGTTGGAAGACCTGGTGCCTCTTCTTGCTTTAAACAGTCCTATAATAAATAGCTAATGTGCAGAGAAATGACTTTTGTAATCTAGGAGGCAGAGAGGAGGGAACATGGGTTCAAGTAGGGTCCCCCACAGTGTAGGCACACATAGCTCTCGTACCCTTGGAAATTTGGTTACAATAGACTGACCTAGATGTGATCCTGCCAAAGGCAAGGAGCATACTAGGTGGCATTTGATGGATTCTTCTAGCCTTATAAATTTGATTTTTGAGTCTATGCCCCTAAGAGATCTGAATTAAAGAGATCAGCATTATTGAATTTTGTAGAAAATACAGCCATAGGACTGATGCACTTAACTTCCTTTACTGGGCATTCTATTACAAAGAAAATGGATAACCATGCTTCAAGAAGCTGGAGGAACTAGGAGGAAAAATACAGCCAGCATCTTGTATGTGTACACACGCGCTCAGTCATGTCCAACTCTTTACGACCCCATGGACTGTAGCCCACAAGACTCCTCTGTCCATGGAATTTTCCAGGCAAGAATACTGAAATGGGCTGCCATTTCCTACTCCAGGAAATCTTTCCAATCCAAGGACTGAACCTGAGTCTCTTGTGTTTCCTGGTTTGGCAGAGGGATTCTTTACCACTGAGGCACTAGGGAAGCCCCCAACATCTTCTACTAGAGGACAATATGAGAAATAATTTATGCTGACCCTTTCTGTGAAGTGCTAATATTTTAAAGATAAAATTTCCCAAGATTACTTCACACCCTAATATATATTAAGCTCCCATTCATGGACATCACAAGGTACCAGGCACAACAAGCAAGAAAAAGGACAACAGAAAGCAATTGGTCAGACTTTAAATGCCTACATTTGGCAAATGGTAAGCTTTTATCAGTTGCTTAGAAATTCTCAAAGCGTCACCTGTTGGTGTTCTGCATCAGAACCACCAAGACAGTCTTACAGAAATGCAGAGACCTGGGTCTCAGCTAATGTCAGTGGCACAGAATCTCTGAGTGAAGGGCTTTTTTTCCAGGTCCCCTAGTGACTGTGAAGTACCCTAAAGTTTGAGACTGCCGCCACAGGAACCATCTCAAGTGCGTATTATTCAGGAGGCTCCAGTACAGGCCTCAATGAGGGAATGATTCAATTATATGGGGCTAAAATTTACTAAGAATCTCATCCTCCCATTTCCACCTTATACTCAAACTCACATTCCAACGGAATTCCTTTGGCTCTTAAGGTTGAGAGGAAATTGCTGATGTTCCTGAATTACCCTTAATAATAGCTCAGCCACACTTGAAGAGCTGAAGACAGTCATGCTTGATTAATTTGGACCTGTTAAAACAGAGATTGCACTAACTTGGGAGAAGTGAGAATCAGTAGTCCTTTTTACTAAAAGATTTTTTTTTCCCCTCTGTGGAATAATAATTCTAACTCAAAAACTAAAGCCAAATTTTAGGTCTGGACTTTTGACCTTTATGTGGGTTGAGATGTACTTAAAATTTTCCCAACCACTTCATCTATCATTACCAACTGCTGTGAATTTTTTCCCTAGCATTCTGATTCCGAATCCAAATAGCAAAGATAAAGAAATAATCATTATTAAAACATACAATAGGACTTCCCTGGTGGGTCAGTGGTTGGGAATTTGCCTGCCAGTGCAGGAGACATGGGTTCCATTACTGGTCTGGGAAGATCCCACATGCCATGGGGCAACAAAGCCCGTAAGCCGCAACTACTGAGCCCCTGGGCCCAACTACTGAAGCCTGTGAGCTCTAGAGCCTGTGCTCTGCAACGAGAGAACTGCAGTAAGAAGCCCACACACCATGACCAGAGAGTCGTCCCTTCTCACAACAAATAGAAAAAGTCTGTGAGCATCAAGGAAGACTCAGTGCAGTCAAAAATAAAATAAATAAATAATAAACATACACTATGCCAAGCATTGATTTCCTCAGTTCTTTCTCATAGTATTTATTTTCATCATCATAACCTTGAGGGTAGATGTTATTAGCCCTATTTTACATCTGAGGCTAAGGAATTGCATAGCTACTAAATGATAAAACCAGAGATGATACCTGGTCTCAGCCCTTCACAAAAGGAAAAACAGGGAGCTGCCTTTATTATACTAGCATCTTCTTTCACTCCAAATCCACTTGAAGGGGGCTGCATGTTTGTTAGCCTAGGGAATAATAATGCCCTGGAGAAAAGGGGACTTGAAAGTCCATCTGACTCAGTTTGAATCAAGAAAGCATTTCTCTAACAAGATGTATAACCTTGAGCAAAACCAGTCACTCTCTCTGTGGCTCCGTTTATAAAAGATAAACATCTCCTATAAAACAAGGTACCATTTATTCCATTCTGATGAGGGGTAATCGAAATCAGAAAGTAACAATGTGAAACCTTCTAACATCACAAGTAACAGTTTAAAATTAGCTCTTGTTCTTTTCTTCTTTGTTTCTTAAATATCAAAATATTCTTCTGAAATATCACTGAGGCAGTTTGTGAAAAGAATGAAGAATCAGAAAGAGTAAATCAAGGAAGCAAAGAGTTCCTGGAGAGTGAAAGGAAAAGGAAATATAAGCAGAGGGAATACGAATACCTGTATAGAAGGAAACAACAGATGGCCACCCAAACCAAACTTCTTCCATTTGACAAATCTGTGATGATCATTCTAATAGAAGTTCCATCATGTCTTGATGAACACAGAAACCTCACTTAGCAGCATATCAAAAAGACCAAGTTAAAGAAATCTATGTTCTCACATCCAATAAAAGGTTCTCCCTTTAAGAATACACATGCCCCCTTGAAATTTGAGTTTTATTACTGCTGAAACATGTTAAGAATTGTCTTCATAATACCACACATCATACTGGATGCTATGGCTGACAAAATAGTTGCAGCTTCATGAAGTTACCCGAGTAGTAAGTACCACATCATCACACCATCAGATGATAAACACACATCTCAACATCTCCTGTCTTGGCCACCACAGCACAACCTTTGCAAAGAATTATTCCCAGCTTCTTGTTCTAAGCAAGACAGGCCCTCCTAAGGCCACCACAGCACCTCAGGACTAGAGAAAGAAGCTCTCAGAGTTCCTCTTTTTTCCTGAGATGAGCACACTGAGGGCTATTTCTCCCCTCCCTTGGCCATCATCCTACTGAGAGTTGAAGAAGAGAACAGTTGTCCAATGACACCACCTTGTCCTGCTTGACCATCAGTTCTAATACATCACATCTCCTATTACCTGTTAACCAGAAACCTGAACTCCTACATCATCCATCATCTCAAGCATTCTTTACACCTACTCCTCGGATCCACTTTCCCAACTATCCTCTACCTCTAAAATTCTTCCAGCTCTCAGTCATCAGCAAACACTTTTGTTACGGGTTGAACTATGCCCCTGCCCACCCAAATTGCTCTGCATAAATCCTAATCCTCAGTAGCTCAGAGTGTGACCTAATATAAAAATAGGGTCATTGCAACTCACAGATTGGAAGAAAATGTTTTCAAATGATGTGATCAATAAGGGTTTAGTCTCCAAAATTTAAAAACAGCTCATGCAGCCCAATATAAAAAGAAAAAAAAATCAAAAAAAGGGGAGAAGACCTAAAGAAACATTTCTCCAAAGAAGACATACAGATAGCCAAGAGGCACATGAAAAGATATTCATCAGTGCCAGTTATTGGAGCAATGAAAATCAAAACTATAATGAGATTATCACCTTCCCCCAGTCAAAGTGGCTAAAATCCACAAACAATAAATGCTGGAGAAGGTGTAGAGAGAAGGAAGCTCTCCCACACTGTTGGTGGGAATGTAAATTGGGACAGCCACTATGGAGAACAGTATGGAGGTTCCCTAAAAAACTAAAAACAGAGCTACCATATGATCCAGCAGTCCCACTCCTGGGCATATATCTGGAGAAAAACATGGTCCAAGAGCATACATGCACCCCAATGTTAATTGCAGCACAGTTTACAATACCCAAGACATGGAAGCAACCCGAATGTCCGTCAACAGAGAAATGGATAAAGGAGATGTGATACATATATACAATGGAATATTACTCAGCCTTTAAAAAGAATGAAATAATGTATTTGCAGCAACATGGTGGACCTAGAGAGTGTCATACTGAGTGAATTAAGTCAGACAGAGAAGGAGAAATATAACATCCTTTATATGCAGAATCTAAAAAGAAATTATACAAATAAACTTATTTACAAAACAGAAACGTACTCACAGACTTAAGAGAACAAACATGGTTACCAAGGGGAAAGAATGGAGGGAGGAGGGAGTTAAGGAGTTTGGGACTGATATTTACACACTGCTTGCTATATTTGAAATGGATAACCTACAAGGTCCTACTGCATACCACAGGGAACTCTGCCTAATGTTATGTGGCAGCCTGGATGGGAGCGGGGTTTGGGGAGAATGGATACATGCGTATGTATGGTTGAGTCCCTTTGCAGTCCGCCTGAAACTATCACAACATTGCTAACCAGCTATACTCCATTACAAAATAAAAGTTTTTTAAAAAAATAGGGTCACTGCACACTGATGAAAGACAGTGAAGATGACACAAACAAATTGAAAGATACATTGTACTCAGAGACTGGAAGAGTTAATGGGGTTAAAATGACCATATTACTCAGGGTAACCTACAGATTCAGTTCAATCCCTATCAAAATTCCAATGGCATTTTTCATAGAACTAAAATAAATAGCTCTAAAATTTGTATGGAAACACACACAAAAAACCTGAACAGTCAAAACAATCTGGAGAAAGAAGAACAAGGCTGAAAGCACATGTGCTCTGATTTTAAAACTATAACACAAAGCTACAGTCACCAAAAGTTTGGCAGTGGCACAAAAACAGACCCATAAATCAATAGAACAATATAGAGAGCCCAGAAATAAAGCCACACTTACATGGACAGTTAATCTATGAAAAAAACAGGCAAGGATATACAAAAGGACAGACTCTTCAGTTAATGGTATTGTGAAAACTAGATAGCTACTTGCAAAAGAATCAAACTAGACTACTTTCTCACACCATAAACAAAAATAAATTCAAAATGGATTAAGCACTTAGGTATAAGAGCTGAATCGTAAAATTCCTGGAATAAAACAGGCAGTAGGCTCTTTGATATTGGTCTAAGCAATATTTTTTGTGAAAACAGATGGGACCTAATTAACCTCAAAATCTTTTGCACAGGAAAGGAAATTATCAACAAATAAAAAGACTGCCTACTGAATGGTAGAAGATATTTGCAAATGATATGTCTGACAAGGCATTGATATGCAAAGTATACAAAGAGCTCATCAGTTCAGTTCAGTTCAGATCAGTTGCTCAGTCATGTCCAACTCTTTGCGACCCCATGAACTGCAGCACACCAGGCCTCCCTGTCCATCACCAACTCCTGGAGTTCACCCAAACTCATGTGCATCAAGTCGGTGATGCCATCCAGCCATCTCATCCTGTCATCCCCTTCTCCTCCTGCCCTCAATCCCTCCCAGCATCAGAGTCTTTTTCCAATGAGTCAACTCTTCACAGGAGGTGGCCAAAGTACTGGAGTTTCAGCTTTAGCATCAGTCCTTCCAATGAACACCCAGGACTGATCTCCTTTAGAATGGACTGGTTGGATCTCCTTGTAGTCATACTTAACTTTAAAAAAAAATCCAATTTAAAAGTGGCAGAGAACTTGAATAGACATTTTTCCAAAGAGGATGTGCAGATGGCAAATAGGCACATAAGGACTTCCCTGGCAATCTAATATAAGAATCCAGCTGCCAATGCAGGGGGCATGGGTTTGACCTCTGGTCCTGGAAGATTCCACATGCAACTAAGCCTGGGCACAAATATTGAAGTGACATCCTACAATAACTGAAGCCCACACGCCCTGGAGTCCGCACTCTGAAGCAAGAGAAGCCACTGCAATGACAAGTTGTGCACCACAATGAAGAATAGCCCCTGCTTGGTGCAACTAGAGGAAAGCCTATCTGCAGCAACAAAGACCCAATGCAGCCAAAAATAAAATTACATAAATAATTAAAAATAAAACAAATAGGAATATGAAAAGATGTTCAACATCACTAATCATCCAGGAAAGGTAAATCAAAACCAAATGAGGTATCATCTTAACATTTGTCAGATAAAGTATTGGCAAGGAAGTGGGGGAAAAGGAAGTCTCAGGCACTGTTAGTGGGAAAGTAAACTGGTATAGCCACTAGGAAAACAGTATGCAGGTCCTTCAAAAAATTAAAAACAGAACTACCATACAATCCAGCAATATATATATAGTTTATACAATAGAATCTTTATTGCTCAGCCATAAAAGAGAATAAATCTTGCCATTTACAACAATGTGGATGAACCTAAAGAGTATCGTGCTAAGTGAAATGTCAGACAGAGAAAGACAAATACTATGCAATTTCATTTATATGTGGAATCTAGAAAAATAAAACAAATGAACAAATGCCATAAAACAGAGACAGTCATAGATACAAAGAACAAACAGGAGTTGCTGGGGGTGGGATGGAAGATGAGAGAAACAGATGAGGGAGATTAAGAGGTATAAACCTGCATTTCAAAATTAATGAGTCATGGGTATGAAATGTACAGTGTAGGGAATACAGTCAGTAAGTACATAATACCTTTGTATGCTGACAGATGGTAACTAGACTTATTGTAGTAATCATCTTGAAATGTATAGAAATATCCAATCACTATTTTGTGCACCAGGAGCTAACGCAGTGCTGCAGGTCAATACTTCAAAATCACACAAACGCATAGAAAAAGAGATCTGATTTGTGGCTACCAGGGTCAGCAGTTGGGTGAAGGGTAATTGGAGATCCCTGTAGCTCAGATGGTAAAGAATCTGCTTGCAACGCAAGAGACCCAGGTTCGATCCCTGGTCGGAAAGATCCTCTAGAGAAGGGAATGGCAACCCACTCCAGTATTCTTGTCTGGAGAATCCCATGGACAGAAGACCCTGGCAGACTACAGTCCGTGGGGTCACAAAGAATCAGACACAGCTGAGCAAGTAACATTACTACTATTAGTCAAAAGGTACAAACTTCCAGTTATAGCATTAATAAGTACCAGAAATATCATGTACAACATAAATATAATTAACTCTCCCATATATGTGAATATTGTTAAGAGTAAATCCTGAGTACTCATCATAAGGAAAAAGATAGACTTTTTATTTATTTAATTTTGTATCTATATGAGATGCCAGATGTTCACTAGACTTATTATGATAATCAATTCATGATGAATGTAAGTAAAAATATTATGCTGTACACCTTAAACTTATACAATGCTATATTTCAATTATATCTCAGTAAAACTAGAAACAAAATTAAAAATAAAATGCAAAACATAGGATCATTGCAAATATGATTAGTTAAGTTAGAATTAAGTCATATGGGAGTAGGGAGGCTTTCTATTAATAATTCAACATGACTAGTGTCCTCATAAAAAGGAGAAATTTGGAAACAGGCACACGCTCAGGGAGAATGTCATGTTGGATTTATGCTGCCCAAGCAAAGAACTACCAGAAGCTAAGTGAGAGGCCTAGAACAGATTTCTCCCTGATGGCTACAACAGGAACATGGCCCTTTCAACATCTTGATTTCAGACTTCTGGCCTTCAAAACTATGAGACAATAAATTTCTGTTGTTCTAATTCACCCAGTTTGTGGTACTTTGCTATTCAGCTCCATCCAGCTCATTCAATTCTTCTCTGAACACCTCCTTCCCCTAGCTGTTTTGTGGTGACATAAGTCTCCCCCACAGCCCTCTTGAAAAGGAAGGATTTATTCATATCCCTCCATTCCTCAAAGTCTGGAAGTGGAGTAGGTATCCATCTTGCTCCCATTGCTCCCTCTAAACCATTCCTTCTCTCTCTTTGCTCAAAAGTTTAGATCTTGTAAAGATCAAGCCTAACACTCTCCCTACTTGTTACTGTCACCTACAAATCCTGGTCACTCTTCATCACTTATTGATTACATTTTATCACCTGCTACACAAGTTCCTTTCTTCCCCTACTCCTATCAAAAATAGTAACACTAATAATAATAATTACTGGCATCAACACTCTCGTGTCTCAATTCCTTCACCTTGTCAGATCCAAAGGCTGTTTCCTCCAGGCACAGACAGCATTCAATCTTGTCATCACCATTAACTGTGTCACCTTCAATACAGCCTCAGGCTTCCCACTCTGAACACCATGTTCCATATGTTCAGTTCATTCACTCTGTACACCTTTTCCAGCAGTTCTTTGCTTCCTTTTACCAAGGCTTCCAACCCACGATCATCCTACTTTCCCTCTCAATCACTCTTCTTAGAAGTCTTTCCCTCTCTTATGGTCCAGTTTGAATCCCAACAGTCCTTAATTAGAATGACTGCCTTGGAAACACCATTCACTCTTTCTCTCTTTTCATTTTAGTACAATTATATGGCAAAAGCTCCAACTCTGACAAAACCCATCAATCTGCCTACTGCAGATCTTGGTCTGAGAAGCTGAATTCGCTAGAGTAAAATATACAAGTATGTTGTTTGATCTCCCTTTAAAGTTATGACTGTGGAAATACATTTAGCAGCTACTGTCCAACCCCATCAATTACCTACCATCCTCCCAGTCAGAACCTTTCATTCCTTGAAAAGTTGAACCCCTGAATTTTCATCACATTTCCTGTGATTTATTGGTGATCATAATATTCAATAACAGGCCCATTTAAAACTTTGGAACACTATGATACGTCAGTTAGTTGACCTATTCATTACAATTGATCTTGCCCGCAACCTTACCTTAAGCACACACTTCAGGGTTTATACTCTAGATGTTTGCCATTACTAACATCATGCAATCTCAGTTTATTGCATTTTATTCTCTAATATTTAATTTCTATCTTTCCAGTTCACTTTATCTTTCATATTCACTCCAAAACTCCCTTGGTCCTACTGGGTCATCAAATCCATTGATCCTACCACCTACCCTTCTCAAACCTCTCTTTCACATCTTACCAAATTTAGATCCAAGATCTATCATTTTAATCACTCTGGTATACATCCTCATCTAGCTTGCTTCCTTACTAATCTGACAAAGTTTAAAACTGCTACAACCTAACTCTGTAACTACTGTACTTCTGCAATCGAGCAGTGGACTGTGGCTAGAGAAAACACAGAACCATGCTGACTGGTCTTTCAAGTACAACCTCAAATCTCAAAAATACTGCCCAGCAACCTTCTACATTTCTGACTTTCCCGTCCACAAACATCTCTTTTCATATCTTTCTTTTCTCCCCAAACTTCTATACCAGCTCCATTCTTAGCTGAAATTCTTGCCTCTTATTTACCTAATAGAATAGAATCGTTCAGGAACCAATTTCCATGCCCTTCCTACACCAAGTTTACCAGCCTTTCTCCATCTGTACCCATACCCTCTGCCTTCCCTCCCGCCACATGGATGAACTCCTCCTACTAATCTAAAGCTAACCCCTTCTTTAATTATCTTGATTCCAGCTCCTTTTCCCTACTCAAAGACTGCTTCTACAATTATTCTTTCTCTTGATCACAACATCAGTTTTATCTTCACTGTACAACTATGTTGTAATTTGTCCCATCTTAAAAATACCCATCTTGACCCCACAACTCCCTCTACGACCTGGTCCATTTTTCTATTCTCATTTATTTAAAAAAGAAAAAACTCCTTAAATGTCTGTGATAGCTGTGTTCAGGTTCTCAATATCTCTAATCTGATGTTAACTCAACATTCCACTAAGCTCACTCAAATCACCTAATCAATTGTCAATGCTTGGTCCCCATCTTTCAACTCTTAGCAGCATCCAGCACAGCGAATCATGTCCTTCTTGAAACGCATTCTTTTCCCTGGCTTCCAGGACAACACAGTTTATGCTTCACAGGCTGGTTCTTTCTAATATTTAACTTCTATCTTTCCAGTTCACTTTATCTTTCATATTCACTCCAAAACTCCCTTGGTCCTACTGGGTCATCAAATCCATTGAGCCTACCACCTACCCTTCTCAAACCTCTCCTTCACATCTTACCAAATTTAGATCCAAGATCTATCATTTTAATCATTCTGGCACACATCCTCATCTAGCTTGCTTCCTTACTACTTATCTGACAAAGTTTACAGAATCCTTCTCTTGTTTAGGGCTTCCATGATAGCTCAGTCGGTAAAGAATCCACCCGCAATGCAGGAGACCCCGGTTTGATTCCTCAGTTGGGAAGATCTGCTGGAGAAGAGATAGGCTACCCGCTCCAGTACTCTTGCCTGGAAAATCCCATGGACGGAGAAGTCTGGTAGGCTTCAGTCCATGGGGTCACTAGGAGTTGGATACGACTGAGCAACTTCACTTGCATTGGAGAAGGAAATGGCAACCCACTCCAGCGTTCTTGCCTGGAGAATCCCAGGGATGGGGGAGCCTGGTGGGCTGCCATCTATGGGGTCACACAGAGTCGAACACAACTGAAGCGACTTAGCAGCAGCAGCAGCCAGCATTCTTGGGCTTCCCAGTGGCTCAGCTGGTAAAGAATCTGCCTGCAATGCAGGAGACCTAGGTTAAATCCCTGGGTTGGAAAGCTCCCCTGGAGAAGAGAAAGGCTACCCACTCCAGTATTCTGGCCTGGAAAATTCCATGAACTTTTCTCTTGTTTAACCACAATGTTGTGGGGTGACCAGCCCTCAAGTCTAGATCTTCTCATCTCAGACTCCACCTACTCCCCAAGTGCCTAATCTAGTCCAATAGCTTCACACTGGGTCCGTATGATGACTCCCAAATCACAACCCCTGATCAAACTCTTGTGCATATCCAATCACTCACAGCATACGTCTTAGTATCCCAGAACCCTAACTTATGATTGCTACTCTGCAGTTTCTAAAAATATCTTCTCCTCCAACCTCCTAGTAAACGAAAGACTATTTCATTACTACGCTATTTGTCCAGTAAGAGTATTCTTTGACTTTTCTCTTTCTCAGACTCTCCACATTCAATTCATCAGAAAGGCTGGTTCACATTACCATCTCAACACATCCATGCAGAATGAATGGACGGATGTATAAATGAGAAAGTGTGAGCAACTGTACTGTATCAGAAGTAGAAAAACTACTTTTACAGTCCAAAGATACAACTGACAGCATGCATTTTTAAGACAAATTTTTAAGAACTCATGAGGAACATATGAGGAAATGAAACCTGTAATAAAGATGCTGAGATTTACAGCAAGTCCTCACTTCTCAAATTTGATCACTTCCACTTAAATTACTGGTAAGGTCTGCCCAGTAACTATTTGGGGAAATCTAATTTTCCTTATGTTAACTAGTTTCAATAAGTTCTGGCATGCTGCATTTTCACATAAACATAGTAAATCCCAAAACTTCTATAATCTATTGATTGACAGAGACTGCTCAGGAGAACAAAACTAATTAAACTAACTTTCTAGATGAAAGGAGCAATAGCTTTGATGTACCAGAGCAGAAAGAAAATGAGTCCTATCAAATTATCTCTGGGAGCAACCTCTGAGGGTGGAATAATAAGGTATTTTCCTCAACTTCATGTTTTAATGAGATATTTTCAATCTGCTTTTCAACCCAAATTCAATTAAAAATGTAAACAATATTTTTAGGAATGAAAAACATTCACTCACTTTTCTTCACTTATACAAAAAACATGAATGCCTCTAAAAATGGCTTTGTTGTTGTTGTTCAGATGCTAAGTTATGTCCAACTCCGGGACCCCAGGATTGTACCTACCAGGCTCCTCTGTCCATGGGATCTGCCAGGCAAGAATACTGGAGTGGGTTGAAAAATGCCCTGAGTCATTGCTTTTTACATAAAGGAACAGAAATATTGAGCCAGGGTTGATTTATGTAACCCTTAGCATCTTAGCTTGCTGACCATCATCCACACTCTTTTTAAGCTCTTTTAAATTCAGAAAGGACTTACCAGATGGTAGGTAACTAGACTGTATGTTTCAAAACACTTTGTCTAAAGCCCAGGTTGTAAACATATTTTTCACACTGACAAGTTAGTCACGAGACAGTTCCTCTAGACTTGGCCTCCCACAGAGGTATCCCAGAGTCACAAGGGTACTACCCCTGGAAAATCACTTCATAACACATGAACTCTTAACAGGAAGTCTGTGGTATCATTTTAAAAACCCTCTCTCCTAGGTAATGAACCTAGTCATTTCTGTTTTTCCATCCCCAGTATAACAAAGCTAATGTACATGAAAAGATCAAGAAATTATGCTGAAAAAAGTGCTGAAGCAAGTATTTAGAGTGGAGTAGAAACTTTCAATAGGAGAAGATGGAAACTGTAGACCATCTGTGTCCACTGAAGGTAATGACTGAAAGTGTCACATGAGGCCTGCTTTTCAATCTTCAGGAAGAAATTGCTGAGACTAAATAGATGTTGAACAAAGCTATTAAGTAAAGTTGTGGTGACCTTTTTGCTACAGTGGCATTTAATGGCTTAAAACTTAGGTTCTTACAGTTATTTATGAAAAAAATTAATAAAAATTCTATGCAGTTGCTTCCTTCATAAATCTGGAAAAACTGCCACTTAAAGTCAAAGCCCTGTGCTTTATGACTACTAACATAGCCTTGAATAAGTCACTTAACTTCTCTACCTTCAGTTTTCTCCTTAGGGAAATGAACAACAATAGCATCTATCTTGTGGGGCTGATTTAAAGGTTGATAATGTTAATAGCCAACAGTGAGTGTTACTATATACCAGGCACTATTAAAGTACATTGGTAGTATAAATTCACTTAATCCCTACAGCAACTATATGAGGTACATAACTACTATCATTATCTTTATTTTATCCAAGAGGAAATTGAGGCACAGAAATGTGCTTCAAGGACCAGAGCATCAGCATCATTTAGGAGCTTGTTGTTCAGTTGCTCAAACACGTGCCACTCTTTGCGACTCCATGGACTGCAGCACACCAGGCTTCCCTGTCCTTCACCATCTCCCAGAGCTTGTGCAAACTCATGTTTATTGAGTTGGTGATGACATCCAACCATCTCATCCCCTGTCATCCCCTTCTCCCCCTGCCTTCAATTTCTCCCAGCATCAGGGTCTTTTCTAATGAGTTGGCTCTTTGCATCAAATGGCCAAAGTATTAGAGCTTCAGCTTCAGCATCAGTCCTTCCAATGAACATTCAGGACTGCTTTCCTTTAGGACTGACTGGTTTGATCTCCTTGCAGTCCAAGGGACTCTCAAGAGTCTTCTCCAACACCACAGTTCAAAAGCATCAATTCCTCAGTGCTCATCCTTCTCTATGGTCCAGCTCTCACACCTATACATGACTACTGGAAAAACCATAGCTTTGACTAGAGGGACCTTTGTCAGCAAAGAAACGTCTCTGCTTTTAAATATGTTTGTCATAGCTTTTCTTCCAAGGAGCAAGCATCTTTTAATTTCACGGCTGCAGTCACCATCTGCATTGATTTTGGAGCCCCCCAAAATAAAGTCAGCCACTGTTTCCACTGTTTCCCCATCTATTTCCCATGAAGTGATGGGACCGGATGCCATGATCTTAGTTTTCTGAATGTTGAGTTTTAAGCCAACTTTTTCACTCTCCTCTCTCACATTCATCAAGAGGCTCTTTAGTTCTTCTTTGTTACTGCCATAAGGGTGGTGTCACCTGTATATCTGAGGTTATTGATACTTCTCCCATAGCTTGTTAGCAACACCCACCATGACGGTTGTTGCTGTTGAAGTTCAGTCACTAAGTCATGTTAAAGTCTTTTGTGACCCCATGGATAGCCCACCAGGCTCCTCTGTACAGAGGATTTCCCAGGCATAATACTGGATTGGGTTGCCATTTCATACTCCAGGGGATCTTCCCAGGCCAGGGATTGAACCCACATCACTTGTGTTCTGAATTGGCAGTTGCATTCTTTACCCCTAGAACCACCTGGGAAGCATTTGTGTGTATGTGTGATTGGATTTGGTTGAAGTTATTATTACTTAACACTTAGCACTGATAGGAATTTGATGCTTAGAATTCTAGAACTTCCATTCAAAATGGAATATAAAGAGCTAGGAATTCTTATCTCTTGGTTTCTTTCTATGGAAATGGATACTGAGAAAGAGAAGGAGTAATTTGACCAAGGTCAAAGAGTAAATTAGGGGCAAAGCAAAGACTTGAGCTTGAGCTTCAAAGGTCTGCAATTATGCACACAATACTGGCTTCTCTTTACTTCCTGCAACTGTACAGGTCAAAAAAAAAAAAAGACAACTGAGTAAGTTAGCAATTAGTAGATGCAAGTGGTTTCACATTACTGTTTAAAGTGTTCTGCCGCCCACAGAGGAAACTCTAATGTCTATGAATATAAAATATCTTCAAAATGTGTTTCTTCAGAAACCAACTGCTTACTGGCTCCATAGTAAATTGAGTAGATTTTCTCTCGGGTGTTCTCCTGGCATTTAGCCAGGGCACTGATGCAAAATTAGTGTTGTGTAATATTGTAAACTCTGGGCAATAATGTAGCTAATCGTCCCTAACAAGCACTCTTTCTATCCAGCATTAATCTTTATCTTTCTATCCATTTTCATATGAAAAAAATTTTAAGAGTTACAACACTTTGATCTTTTCTAAATTGCATTACATTGTTTCTCCCCTACAAAAACAGGAGTCCCATTTCATAAATATTAATACTTGTCTTAGAATTAGTTCAGAGAAAGTTTGTTTTCTGCTTACCATCTCCACACTGATATTCCTTTTGCATCTGTAAGAACAGATAACTACGCTTGACTGTCCATTTCTCCTCTTACCACTACATTTCTCCAAGATTTTCAACTATGCAAAATATATTCAGATTATTCTTTCAACAAGTTACTTTATTCTTTCTTCAAATTGCTCAAAATTCATTTATTTCAAGGGGCTTCCCCAGTGTCTCAGCAGGTAAAGAAACCCCCTGCAGGAGATGTAGTTGAGGGTTTGATCCCTCGGGTTCAATCCTTGCGTCAGGAAGATCCCCTGGAGAAGGAAATGGCAACCCACTCCAGTATTCTTGCCTGGGAAATTCCACAACATGAATTGTCGAGGTAGACTAGAATTTCTTGAATATCAAGCATTTTATTAATCTTTACTCTATAGTCAACAGTAAAGACATAACATGCATAACCCCTGGCTTTACTTCCTATACAATACTATTTGTACAGATACCAGCTATCCTTAGTCTTATTACTCAGTTTTCATTTGGCTGGTTTGCCTGCATGTTCACTGTTCCTGAGCCTTCCCCCCTCTGCATTCACTGCTCTCCTCGGTGATTCAGGATTTGCTATGGATATCAGGCGAGAAGAAAGTTTTGTCTTCCTGTGGAAAGTGGGTGAATATTTAGATCTACCCTTCCTAGACTGTATTTTCCCTACAAGTGAATTTCCTTAAAGGATTTAAAGAGGCAGAAAGCTTCATGTGTGTTCAACTGTATTAAAAATTAAAGAAAAAAACAGAAAACTATTCACCAAAATATTAATACATTGGACTTCTAAGGATATTTGAATTATGGATGATATTAATCTATTTATTATTACTTTTCTGTATGTTTCCAGATTAATAAAATAGAAGATTAACAATAATTCTGAGACACCCAAAGTTATTAGAAACAGAAGTCTGGGTTCATATGGGCTCTAGACAGTAATTTCAAATATACTGGACAAACATTACTCCAAAATTCAAACAATTTTTTAAAAAAATAATAAAAATGATTTTAAAAGGGAAATAGTCAACCCAATAACTTAGAGTAATAGATGATCACAAAATAGAGGAAATTAAATTTAGATAAACCTACATAGGACTCTACTCACAGCACATTCCGACTTGACATCATGAAACAGAAATAACCAAAATCAAGAAGGTAGGAAGCCTTTGTTACTTCTCTCTGATTTGTTCCCAGACTCAAAGATCCAGAGTCACAGCTGACAAACAAAGCAGAGGTTTCTTTCTACTTTCTCTATTCTACTCTGTGAAAAAGGAGTAACTATGCCCTTTTATCCTCCTCATTACAAGGTATTCTACTCAGCTACAAAAAAGAAAAAAACAATAAACTATTGCATTCAAAAAACAGAAATTACATGATTTACATTATCTTACCACAAAGCATATTATAATACATTTTTTATTAAAGTACAATTTGGAAATTAGAGGAAAATTACTTTAAAATAACCCTTGCATAGAACAAAAAACCAAAATTACAACTACAGGCCATTTGGAAAACAACAAAAAGAAGAGCACTACCTATAAAAACTTGAAAAACACTGCTGTATAGTCAAAGAAATTTAAATTACTTTATTAATTTCTACAATATAAAATAAATGGGCAAAGTACTTAACTCAAGGTAGAAAGAGTAAAACAGAACTTCAAGAAAATCAGAAGAAATAATTAATAAACTACAAATCAATAAATTAATAAATAGTAAAAGAGAGGCAAAATAGAACTCATAAATAAATTCAAAACCTAGCTATTTTAAAAGAACAATAAAATAAACCAATTAGGACAAATACAGTTTAAAAACAGAGCGTGAGAGGAAAAAAAAATACACATATATTTTATGAAATTAGAAAAAAGGTCAAGATACAAAATATGAAAGAAATTGTTTATATTTGGAAAAAAATTAAAGATTGATAAGCACAGAATAAATTGGGAAAGCTGTCAAAAAAATTACTTCAAAAAATAATGAATGGCTTTCACAGTCGACAGGAAAATGTTTCTATTCTTTCAAGTGACCAATAATCCCTTTGCTGTTAAATTGTTAAAAAGTATAGAAAAAAATTAAGTACATCATAATCTTACAATCTAAAATAGCACAATCTTTATAGAGAAATCTGACAAAGCAAATAAAAGAAACTACAAACACATAAAACTTATAAAGATTACTGTAAGATTTATAAATAAAGTAGAAGCAAATTCAAACTTTCAATGTAATGTAAACATTAAAATAAAACCTATACACCATGGTCATGGCCAGTTAGGAAATATTCCAAGAACCAATAGAATGGTTCTTTAATAATAATAATTGATCACATCAATAAACCAAGGGAGTTAAAGTAACCATTTAAATAGATGCTGAACTAGCATATGGAAATAATTAAATATTTACTCTTGATCATTTTTAAATATATTAATAAAGTAGAAAAAATGTTCTTGATTCAACCACCAATGGTCAATATCATACCTACTGTCAAAACAAAAAAGAACTGCCATTGACAAGTGTGCCTGAAGGCACAGTTATTTATCACTGTTTTAAAAGTCTCACCAAAGCTAATAAGATAAAATAAATTATACATTTAAAAGAAGCAGAGATAGAATCATTATTATTTGCATGTAGTGTAATTCTTCACCTGTAAAACTCAAAAGAATCAGTTTAAAAATTATCAATGAGCAAATTATCTAAAAATCCATAGGTTAAAACATATTTTTAGTTACAGAAGAATTCTCTAAGATTGTACACTGTACTTCTTAAGGTTAAAGTTTCCTATATCAGATAACAGTAAACAGAACATGTGATTTATTTTTCTCTACTCATGTAATAAATTTGCACTTGGTGAGGCTACAGTTCTAATCTTTTTTTTTCTTATTTTTTCTGTTTAATTTTTTTCCAAACTTTTTTCCTGGTATAGGACTTTTTATTAGTTTTTTTAAAAAATATATTTGATTTATAATATAACTAGAGAAGGCAATGGCAACCCACTCCAGTACTCTTGCCTGGAAAATCCCATGGACAGAGGAGCCTGGTGGGCTGCAGTCCATGGGGTCGTGAAGAGTCGGACACAACTGAGCGACTTCACTTTCACTTTTCACTTTCATGCATTGGAGAAGGAAATGGCAACAACCCACTCCAGTGTTCTTGCCTGGAGAATCCCAGAGACAGCAGGGCCTGGTGGGCTGCCGTCTATGGGGTTGCACAGAGTCGGACACGACTGACGTGACTTAGCAGCAGTTTCTGGTATACAACATAGTGATTCAATATTTTATATAGGTTGTACTTCATTTAAAGTTATTATAATATAATGGTTATATTTCCCTGTGTTGTACAATATATCCTTGTTACCTATATTTTTTTGAAAGGCATTTTATTTCAAATATAGCAGTATGTACATGTCAAAGCAATCTTGAGAAAGAAAAATAGAGCTGGAGGAATCAGGCTCTCTGACTTCAGACTGTACTATAAAGCCACAGTCATCAAAACAGTACAGTACTGACACAAAAACAGAAGTAGAGATCAATAGAACAGGAAGTCCAGAAATAAACCCAGGCACCTATGGCCAATTAATCTATGACAAAGGAGGCATGACTCTAAAATGCAGGAAAGACAATCTCTTCAATAAAAAATGCCGGGAAAACCAGACAGGTACATGTTTGAAAAAAAAATGAAATTGGAACCTTCTTTAACACCATACGCAAAAATAAACTCAAAATGAATTAAACCCCTAAATATAAGGTCAGACACTATAAAATTCTTAAAGGAAACTTAGAGCACTCTCAAATAAATCATAGCAAGATTTTTTTTTTTTTTGATTCACAGCCTAGAGTAACGGAAATTAAAAACAAAAACAAACAAATGAGACCAACAAAAACAACAAATGGGACATAATTAAATTCAAAATCTTTTGCACTGCAAAGGAAACCAAAAACAAATGAAAAGACAACTCACAGAATGGGAGAAAATATTTGAAAATGATGCTACAGACGGGGTTAGTCCCCCAAATTTATAAACAGCTCATGCAGCTCAATATCAAAAAGACAAACATCTCAATCAAAAAATGGGCAGAGGACCTACAAAGACACTTCTCCAAAGAAGACATACAGATGGTCAAGAGGTACATGCAAAGATGCTCAACATAGCTAATTATCAAAGAAATGCAAATCAAAATTATAAAGAGATCACCTTACACCAGTTGGAATGGCCATCATCAAAAAATTTGCAAACAATAAATGCTAGAGACATGTGAAAAGAAGGGAACCCTACACTGTAGATGGGAATGTAAATTGGTACAGCCACTTTGGAGAACAGTATGAAGTTTCCTTTAAAAACTGAAAATAGACCTGTCATATGATCATTTTTAAAACGTTCTTCATTTCAGCACTCAATAGAGGAATTCAGGATCCACTGAATCTTCCCTGAGTTTTCTGAGAAAAATCAAAGTTTTCCTTGAGTCTTTTGAGAAATCATATCTTAAATGGCATCATATATTCAGCAGTCACCATGTATTTACTTGTTTTTTTCCCTCAACAGAAGGTGTTCCCCATCCTAGAGCACAGTGATGTACACTGAAGATACACAGATGAATTTGATCTTAACTGGCTTATGATACGGCACAGAAAAAGACACACTTGAAAATTCAAGGGGTATATAACATATAATAAAACCATATTCTGTGAGACCACAAAAAAAAGGCAATTTTTACTATTAGGCCCTTTGACATTCACATTCAAGGATCCTTACACACAACCATAGACTCACAACTATGAACTAAGAATAGTGTTGAAATGACTGAGTTAAATATATCTGCTACTCCAGGGAAAAACAAAGGATGCCTTGGTGTTCAAAGTTATCGCCATATTATTGCACATGGATAGCTACTTGCTACGGAGAAGGCAATGGCACCCCACTCCAGTACTCTTACCTGAAAAATCCCATGGGCAGAGGAGCCTGGTGGGCTGCAGTCCATGGGGTCTCAAAGAGTCGGACACGACTGAGCGACTTCACTTTCACTTTTCACTTTCATGCATTGGAGAAGGAAATGGCAACCCACTCCAGTGTTCTTGGCTGGAGAATCCCAGGGACAGGGGAGCCTGGTGGGCTGCCATCTATGGGGTCGCACAGAGTTGGACACGACTGAAGCAACTTAGCAGCAGCAGCAGCAGCAGCTACTTGCTAAAAAAACAAACAAACAAGAACTGCCTATCTGTTAGACAATCCCTTAGAAGCCATTTTGGCCTTGATTTGATGTGCTAGTTTGTTGTTAACAGCCAAGTGGATTGACGCTCCTGCCAAATCAGCAAGCATACTGCCGTGGCATAATACTAACATGAAACTCCTTGACTTCCAACAGCACTACCTACCCGCCTGTTTAACCTTAACTGTAAATACTGAAACAGTTGAGCTGTTGAGACTGCCCTGAGCACCCTATTCCTCCAAGTTAGATTTGTGGCAGGACGCTGGAGCAGTGGCCACCTGGCAGGTAGAGAAGAGGAAAAGACACAGAGGGCAAGTCAAAGAACTGTTTTCATGCTATGGAAGCCCAATAAACAGGATTCAGAGATCAAGAATCAGCTGACTTTCTTTAAAACAGGCTCTGGCCTGAGCACAAGTCTAGGAGAAAGGTCACAATTTTGGTGAACTTTGCAAACAATGGCTTCAGATACAAATTACAGATTAAAATTCCAGTGCAGCCTTCACATTTGCTCAGTGAGGAAGAAGAAATGTTTGATTTGACATTAGTCATTCAGTCTCAAATACAGATGGTAATCAATGAAATATTTACTGAGCATCTAATACTCTGTATTATGATCTATGTTAGGAGCTAAAGAGAAACCCCAAAGAAGTATAGGATGTGATCCCTGACTTGAAGGCAATCATAATTTAGTTAAGAAGACATACACTTCCATAATGCCTTCAAGTCATTCTACAAAACTCCTAATAAAACTATAAATAGTTATTAGACCAATTTTTGAAATAACTATTACTCTGAAAAGTGAAAGTCGCTCAGTCATGTCCAACTCCAGGCCAGAATACTGGAGTAGGTAGCCTTTCTCATCTCTAGGGAATCTTCCCAATCCAGGGATCAAACCTAGGTCTCCCACTCTGCAGGTGGATTCTTTACCAGCTGAGCCATAAGGAAAGCCCCAGAATACTGGAGTGGGTAGCCTATCCCACTTCAACCCAGGAATCGGACCAGGGTCTCCTACATTGCAGATGGAGTCTTTACCAATTGAGCTACCAGGGAAGCCCATCTATTACACTATGATGCTCTAAACCCCATCATTTCAAGGACAATTACTGCCTGATCCAATGCCAATGCTTATTTCCAATGCCTAGTGCATAGTATTTGCACAAGTATATCTTGAATAGACAGATATGATGGACATGTTCAGTTCAGTTGCTCAGTCATGTCCAATTCTTTGTGATCCCATGGACTGTAGCACGCCAGGCCTCCCTGTCCAGAGTTTACCCAAACCAGCTCCCAGAGTTTACCCAAACTCATGCCCATTGAGTCAGTGATACCGTCCAACCATCTCATCCTCTGTTGGCCCCTTCTCCTGCCCTCAATCTTTCCCAGCATCAGGGTCTTTTCCAATGAGTCAGTTCTTCACATCAGGTGGCCAAAGTATTGGAGTTTCAGCTTCAACATCAGTCCTTCCAATGAACACTCAGGACCAGTCTCCTTTAGGATAGATTGGCTGGATCTCCTTGCAGACCAGGGACCCTCAAGAGTCTTCTCCAACACCACAGTTTAAAAGCATCAATTCTTCAGTGCTCAGCTTTCTTTATAATCCAACTCTCACATCCATACATGACTACTGGAAAAACTTTTAAAATGAGTTTTATCTGAATTGTGCTTAGTGTAAATATGCATAAAGAAGGGACACAGCTCGAAGGGCTCTACATGGGAAAAAGGTTATTACTATCTTTAACATCATCTATAAAGATTAAGAAAACAAAGATCAGGGAAATAGATGGGGAAACAGTGGAAACAGTGTCAGACTTTATTTTGGGGGGCTCCAAAATCACTGCAGATGGTGATTGCAGCCATGAAATTAAAAGACACTTACTCCTTGGAAGAAAAGTTATGACCAACCTAGATAGTATATTGAAAAGCAGAGACATTACTTTGCCGACTAAGGTCCGTCTAGTCAAGGCTATGGTTTTTCCAGTGGTCATGTATGGATGTGAGAGTTGAACTGTGAAGAAGGCTGAGCGCTGAAGAATTGATGCTTTTGAACTGTGGTGTTGGAGAAGACTCTTGAGAGTCCCTTGGACTGCAAGGAGACCAAACCAGTTCATTCTGAAGGAGATCAGCCCTGGGATTTCTTTGGAGGGAATGATGCTGAAGCTGAAACTCCAGGACTTTGGCCACCTCATGCAAAGAGTTGACTCATTGGAAAAGACTCTGATGCTGGGAGGGATTGGGGGCAGGAGGAGAAGGGGACGACAGAGGATGAGATGGCTGGATGGCATCACTGACTCAATGGACGTGAGTCTGAGTGAACTCCGGGAGTTGGTAATGAACAGGGAGGCCTGGCGTGCTGCGATTCATGGGGTCGCAAAGAGTCGGACACGACTGAGCGAATGAACTGAACTGAACTGAACTGAACTAATAAAGATTAAGACAAAACCAAATACACTCCCATATAGGAGCTTAGGGCTTCCCTGGTGGCTCAGCGGTAAAAAATCCACCTGCAATGTAGGAGATACTGCTTCAATACACCAGTTGGATCCCTGGGTCTGGAAGATCCCTGAGAGAAGAAATTGGCAACCCACTCCAGTATTCTTGCCTGGGAAATCCCATGGACAGAGGAGCCTGACAGGCTACAGTCCATGGGGTCCCAAGAGTCGGACCCAACTCAGCAACTAAACCACCATCAGCACCATGCTGTGCTGTGTCACTCAGTTGTGTCCAGCTCTTTGCAACGCTATGGACAGTAGTAGCCCGCCAGGCTCCTCTGTCCATAGGGATTCTCCAGGCAAGAACACTGGAGTGGGTTGCCATGCACTCCTCCAGGGGGTCTTCCCAACCCAGGGATTGAACGCAAGTCTCCCGCATTGCAGGCAGATTCTTTACCATCTGAGCCACCAAAGAAGCCCAAGAATACTGGAGTGGGTAGCCTATTCCTTTCCCAGGAATCTTCCCAACCCAAGAATCTAACTAGGGTCTCCTGCATTGCAGGCAGATTCTTTACCAGCTGAGCTACCAGGGAAGCCCATACATTAAAATTCTACTTAAAATGTCTCCTTGGTTTGTTAATTAAAAGATTACACTGCAGCTCCAGAACCCTACCCATCAGGCCCTACTGCCCAACAACTGTCTCCTGTGGTCTGCTAAACTTCCTTATACCATTTTGCTGAAAGTGGGAATACAGTCCCATTCTTGATTCCCCTACAACATAGAAAACCACACTGTAAAGTATAACAAATCTATAGTGAATTTGGAGACAGCATGAGTATGATGCAGAGAAACCTACACTGTTGGTAGAGGCGACCACTTTGGAAGTCTGCTGAGCGCTTTTCTGGTGATGCCTAAGAGTCTGTAGGGACCTGCACAAGCTTCTTGTCCCATGTTCTGATATTTTTACAGATCCCTGAAATCTATTAAGAGGTCATCCAAACACTGCCACCACACTCAGACTTTAAATCGTTCAAAGCCTGCACATCTCCTGAGTCATGATCTGATCAGTGACCTGAAGCATTAATCCTCTAGCTACATGCCTAAAAGGTCACTGTTCTTTTTTTTTTTCTTCATTCAGTAAATATATTTTCATCATCCCTTTTTCTGATATCGCTGGTAGATAGTTCTATCCAATCAATAGTTCTCACGTTTGTTTGCTTTGCCCTTTCTTCTCAGAATCATACCTACTCTGCATTCAGACATGAACTTTATTTTCTCACTTTTTAAAAAATTAGCATACCTTGATTTATCTTTTTATTTCCAGCGAAAATGCATATCCCTGCTTATGCGCAAGCTCTATTATTCTCACTGGTTTTGTTCTTTTGGATCATGATGGAATTCATAATGTTCATAAAACCTGGCAAACTAGGGGGTCTCTGAATGAGGATGCAAGTACCCCTGAGTCATACAAAAATGTTCCAAGGGTAAGCAAACATGGATAACTTTAAAGCAATGTCTTTTCAGAGCCTCAGCTTCATTCTGAGAGTATAACCTAAGTAAAGACATCTTGTTGGACCTTTTCTTTCATAACTATATATGGGAAAATCCATATTCATTTTTCACTTGGGCACCACGATTTCTGACAGCTGTCATCTATCCATCCCTTCTATGTTTGCTTATTTGTTCTTATCACATACCCAGTAGATTTAATGAGAATACACCATCATTAATATAGCTTTTGGTATACCTGGTATTTTCCACTCTTTTGCCTATTGAATTTCACTGAACTCCATCTCATTTCCATAATCAGTAATATTCAGATACAGATAATAAGCTAATTTCATCATGAATGCAATTTCATTATGAGCCCTTTGCCGAGGTTCCAGTTCAAGATGACGTCATAAGAGAATTCTGAACTCAACTCCATCCACAAACACAATGGAACCTATAGCTACAAATGGAAGAACTGCCTCCGGGGAGTGGAGTGGAGTAGGGTGGGGTGCGGTGGGGTGGCGGGTGGGGAGGGGAGTAAAACCTGTCTAAGCAACTCCTATTATTCCACCAAGCAAGAGAAGGTTCACATCAAAGCTGTAGCAGAAGCAGGACACGTCTCACCACAAACCCCACCCACGCAGCACTGCACCCCACAGTCAGGAGGGAACCCGAAACTGGAGCTTCTCTCTGAGGAAGGAAGGGGGTTTTTAACCCCATATGGGGCACCTTCAACCTTTAGTTCATACACCTGAGGGACAATCCCCTGAAACACCCAGCTTAGAAAACCCACGGGACTCCTGCCGGACTCACCTGCGCCCACGGGTTCTAGCTTCAAAGCCGCCAGCTGGTGAAGCAACTGCTCCCTGACTTTGGGTGGGAGAAGCTCACTTGCTTGTCTTGGAGCTTCCTCCGAGGGGAATGATTTCCTCTGAGGGGAAATGATTTGACGCTCATTTGAGGGCCTCCTGGGGAGCATCCAGAAACAGACTGGAGGGTGCCACGTTCAGCTCTTCCTCGGCGCTTCGAGCGCCCGCATCTCCCGAGAAGCCAGGTCATGTGCATTTGCAGCTCCCGTTCTATGTCTGGTGCCCTGGCTTTTGCAACCACCGCCCAGGACATGCCTCTAGATTGCCTGGTGCTGGTGGTCAGCAGAGCTTCTGCTAAGGAGTCCCACAGACCTGTATACATCTGCGTGAGCCTTTTTTGAATCAAGTTTACGTTTACGTTTATAAATATGATTGTATAACTACTAAAAATTTGCAAAATATGAACTTTGTGTCATAATAATAATAAAATTAAATCTTTTCAGAGTAAAATGTTTATTTCTTAGAGACATAGAAAACATGTTAATTTCAGATTTCAATTCATATACTTAATTTTGGGGAGATATGTATAATCAATATAACACATCCAAGCATAAAAAATTTCATTAGATTAAAAATTTGTGGAGAGTTGAATGGAAATGAGTTCAAGAAGAAAAGGAATGATACATATAAATTTTCTGATTATTAGAGTAATCTGGTTTACATATTTAAACGAAGCAGAATGGCTATTGAATTGCTATTGTTTTAAGATGCCACTGGAAATTTTTTTAAATTATCTGACAATTTGCTGTAATGCTAATACTTATAATTGGCCAGAAATTACATTATTTTCAACAACTTAGAGTTCAATTATTTTAGCCATTAACCTAACGTGGAAGAGATACATAGATTTTTTCTGTATTACTTTAACTGATGGACAAACATAAAGCTCAAGATCTGCTATGGTAGGCCATGGAGTGCATTCTTCACCATGCATGTTGGTGCAAATTTAGCTGACATGATTTTGCTCTGAGGGTTTGGTTTGTTTTTAAATTCCTCAGTTGGGGCCCTTCTGTGACTGACATTAGATTTCCCAGAAATCTAGTCCAGGTACCTGTGCTGAGAAAACACATGTAGGAGTGACTCCTATAGGTGTTGATCCAAGGGAAGAGATATAAAACCAAATAAAGGAAAGTTTATGGAAAAGGGGAACCAATTCCAATACACTGCCAGGATGCCTTCTTGATGCTTAAACATTATGGGTCCTTTGTAAATCAGGTAGACATGCCAGAACTTCCTTAACACAGTAATAAGAAAGTGGTCAGAAAAGTCAAGGAGGCTGGAATATTAGAGCAGATTTATTATGTAAGAGCCCAGTCCTCGTCTATGTTCCCTGGGAGGATCCAGTGGATACCCCTTCATTAGAGCAACAGAAAGCTGGGCAGGGCATGAGGAGGCTCTTTAAGAAATTCAGTGAGGGTTGTCCTCTGAAATACACTATTTATAGTAGAAGGTGTTGCCATACAGCTCTGCTGTCTAGTGCCAAAAGGTATGATTCCAGAATAGCAGGGATCAGGTGTTACCTTTTAATTGCTAAAAGCACAAGGTAGTTACCAACTCATAAGGTCAGAAGTACATAGCACTCGTTTGTTGATCTAGTAGATAGAGAGAATGATAAAAATAATATGCTCAGGATCAGATCCAGAAGGCACCAGTAAATTATATGAAAAGGCAGCACAGACTCCCACATCACATACATTAGTTGTTTTAACACCTATCCCTCAAGTTTATTTGTAAGGTCTCATGGATGGGACAGGAGGGCTGGCTGGCCCCTTTCAACCTACTGATAGAGGAAGCAAAGCAGTCCTGGTGCAGAGATGAGTCAGTGCAATGTTGGTGCTTACAAAAATGAACTTCTCTTGTATCATAGTCTCACTCAGCAGTGGTCCTAATGGGCAGAGAGGGAAGGAAATCTCCCCAGTAGGCACAACAGCCAGCAATCTGCTTGGTTATTCATTTTGTGTGGAGTTCTTCCCTGGCAGTCCAGTGCTTAAGACTCCATGGTTCCATTTCAAGAGACACAGGTTCTATCCCTGGTTGGGGAACTAAGATTCCCGCATGCTGCATGATGAAGCCAAAATAATTGTTTTTAATGTATTTTGTGTGTAAATGAAGTGGTCCAAAGTAAGATACACACGGATTCCTGTGCAGGTGAATGGCTTAGATGATTGTTAGTGGTCTGGAAGGAATCCATATTGGAAGATTGGGGACAAAAAAAAAAAAACTGAAGAAGAGGTGTGTAGATGACCCCTGGAGATGGCCAAGACATGTATATTTTTTTGTTTCATGGTAATACCCACCACTGCCCATTGCTTTCACAGAGTAAGTTCTCTCAGTGGTAAACCTGACCTTGTCACTCCCTTGCTTAAAATTCTTCAGTGGCTCCTTACCTATAGAATGACACTAAGGTTCCTTATTCTCCAGGGAAAGGCTTTCCAGGACCCAACCCTTGCACATCTTTCTAATCTCGCTCTCTGCTACTCCTTGGAAATTCTTGCCTGACTCCTTTACCATCCCTCACCTCCTGTACTGGCCCTGCAGTCCTCCTAGCTAGAATGACCTCTTCCCTTTTGTACACTGCCCCTCACCCCACCCATCTACCTGAATAAATGTTATTTTCCCATCACACTTCAGATTGCTGCAGTCCCACTCCAGGAGGCCTCAACCAGCTTTCTCTTCCCAAATCATACCCCGTACTGCCCTACACTTATCTCCCTGTTGTGCTAACCAGTTGCTCTTTTAAGTATCAGTTCATCTACCGGTTTGCTTCCAAAGGCAAGAATCTTGTCATTTGTATTCCTTTATCCCCAGTGCATGGCTTGTTACCTGAATCACAATAGACAATATATTTTGGAGTAAATATATTTAAAAAGGAAAGAATATGTAAGATACTTTACTCAATAAGTGTGTTGCTAAAAATGTAAACAGAATAGCTTTGGGAAAAGCCAGATCCTACATATTTGAATTTCTGTGTTAGGGTAGACAGATCACTCCTGTAATCCTGTCTGACTTCCTATCCATGCAATACTCAAACATCTGCTATCTAGTGATTAAACTGCTCTGACGCAAGCATCGTCCTGGACTGAGGCCTGCCACTCGAAGGTGCCCTAGTTACTCACAGCTCTTCAAGTCAGTGGTGAACCATTCTCGCGGATGACCCATGGCACCACTGGTCCCAGCTTCCTGGGTTCTAGTTTTCCATGTCTCTAGTGTTCGGTTTCCATTACTGTCTACTTTTTCATGTCTCTGCTCGATAGTCTAGTTCCACCAAAGCCTTTGCCTTCCACGCTTCACCTTCTGGAAACTAGTCGTCCCTGAGCCCTGCTACCTTCCAGCTCTCCCTGGGTTAATTTTGTGACCTTTGAATCTCTATGACTCACTTGCCCCAGATCTTGGGCTTGGTTTGGACCAGAATACACATATGCTGTCTTTCCTGCCTGCTTCCTTGACATCAGTTCTGAACCTTCCTGCAGATTCGTTCCATTTTTGGCCTGGATTTTTTTTGCCTGGATTTACAGTCCTTACCTGTCCCTGGCCATTCACCCTCTCTCAGTACCAGGATGGTACATCCCCAAATTATTAAGTTTATGTGTAAATCCTTATTTTATTATATTGAGCTAGCTTAAAGTGAATTATAATTGTGATACAGAGCAGAACAAAGCTTAGGAACGAATTCACAGGTAATGACTCTCTTTGAACAAATGCAACATTCAAAACTTTGTAGGAGATGATTTTGAGGAGTAGTTGGCAAATTTAAGTCTGGACCACCTTTTAGAGACCACTGAGCATGAGCAAGTTTTCTACATCATGAGCCTGAGAGTTTGCTTGGGGTTGGCCAACAAAAAGCTCTTATGATATCAGAAAGTGTCCATTAACATGACAGCCGCTTCTTAGTTCATCAGACTCCGTCTAGCTACCCGCCTTAAATTACTTCACTACCAACATGGACTTAGCCTTTCCAAATTTTATCAAACGTTTTTGTTTCCCTCCATATCTGTGGAATAATATTAATAGGAAAAGGAAGTTGAAACTCTGTCCCAGATAAGACTTGAGATTTGAGTGTTATTTATGTAGTTACGTTAGTAATGTTTCCATTATGTTCATGGTCAATTTGTTGGTATTTCCCTAACTCATCTGCATCCTTCCTTCAAGTAATAAAAACAACTTCAAAGATGAGCAAGGCTTCCTTATTGTGCAGGATGATATTAGGTACATCGTGGATGATTGAGGCTGCCTCTGCTTTTATGGATACCTTGGAATTTGGCTATCTGCTCCAAGATCTCCTTCCTTGTTCTTTTTTAAATTCCCTTGAAAACTATTCTTGAGATTAATATGGAAGTCCATGCTGTTTTCTCATCTCATCCCAGTTATTTATAAATCACCACAGAAAAATGGTTAACCAGGTCATCTGTCTATCTTTGGCTATCTTTTTAAAGAAACATTTTCCCCTTCATTTCCTTGTTATTATTCAGTTGTTTTAAAGTCTACCAAGTCACTGAACTGTTTGATCTGCAGCTTTTCATGGAAGAGAGTCGTGTTTTGCTGAGTCAAGTGCAGCATGCTGCTTTCTGTATACTGAAAATGTGGTATTGATTTTTTTAAATCATATTTGATCTGGGGTATATATTACTGCTGAATTACTATGTCTTTTTGAATCAAATACTTCACAAATGGATTCAAGATGGTCCTTTATGGATTAAAATACTTCTGAAAAGTACATTATCTATAACAACAAAATAAATCACTAGTATGTGAAGAAAATATTGATTATATCTTATACTCTTCCCTTTAATTTGAACTTTACATCTAGTATTTCATTTTTTATGTAACAAGATGGCATTATATCCACATTGATTACAGCCTAGAAACTTTCTGAGTTAACATTTCAACAGAGTAAGTATTCTTTGTTTCAGTTAAAAATAAGCTGAAAACAAAAGCTAAAATGGCATTTTTAAAATAATTTGATGTCAACAACTTATCAGTGACTTTTTCATGAACTCAGAACAATCTCATTAGAAAATTATCTATCTATCTCATGAGCTACCACGAATAGCTGAGAAACTAGATTGTAGGCTGGGTGCAACCAAAGAGAGGAATTTGAAAATATCCATAAAACATTTCTCGGCCTATGGAGAAAATGCTTATTTAACTCACATTCTCCCACCTAGATCATGTGAACGGACTCTTTTTCATATTGTGATTGTAGTCAAGGGTATTGGAAACAACATCACAGTTATCCTCAACACAATCATAACCATCACCACCTGTGGGCATAACAAGGTTGAAGCCAGGTATTTTTAAGGGGTTCATCCTAAAGAAAGAGTGTATAAGTGTCCAACATAGTTTCAAAATGAAAAGGAAAATCCTAGCCATGTATCAAGGATTAGGTTAGTTATCAGGTGTCTAATATAAAAATATTAAGAACTAAGTGAAGGGAACACAGCTGACATAAGATCCTGTTTCATGACTTTTGAACTACTGTGTTTTTCATGTCTATTATCATCAACAATAACAGGATATAAAGGCTGCTGTGGGGATAGATTAATATTTTAGGAGAACAAAAGAAAATGACACTAATGGTTTAAAAAACATTACCAAGGAAGAAAAATGAGAGAGAAAATAAAAAAGGATTGTACTTGGGGTTAAACCCTTATCATATCATATAAAGTGCTAAATAAGTTAGGTTAAGTTATATACTGTTCAAAACACACGTTTGTAGTGTTGACACTATCCATCCTATGTTGCAGAGGAGCAATTGGGCTCAGCAAGTTTAAGAAATATGGCCAAGATCACTCAGCTGAAAGAAATGAGGCCGAATTGAATACCGTGCTCACTTAATGCAAAGGTCGTTTGTTCCAGTACAGATGTCAGTGGTTCTCAAACTTCAAATCATGTTCCTATCACCTAGGAATCTCTGAAAACATATTTCTGCCTGGGCTCCACTCAGGGTCAGTTGAATATGAATCTCTAAAGGAGCCAAACATCAGCACTTTTCAGAAGCTCCCCACGTAATTACACGTGTGTAGCCAAGATGGAAAACACTGTACTAGTAGAAGGCCACTTAAAGACTGAAAATTAATAGGCAGTGAAAAGGCCACCTGTCCAGGAACAAAGTAAGCAATATTTATCAAGACCTTATTGACAGAGTTCCTGTAAGTGGCCAAAACAAATATTTTTGGGCAGAAGCATATCAGCAGATGATTCCTTTCAGCATGTTTACAGCTAATTCATAGCCCAAAAAGGAAGTTGAAAAACAATGATAAGAGGATATAATTTCCTGATAAAAACTTACAACTACATAGATATTTCCTGTAGGAAATGTCTAAGTTAATTGAAGGCATAAGAATTCACTTGAAAGGCCACTGCAAGAAAATAAACAGAGCTTAAAACTTGTCCTTTCCCTTTGCAACAAGGCCCTTTTACTTTCAATGATTCAGTATCTAAAGCTTTAAGAAATGTGGAGAATACCATCAAGAGAGAGGTCAAGATGGAGTCCTAGAGAAAGCATATAGATCTTACTTCAGGACTGGGAATGGGAGACATCACTTAGAGAGGACAGAGATTAAAAAGGAAAGGTACTTAGGACTGAACTTTAAGGACCTAAAGAGATTCATGGAGAGTGGCAAAAGGTAAGAGGAAAACAGGAGAATGTAGGGACTTGAGGCTAACAGAGGTGAAGGTTTCTAGAATTGAGGAGTATTCATCTGATCAATCGCTGCTGAGAAATCAGGGAAGATAAAGACAGAGGAGTGTCCATTGCATTTAGCAATATAGATGTCACCAGTGACCAGAGATATTTTTTGTTGACATCTTATACAAAGTATACAGTTATACTTCATTCATGCTCTGCCAAGACATTAAAATTCCTATTGTGTCTGATGGCCAAGAAAGTTGGATATACATAAGTTTTACAACCTACGATTTTAAAATTCTTTTAGCAACAGCTAAACCTCCATTCTTTAGTGGGAGGGAAGCATGAGTTAGAAAAGCAGAGCTAGAAAAGAGAAAAATACTTATTAAACCTTAAATTTTTTTCTTCCTCTTTTATTGAGATATAACTGACATACAGAACTGTGTAAGTTTAAGGTGAACAGCATGATTTGATTTATGTATTTCATGAAATTATCAAAATAAGTTTAGTGAAAATCCATCATCTTATACAGATGGATTAAACAGAAAAATTAAACATATTTAAAAAGAAAAATGAAAGATGATGCTGTGAAAGTGATGAACTCAATATGCCAGCAAATTTGGAAAACTCAGCAGTGGCCACAGGACCGGAAAAGGTCAGTTTTCATTTCAATCCCAAAGAAAGGCAATGCCAAAGAGTGCTCAAACTACCGCACAATTGCACTCATCTCACATGCTAGTAAAGTAATGCTCAAAATTCTCCAAGCCAGACTTCAGCAATCCGTGAATCGTGAACTCCCTGATGTTCAAGCTGGTTTTAGAAAAGGCAGAGGAACCAGAGATCAAATTGCCAACGTCCTCTGGATCATGGAAAAAGCAAGAGAGTTCCAGAAAAACATCTATTTCTGCTTTATTGACTATGCCAAAGCCTTTGACTGTGTGGATCACAA
>NW_024070204.1:37518663-37531462 GCF_014754425.2 Oryx dammah
TATTTAACTTATATGCATGGTACATCATGAGAAACACTGGGCTGGAAAAAGCACAAGCTGGAATCAAGATTGCCGGGAGAAATATCAATAACCTCAGATATGCAGATGACACCACCCTTATAGCAGAAAGTGAAGAACTAAAAAGCCTCTTGATGCAAGTGAAAGAGGAGAGTGAAAAAGTTGGTTTAAAACTCAACATTCAGAAAATGAAGATCATGGCATCTGGTCCCATCACTTCATGGGAAATAGATCAGAAACAGTGGAAATTGTCAGACTTTATTTTGGGGGGCTCCAAAATCATGAATGGTGATTGCAGCCATGAAATTAAAAGACGCTTACTCCTTGGAAGGAAAGTTATGACCAACCTAGATAGCATGTTGAAAAGCAGAGACATTACTTTACCTACAAAGGTCCGTCTAGTCAAGGCTATGGTTTTCCCAGTGGTCATGTATGGATGTGAGAGTTGGACTGTGAAGAAAGCTGAGCGTCAAAGAATTGATGCTTTTGAACTGTGGTGTTGGAGAAGACTCTTGAGAGTCTCTTGGACTGCAAGGAGATCCATCCAACCAGTCCATCCTAAAGGAGATCAGTCCTGGGTGTTCATTGGAAGGACTGATGCTGAAGCTGAAACTCCAATACTTTGGCCACCTCATGCGAAGAGTTGACTCATTTGAAAAGACCCTGATGCTGGGAGGGATTGGGGGCAGGAGGAGAAAGGGACGACAGAGGATGAGATGGCTGGATGGCATCACCGACTCTATGGACATGAGTTAGAGTGAACTCTGAGAGTTGGTGATGGACAGGGAGGCCTGGCATGCTGTGATTCATGGGGTCACAAAGAGTCAGACACGACTGAGAGACTGAACTGAACTGAACAAGAAAAAATTAAATAGAAAAAAAATTGTTTTCTTGTGATGAGAACTCTTAGGATTTACTCTCTTAATAACTTTGACATATAACATACAGCAATGTTAATTATATTTATCTTGTTGTACATTGCCCCCTTAGTAATTGTTAATATTTATCTTATAACTGAAAGTTTGTTCCCTTTGACTACCTTCATCCAACTTCCCCTCTCTCCACCTCTCACTTCTGGCAACCATAAGTCTGATCTCTTTCTATCAATTGGTTTTATTTAACCTTAAAATTCATCTTACCTATTTTGAAAAATAAATCAGTACTAAACTTCCAGTCACCTCTCTTGACTCATAAAAATTTACATAAAGTATGTCTTAAATTTTTTTATTTCTTTACATCAAATGTCTGTAGATGACAAGATGCTTCTCAGAACACTGTGATTGAAGGTATGTTTAGAAAAGTGTGGAGCTTAGACATTTATTTTAAAAGTGAAGAGAGTCATATTGTATGATTTCAGTTATATGACACTCTGGATAGTAAACAGTAAAAAGATCACTGCTTGCCATGGTTTGCAGAGGTAAATGGGGAGGATTGAGTAGGTGATATAAATGGGATTTGTCAGGCAATGAAACAACTCTGTATGATACTGGACTAGTAGATACATGACATTATGCATTTATCAAAACTCACAGAACTTTATAGAACAAAAAGTAAACCTCAATGTATACAAAATACTTTTTAATCATTTATTTATAAGATCTGAGCATTTCTAGAAGGAATGAAACCATGATAAGAGAATCTACCTGTGTTACAAATACATAAAAAATCTTCGATGAAGAGTAGTCAAGGAGGAAAGGTACCAACCTAAGTAAATTTAGAAACACTTAGAGTCTACAAAACTAAAGGCAAAAGGAAGTGCTTATAAGCACTGTACTAAAATTAATAAAGTTATACCCCATAGGAGAACAAAGTACTGCCGGGGGCCAGCGTGAGGAACTCTGCCCATGGCAAAGGTCATGAGGAAGGAGGCTTGGCATACGAAAAGGGGTGATCAAGCCTCAGGAAACCCCCTGTTCCCGAGCATCTACCCCAAAACCAGAGTCTGTTTTATGTTCTCCCCCATAACCATTTCTCTCGGAGAAGGAGTAAATGTGCAGCTCCAAGGCAATAAAAATTCCTGGACGTGACAAGAGTGTTTCAGCTTACGACTCCTCTGAAGTTTATCTAGCCCACCTGTATAGGTTCGTCCAGCCACATGTGATTGTTTACAGCCTCCCAACCTGAGAGGCACGAGATGTTTTAGACTTACTAAAGGCAAATTCTTTTGGGGAGTTAGAAATTATTAGTATAGTGGGTTGGTTAGGAATTATATTGGTGAGGGGTTTTTCATTTGTTGTGCCAATAATTGCTGCTAACTCCCTACCCTGGGTGTGACAAGGGTGTTTCAGGTCAGACCTCTCTGCTGACAGGCTAGCTTGTGTGACAGGATTATCCATACTCCTGCCACTAAGCACATGATTGTTTACTACCTCTCAACCATAAACAGCACAGAGAGTTTTGGAGTATTTTGAAAGTCTTAAGTAGCATAGGGCTTTTCTCATTGTTGAGTCAATGATTGCCGCCAGGCCTCCATATCCTTAGGCACCTGGGAATATATTAATCAATGTATTTGGAATGTAGAAAAGGAAACAGAGTAGTTTTTGATGTTAGCAATACTAGACTTTTTGAGTTAATGAATTTTCTCTTTTGTAATAGATCCCTGTACTTTGTTATAAATCCCTGTGTCCTTGCTATGTAAGAATGTAACTTTATCACTATCTTAAGACTAGATAGATCTTAAGGGGAGCATTGGTGAAAGGATTTTCATTTGTTGGGCTGATGTTTGCTGCTAAATCTCCATATTCCCTGCCCTTATAATGAATATAACTAACATATAGGAGAAATAAGTATTAACCTTTAAGCATATAGGAGAAATAAGTATTAACCTTTAAGATTAATCCTGTTAACCTTGGGTTAAATAAATTCCTTTCTTGATTGTAACTCACTACACCCTCACCCTATAGGAATGCAAATTTGGAGGGTGGTTCCTGGTTTAAGAAAAAACACCCTTGGAAGAAATAAGTTTTTTTGGTTATCGGAAAGAAAGGATCATAAAATGTCAGCAGGTCTCACTCATGGCCAGATGATGTAATATCCCTAAAACTTTTTTTATACATTTATGTGAAGCACCTGATTTTGATAAAGGTCAAGACTGCTGACCCCCGCGTGACTCTGTATTCATCCCTATATATAACAAAAGGTATATAAGCAAACCCAAAAATAAAGAAATGGGATCAGTTTCCAGAAAAACTGATTTCCCCATGTCGCTTCTTTCTTGCTCCTGTTTCTCTGGCTGAATTCCCATCTGGATTCAGCCTCCTTTTCTCCACTACACTATCTCCTACTACAGTATCCGTTTCTAATCTCTCTATATATCTGTAATTAAATATGTATTTTTCCAAAGACGCCAACGCCGTCCCCACCTTCAAATTCCCTGGATCCACCGGGGCTGGACCCTGGCAAAGTACAGTGATAAAGCTATTTCCCATTAGATGCTACTGCTCTGTATATGTACTATAACTGAACAATAAATAAGTGGATACCAGATAGTGGCAATGAGGTTTCCCAGTGTTGCTGTGGGAAGTTATGGAAGAGCAAGTAGAAGAGGCTGGGATGGCCCCTTTAGTAATTGCTTATAACTGGAGATATCAGTATGAACTCATGTTTAGCTTAATAATAGATATATGCAGTTTAATATAGAGAAATATTTACAGATGTTATATATATATATATATATATATATGTGCACATACATTTCCTTACTCTATCAGCAGAGAAGTCGTAGAAGTAACAATACACCAGTAACAGCAAGCACACTTAGCAACCAAATCTTGGTTTCTAATACCATTCACTCATAAAAGAAACCAAAATTCCTTGGAAAAATTGCTGGTTCTAAGACTGGGACAAAAAATATATAAAATAAGCCTGGAACATCTTATAGTGCCAGAAAGTTCAGAAGTACAAGAAAACAAAAAAGCTTCACATGGATGGGGGTAAGTCAAAAGGAAACAGGAACTAAGGGAAAGAGTTCCAGATGACCAAATGCTAGAACAATTTGAGCAACAAAGTAAGTAAAATAGCATTCATTTAGAACACAAAGTATAAAATATATGTCCATGCTGACACAAATGAACAACTGAATGAAATAAACAAGTAGAGGGAACTGCCCCCTCTCACACTTCAGACACCAGCCCAAGTTGTCATCTGTGCTTCTGACTGACTTGCTGTAAGTCAAAAGTTCCCAAGACTCTCTCCTCGGGTTTGCTGCACAGAAACATTTTACTTTCTAGATTCAGTTCCGTTCAGTTCAGTTCAGTTCAGTTCAGTCGCTCAGTTGTGTCCAACTCTTTGCAACCCCATGAATCACAGTACGTCAGGCCTCCATGTCCATCACCATCTGCTGGAGTTCACTCAGACTCATGTCCATTGAGTCCGTGATGCCATCCAATCTTCTCATCATGGGTTGTCCCCTTCTCCTCCTGCCCCCAATCCCTCCCAGCATCAGAGTCTTTTCCAATGAGTCAACTCTTTGCATGACGTGGCCAAAGTACTGGCGCTTCAGCTTTAGCATCATTCCTTCCAAAGAAATCCCAGGGCTGATGTCCTTCAGAATGGACTGGTTGGATCTCCTTGCAGTCCAAGGAATTCTCAAGAGTCTTCTCCAACACCACAGTTCAAAAGTATCAATTCTTCAGTGCTCAGCCTTCTTCACAGTCCAACTCTCACATCCATACATGACCACAGGAAAAACCATAGCCTTGACTAGACAGACATTAGTCGGCAAAGTAATGTCTCTGATTTTGAATATACTATCTAGGATGGTCATAAATTTTCTTCCAAGGAGTAAGCGTCTCTTAATTTCATGGCTGCAGTCACCATCTGCAGTGATTTTGGAGCCCAAAAAAATAAAGTCTGACACTGTTTCTACTGTTTCCCCATCTATTTCCCATGAAGTGATGGGACCAGATGCCATGATCTTCGTTTTCTGAATGTTGAGCTTTAAGCCAACTTTTTCACTCTCCTCTTTCAATTTCATCAAGAGGCTTTTGAGTTCCTCTTCACTTTCTGCCATGAGGGTGGTGTCATCTGCATATCTGAGGTTATTGATATTTCTCCCGGCAATCTTGATCCCAGCTTGTGTTTCTTCCAGTCCAGCGTTTCTCATGATGTAATCTGCATATAAATTAAATAAGCAGGGTGACGATATACAGCCTTGACGTACTCCTTTTCCTATTTGGAACCAGTCTGTTGTTCCATGTCCGGTCCTAACTGTTGCTTCCTGACCTGCATACAGATTTCTCAAGAGGCAGGTCAGGTGGTCTGGTATTCCGATCTCTTTCAGAATTTTCCACAGTTTATTGTGATCCACACAGTGAAAGGCTTTGGCATAGTCAATAAAGCAGAAATAGATGTTTTTCTGGAACTCTCTTGCTTTTTCCATGATCCAGAGGATGTTGGCAATTTGATCTCTGGTTCCTCTGCCTTTTCTAAAACCAGCTTGAACATCAGGGAGTTCACGATTCACGGATTGCTGAAGTCTGGCTTGGAGAATTTTGAGCATTACTTTACTAGCATGTGAGATGAGTGCAATTGTGCAATAGTTTGAGCATTCTTTGGCATTGCCTTTCTTTGGAAATGGAATGAAAACTGACCTTTTCCGGTCCTGTGGCCACTGCTGAGTTTTCCAAGCTTGCTGGCATATTGAGTGCAGCACTTTCACAGCATCATCTTTCAGGATTTGAAACAGCTCAACTGGAATTGCATCACCTCCACTAGCTTTGTTCGTAGTGATGCTTTCCAAGGCCCACCTGACTTCACCTTCCAAGATGTCTGGCTCTAGATTAGTGATCACATCATCATGATTATCTTGGTCGTGAAGATCTTTTTTGTACAGTTCTTTTGTGTATTCTTGCCACCTCTTCTTAACATCTTCTGCTTCTGTTAGGTCCATACCATTTTTGTCCTTTATCGAGCCCATCTTTACATGAAATGTTCCCTTGGTATCTCTAATTTTCTTGAAGGGATCTCTAGTCTTTCCCATTCTGTTGTTTTCCTCTATTTCTTTGCATTGATCACTGAAGAAGGCTTTCTTATCTCTTCTTGCTATTCTTTGGAACTCTGCATTCAGATGCTTATATCTTTCTTTTTCTCGTTTGCTTTTTGCTTCTCTTCTTTCCACAGCTATTTGTAAGGCATCCCCAGACAGCCATTTTGCTTTTTTGCATTTCTTTTCCATGGGGATGGTCTTGATCCCTGTCTCCTTTACAATGTCATAAACCTCATTCCATAGTTCATCAGGCACTCTGTCTATCAGATCTAGACCCTTAAATCTATTTCTCACTTCCACTGTATAATCATAAGGGATTTGATTTAGGTCATACCTGAATGGTCTAGTGGTTTTCCTTACTTTCTTCAATTTAAGTCTGAATTTGGCAATAAGGAGTTCATGATCTGAACCACAGTCAGCTCCCAGTCTTGTTTTTGTTGACTGTATAGAGCTTCTCCATCTTTGGCTGCAAAGAATATAATCAATCTGATTTCAGTGTTGACCATCTGGTGATGTCCATGTGTAGAATCTTCTCTTGTGTTGTTGGAAGAGGGTGTTTGCTATGACCAGTGCATTTTCTTGGCAAAACTTTATTAGTCTTTGCCCTGCTTCATTCCGCATTCCAAGGCCAAATTTGCCTGTAACTCCAGGTGTTTCTTGACTTCCTACTTTTGCATTCCAGTCCCCTATAATGAAAAAGACATCTTTTTTGCGGTGTTAGTTCTAAAAGATCTTGTAGGTCTTCATAAAACCATTCAACTTCAGTTTCTTCAGCGTTACTGGTTGGGGCATAGACTTGGATAACTGTGATAATGAATGGTTTGCCTTGGAGACTGGCTTATTATATAAAGATAGAGTTGAGAAACAGCCACACAGAAGATGTACTGGAGAGGTATGGAAAGAGGGCTTGGAACTTTCACGCCCTCTCCACATGGCCCTCTCCCCGTGAGGCCCTCTCCCCAAACCTCCAGGTGTTCACCAACCTAGAACACACCAAACCCCTTCCCTGTAGGTTTTTAAGTAGGCCTCATTACCTAGGCACAGTTGATCAAATCACTAGCATTAATGAAGGATTCAACCTTTAGGCCCTGTCCCCTTCACAGAGGTTGGAGGGTGGGGGCATGAGGGGGGCAGTGAAAGTGTCAGCCCTGATTGATTCTCCTGGCCACCAGCCCTCATCCTTAGATGTTCCAAAACTCATCTCATTAATATAACTAAAGACACTTTAGGGCTTCCTTGATGGCTTAGATGGTAAAGAATCTGCCTGCAATGCGGGAGACCCAGGTTTGATCCCGGGGTCGAGAAGATCCCCTAGAGAAGGCAATGGCAACCCACTCCAGTACTCTTGCCTGAAGAATCCCATGGACAGAGGAGCCTGGTGGGCTACAGTCCATGGGGTCGCAAAGAGTCGGACACAACTGAGCAACTTCTCTTTCACTTTTCACTTTCTTGCGTTGGAGAAGAAAATGGCAACCCACTCCAGTGTTCTTGCCTGGAGAATTCCAGGGACGGGGCAGCCTGGTGGGCTGCTGTCTATGAGATCACAAAAAGTAGGACACAACTGAGCAACTGAGCACAGCACAGCACAAACACACTTTATCATCCTCAACACATAGGAAATTCCTACGACTGGGGGAGCTATGAGCCAGGAACAGCAAAGATCAAATATAGATGAAAATATGTTTTGGCCACCTGAATGATCAAATATGTATTTCTTATAGATCACAATATCACAGTGTGTCACCTCAAAATTCATATGTGGAATCCCCATCCCCAAAGGTGACAGTATTAGGAGATGAGACTTTTGGGAGATGATTAGTGCTGTTTCCAGAAAGTTTTAAAACCCCTTCCACTGTAGAATGATATAAGCCTGTGACCTGGAAGAAAGCCCTCCCTCTACCTTGCTGGCACTCTGATCTCAGATTTCCGGGTTCAAGTGTCTATTGTTCGTAAGCTAGCAAGTCTATGGTAATTGGTTACAGCAGCCCAAATGGACTGCTGTAAATATTTCACAATTATTCTCTTATTTGATGATCCTCACACATCTGAGAAAAATAGAAAAAAAAAGAAAAACATTCTAGATTTGTATTTATTGGAAAACATGATAATAAAATGTACAATATATCTTTTGAACCAAAATGCGCATGAAATGAGTAAAGCAAAGAAAAGGACACCATGTGACCGAGTAGTTGTATTTCCTCACATGTGTGAGGCAACTCAGATGAATTTCTCCCTGGTGAAATGTGCCTCTTTATGGGGAATCCTTTCATGCTCACTGGCTTCCGTCATGTCCAACTCTTTGTGACCTTATGGACTGTAGTCTGTCATGCTCCTCTGTCCATGGGATTCTCCAGGCAAGAATACTGGAGTGGGTTACCAGGCCATCCTCCAGGGGATCTTCCCAACCCAAGAATCGAACCTGTGTCTCCTATATCTCCTGCCTTGCAGGATTCTTCACCGCTAAGCCACTGGGGAAATCCATGGGGAATCCTAACTATTTAGCCTTGTCCAGGCCTATCAACTTCTATGCAGCCACCAGTAGGTAACAGTAATACACTAGATCTTACTTCTTAAGTGACTGTGATTGTAGCTTGCCAAATCTGTAAATAGAAATCCAAACATGTTTCGTTTAATTGATTATTTATATCTTATACACTGGCATATAGATTATATTTTTTAAGTTAAAATTTTGAATTGTGAAATTTGACTCAGTTTTAATGTATTCTGTGATATCTGACCATTAGTGATTAGCTATCTGGAAGATTTAATAATAAAAATTCCAAAATCGAAGGACTCTTGGACAGGTAAAGAAGTTGAAATTCAAGACAGTTCTCACTGGGGAAAATACCACATGAAGTTTCTTCACAGTTAACAAATTTTAGATATGTCAGCAAAGAACCTGAAATTGGCCACCATGCCCGAGACCTGCTTTGTCTGACTCTTGGAACTCACATTGTCTGACTCTTGATTGAGGCAGTGGATCAGGCTTATAAGCAGATGGGGGTTTGGTTCACCACAGCCTGGTTACTGCAGGGCTCCTCTGTAGGTCACCCTCTCTCAGTCCTGCATGGGAGGAGATAAGAACTCAACTAAAAATCTCAATTTTACCCTTATACAGAAAGGCCTGCATTCCAAATCCTAAAATGCTACCTTCAGTTCAGTTCAGTTGAGTCGCTCAGTTGTGTCCGACTCTTTGTGACCCCATGAACGGCAGCACGCCAGGCCTTCCTGTCCATCACCAACTCCCAGAGTTTACCCAAACTCATGTCCATTGAGTCAGTGATGCCATCCAACTGTCTCATCCTCTGTTATCCCCTTCTCCTCCTGCCAGAAATCTTTCCCAGCATCAGGGTCTTATCAAATGAGTCAGCTTGTCACATCAGGTGGCCAAAAGACTGGAGTTTCAGCTTCAACATCAGTCCTTCCAATGATACTATCTTATTTTACTGGAATTTTAATTGCCTTTTGACCACAAATTCCTGAGAACTTGTTTGAATTTTACAGACTTGATTATTTTTTAATATGATATGATGTTTTTATTTAAAATTTTGAAACATACTAAACCATGACATATTATATGAGTTTATAATTTTTCCTTTTTTATTGAAGTATTGTTGATTTGCAGTGTTGTGTTAGTGTCAGGTATATAGCAAAGTGATTCAGTTACACATTTTTTTGCATATTCTTTTTCATTTTAGATTATTACAAAATATGTGCTATACAGTTATTCCTTGTCCAGTTCAGTTCAGTCACTCAGTCATGTTTGACTCTTTGTGACCCCATGAATGGCAGCACACCAGGCCTCCCTGTCCATCACCAACTCCTGGTGTTTACCCAAACCCATGTCCATTGTGTCGGTGATGCCATCCAACCATCTCATCCTCTGTCGTCCCCTTCTTCTCCTGCCCTCAGTCTTTCCCAGCATCAGGGTCTTTTCAAATGAGTCAGCTCTTTGCATCAGGTGGCCAAAGTATTGGAGTTTCAGCTTCAACATCAGTCCTTCCAATGAACACCCAGGACTGATCTCCGTTAGGATGGACTGGTTGGATCTCCTTGCAGTGCAAGGGACTCTCAAGAGTCTTCTCCAACACCACAGTTCAAAAGCATTAATTCTTCGGTGCTCAGCTTTCTTTATAGTCCAACTTTCACATCCATACATGACTACTGGGAAAACCATAGCCTTGACTAGACGGACCTTTGTTGGCAAAGTAATGGCTCTGCTTTTTAATATGCTGTCTAGGTTGGTCATAACTTTCCTTAAAAGGAATAAGCGTCTTTTAATTTCATGGCTGCAATCACCATCTGCAGTGATTTTGGAGACCCAAAAGATAAAGTCAGCCACTGTTTCCCCATCTATTTGCCATGAAGTGACAAGACCACATGCCTTGTTATTTATCTATTTTTTAAACAGTAGTGTGTACACATTTAATCCCAAACTCTTAATTTATCTTTCCAACCACCTTTCTCCTTTGGTAACCAAAGTCTGTTTTCTTTCTTTCTTTCTTTCTTTTTTTTTTTTTTGTCTGTGGGTCTGTTTGTTTTGTATATAATTTCATTTGTATCATTTTTTTTAGATTCCACAAATATGCAGTGTTAGTGGTGTTGTTTAGTCACTAAGTCACGTCTGACTCTTTTGCAACCCCACCGGGCTCTTCTCTCCATGGGATTTCCCAAGCAAGAATACTAGCTGCTGCTCCTGCTAAGTCGCTTCAGTCATGTCTGACTCTGTGTAATCCCATAGATGGCAGCCCACCAGGCTCCTATGTCCCTGGGATTCTCCAGGCAAGAATACTGGAGTGGGTTGCCATTTCCTTCTCCAGGGGATCTTCTCGACACAGGGATTGATCCCGAGTCTCCTGCATTGCAGGCAGATTGTTTACTGCTGAGCCACCAGGGAAGCCGTTCATATAAGCAATATTATACAATGTAGGTCTTACTCTGTCTGGTTTATTTCACTTAGTATGATAATCTCTAGGTCCATTCATGTTCCTGCAAATAGCAGGAAATTTCATTTTTTATGACTAATATTATATTTTGTAAATATACCACATCTTTATCCATTCTGTTGGTGGACCTTTAAGTTGCTTCTATGTACAGACTTGAAATAGTAGACAGAGAGATTTATGGATTAGTTTGAATATGCACAACATGGAATACATTGTCTAATGTATTTTCCTCTCAAATTCTTTTGAAACTAAAAGACTATATCCTGTCCTGGGTGGAAACTAAGATCTTAGAGCAAGACTGAGCATTACAAGTCATCTTAATTTCCTTTCCCATTTTGACTGTTGGGAAAAAATTTATCTCCATCAGAAATCTAAAATATTCAACTCAGTTCCATCTCTCAGTTGTGTCCGACTCTTTGCAACCCCATGGACTACATCACACCAGGCTTCCCTGTCCATCACCAACTCCCGGAGCTTGTTCAAACTCGAGTCACTGATGCCATTGAACCATCTCATCCTCTATCATCCCCTTCTCCTGCCTTAAATCTTTCCCAGCATCAGCATCTTTTCCATATCAGTGTATGGAAATACAGTGTTGCAAATACCTTGAAATATTATTTTTGCTCATCACTACTAGAAATTATGTAGTTATCAAATCTGTGTATTAGATCTTAATTAAATGCAATAATAAAGCACATACCACAAGTTTTTGAAAATTTGGCAAATGTTTTTCAATATTGTCAGTTTTCTTTGAAGTTTCAAGTGTTTAATTCTATGCATTAAAACTGTTGTTTTGAAAAAATATATATTATTCTGCAAAGGAACCACAGACTTCACAAAACTGCCTGAAACTTCATGGCACTAATAAGATTGAGAACCCCTACATAAAGTTATATAATTAGAAATATTTTAATATGTGATGACATACAAGTTGGTCTTGTTTATTGCCTTCTGATTGAACTAAGACATCAGTCAGTCAGTTCAGTCGCTCAGTCGTGTCCGACTTTTTGAAAACCCGTGAATAGCAGCACACCAGGCCTCTCTGTCCATCACCAACTCCTGGAGTTCACTCAAACTCATGTCCATTGAGTCCGAGATACCATCCAGCCATCTCATTCTCTGTTGTCCCCTTTTCCTCTTGCCCCCAATCCCTCCCAGCATCAGAGTCTTTTCCAATGAGTCAACTCTTTGCATGACGTGGCCAAAGTACTGGAGTTTCAGCTTTAGCATCATTCCTTCCAAAGAACACCCAGGACTGATCGCCTTTAGAATGGACTGGTTGGATCTCTTTGCAGTCCAAGGGACTCTCAAGAGTCTTCTCCAACACCACAGTTCAAAAGTATCAATTCTTCAGCGCTCAGCTTTCTTCACAGTCCAACTCTCACATCCATACTTGACTACTGGAAAAACCATAGCCTTGACTAAATGGACCTTTGTTGGCAAAGTAATGTCTCTGCTTTTTAATATGCTATCTAGGTTGGTCATAACTTTCCTTCCAAGGAGTAAGTGTCTTTTAATTTCATGGTTGCACTCACCATCTGCCATGATTTTGGAGCCCCTCAAAATAAATTCTCACACTGTTTCCACTGTTTCCCCATCTGTTTCCCATGAATGATGGGACCAGATGCCATGATCTTCGTTTTCCAAATGTTGAGCTTTAAGCCAACTTTTTTACTCTCCTCTTTCAATTTCATCAAGAGGCTTTTGAGTTCCTCTTCACTTTCTGCCATGAGGGTGGTGTCATCTGCATATCTGAGGTTATTGATGTTTCTCCCGGCAATCTTGATTCCAGCTTGTGCTTCTTCCAGCCCAGTGTTTCTCATGATGTACCATGCATATAAGTTAAATA
>NW_024070204.1:37531862-37570503 GCF_014754425.2 Oryx dammah
TTGTGATCCACACAGTCAAAGGCTTTGGCATAGTCAATAAAGCAGAAGTAGATGTTTTTCTGGAACTCTCTTGCTTTTTCCATGATCCAGAGGATGTTGGCAATTTGATCTCTGGTTCCTCTGCCTTTTCTAAAACCAGCTTGAACATCTGGAAGTTCACGGTTCACATATTGCTGAAGCCTGGCTTGGAGAATTTTGAGCATTACTTTACTAGCATGTGAGATGAGTGCAATTGTGCGGTCGTTTGAGCATTCTTTGGCATTGCCTTTCTTTGGAATTGGAATGAAAACTGACCTTTTCCAGTCTGTGGCCACTGCTGAGTTTTCCAAATTTGCTGGCATATTGAGTGCAGCACTTTCACAACATCATCTTTCAGGATTTGAAATAGCTCAACTGGAATTCCATCACCTCCACTAGCTTTGTTCATAGTGATGCTTTCTAAGGCCCACTTGATTTCACATTCCAAGATGTCTGGCTCTAGGTGAGTGATCACACCATTGTGATTATCTTGGTCGTGAAGATCTTTTTTGTACAGTTCTTCTGTGTAATCTTGCCACCTCTTCTTAATATCTACTGCTTCTGTTAGGTCCATACCATTTCTGTCCTTTATCAAGCCCATCTTTGCATGAAATGTTCCCTTGGTATCTCTAATTTTCTTGAAGAGATCTCTAGTATTTCCCATTCTGTTCTACTAATTAATATTGCCAATATTAATATTGCCCTCGTGTTTTCAGCTGCTTCACCTCTTCTTAGATCTTTCACCTAAGGCAGAGCAAATCTGCATTGGGCTTTAATTTCAGGAGATTTAATTCCTATCTTCCTTCCTTTTCTACCAGACTCATGGGAATTACTGATACCTGTAATTCCTTAGGAACTTAGGGTTTAAAAATAGTCCCTTCAAATTTTTTTCATATTATAATTAGGGATAAGAATTAATACTCATGTGCTTTCTAGAGGGAGGACAATTACTAATAGTTGACAGAGGTATAAATGTCTAACAGGCCTTTTTCCAAAACGGAAGTTTTAACAGGAGAGCTACACAATCCGAAAGAAGCATCAAGCAGGAGGAAGAAGAGAACAGCATGCAGAGTGAGGTCAGAAAGAGAAAACCAAATATCACATATTAACACATATATGTGGAATCTAGAAAATAGTACTGATGAACCTATTTCCACAGCAGGAATAAGAGATGCAGACATAGAGAGCAGATGTGTGGACATGGAGCAAGGGGATAAGTTGGGAGATTGCAATTGACATATATGTGTAAAACAGCCAGTGGGAAGCTGCTACATAGCTCAGGGAGCTCGGTTCAGTGCTCTGTGATGACCTAGATGGGTGGGATGGGGGAGGGTGGGAGGGAGGCCCCAGAAGGAGGGGATATATGTATACAGATAGCTGATTCACTTCACCGTATAGCAGAAACCAGCACAACATTTTAAAACAATTATACTCCAATTAAAAAAATAAAGAAAACAGAGCCCCAAATTCTCTCACACAATTTTGCCTAGAGTCAGCCCTAAACTTCAATGATTCCTTTAATTCTAATAATTATAATTTCCAGTTCCTCGGTTTTGCATTTATCAAACAGGAGTGACGATACAGTGCTTGCCATGTGTGTACTGACTGTGTGACAAGGACTGCCAGCCTCCTGGGTATCAAATGCTTTGCATCCACTCAAGCACATGTCACATGCCAGGGCTGGTAATGGCAGAACCATCCCTTCATTCTGACAGTCTCGCCATGGCCTGTCCTTTCCTCCTCTCATACTACAGTTCTTCAATCTTTAGGCTTCCCACAACGCAGGAAGAGAGCAATTACATGTGTTTTTAGGCTGACACATTTTCTGATGGTAACAATCAGTATTTAAGCTAATTAGGAAAATTCTTTTGTTGTCTTTTATTTCATTCACAATTAGTCTCCTGGTGTGTGTGTGTGTGTGTGTGTGTGTATGTCTGTGTGCTTTAAACTCCCAGCCAGTGGTGGGGAAGAGAGGGAATCATTTTACCATCTTCAATTCCTATCTGGTTTCAGGGAATTGCCTATCATCTGGATATTTCTCCCTTGAAGAGCCTATAAAATGGAAGATATTTAGGGAGAGATTGAGTTACTCTGAGCTGATAACAGAATTCTGAATCCGGCTCCAAATGGTGACCTGATATGAAAAAAGATCATAAGTCCCATAATGCTCTCTCTTGTGTGGGTCAATTTCCTGTTTCTACCAAATCTGTATGAAAATTCAAGTTGCATTTCCAGTCTCTGTACCTTGGCACAGATGAATTTAGCAACTAGCCAACATCAGAGAGTGAGACCCTAAGGGAGTGGACCCAGGAACAGAAATGAGACACGAAGCACAGGTCAGAGTTTCTGCTGGAGAAGTGTGTGATTAGAGGTGCTCTTCAACTGAAGACAGAGAGCACAGGAGGGGGCCCAAAGTCTGCGAAGAGGCAAGTTTTCCAGAAGAAAATCTGCAGCCTGATGCTATGGAAGGCAGAGTATGAGTCTCCAGCTGCCTGTTTTTTTTATAACAGTTCCCAGAGGCAATGATTGGGCTAATCAGTGCTGGCCTGGAAAAGGCGGGCAAGTGTGATCAGAGGCAAAACCCAAGGTCAAAGTATTCACACAGTCTCCAGGGTAGCTCACGACTAGAATTCATTCAGCCAGTGTAGGCAAACCTACCAAGAATTCGAGGACAGGATGCTTGCCCTGAAGGTGCTCAGGATCATGGGTAAGAAGGAGTGCTTAGGCCACTCACAGACACTGGTATAGCTTGGTTAGTCTCTGTGGACAGACATTCACAGAGCACTGCACATGGGCTCACCCAAAGAGCGCCCCTGAGGCCCCAGCAGGAAGCTCCCTTGACACTTAAACATGACACCCACAGATGGCAATCACTATCTCATGTGTGCGGATGTGGCTGACAAAAAAAAAAAAACAATCCTTCACTACCTGTATGCAAAGACTTACACTGGGTTGACAGCTGCAGAAACGTCTCACTGCTCCGGATATTAGGGGCTTCCTCACATTCTGAGTTGGGCTTCTTTTGCTCAGATGATTAAAAAAAAGTCAATTCTCTATCCAGCTAGTTGCAAGCCATCTTTACTTACCCCTGGAGAATGCCTAAAATCATTGACCAAGCTCCACCATTTAAAATTATAGGTCAAGTTCCCTTTAAAAAAAATTCTCACCCTCTCTTTATGTAGGATCCTCTCTCAGTTTCCAGCTTCTTGTTACACAACTTCCCCTCTCCCCACTCTACTTCCACACAAAATTACACACTACTCCAATATGACCATAACCCACCACACATGCTACTCAAACATGAACACAACCCACCATACTGCTGAAGCTGTGAAAATCACCCAGATGTGCAGTGTTCCATTCTGTTCCATAGCTCCAAGCCACAGAGCACATCACCTCCCTCAATAGAATACCTTGTTTCTCTTTTTCACTTGATGAAATTTTATTTATCCTTCAAAATTCAGTTGAACCACCCCTGCCACTGCGGCAGTTCAGTTCAGTCACTCAGTCATGTCCAACTCTTTGCGACCCCATGAACCGCAGCACACCAGGCCTCCCTGTCCGTCACCAACTGCCAGAGTCTACCCAAACCCACGTCCATTGAGTTGATGATGCCATTCAACCATCCCTAAGTCACTCTTCCTCTCTGTTGCCACCTTTAGCTCTTGTATCCATCATAACATTGAGATCGTTACATGACTCCACCTTTGAAGAGTAATGGTTATTTTTGAGCATTTAGAATGGCTCCTGACAAATAAATCACTTATGAATTAACAAGGAAATTAATTAAATTAATAAAGAATTCATAAATAATTACTTCTCTGATAACACTTTTTCAGCAAGCATTGATTTATTGCTGTCGTATCAGCAGTATTATGAGACATCTGATTGACCTAAACTTGTCATTGTAAGTCATCATTGTAGCTCAGAGATGAAGCTAAAGGAAAGATTAAAAGTTTGGATGCAAATTTGTAACTTGAAAAAGCCTCAGAGTTCTCAAAAAAAAAAAAAAAAAGAAAGAAAGAAAGAAATGGAGCTTCTCCTCTATATACCTCCAATATTTCCTGTGACTTAGATTTAACCACGGCCACACCCTCTGTCTAGAAGCACAGCAAGGTCACTCAGCCTGATTTAGTTTCACATGAGCAGCTCACAACAACTCCCCACATCATTTCTAACTTGCACCAACCAGGACCAGAAGCAAGAGAGAAGCTCAGATCTTAATTGGTCCCTGACAAACAATGCCACTCTGCCTCAATCATTAAATGGTGGGATCCTAAGTGTTCACACATGGAAAAGATCTCGGAATCATGCGTTTTGACTTACCCACGAAGGAGGAATCTTCTCGACAATGTCTGGGCAAGTGGTCACACGTGCATGTGTATGTGTGTGTCTTCAGTTGCTATGTTGTATCCAACTCTTTGTGACCCCACAGACTGTGTCCTGCCAGGCTCCTCTGTCCATGCAATTTCCAGGCAAGAATACTGAAACGGGTGGTCATTTCCTTCTCCAGGGTATCTTCCTGGAATCCTCAGGGATCTTCAGGGATCAAATCCATGTCTCCTGCATTGGCAGGCTGATTATCATTGAGCCACCAGGGAAGTCCCTACCTCTTCTTCTCTGGACAAGAAGCCCCTTATCCTGTGAAATGCCTATGAACCTCTGTTGGGAAACTGCTGAGATTAATGAGCAAATATATTTAAGGCACATAGCATTAGTACATAGTAACTGCTCAATAAATATTGACATTATTGTCTTTAACAACTCCTAAATCCCTTTTATTTTGCTGACAATTTCTTTTTTAAGATATAAAGCAATGTACAAAGGGGCCAAAACAGTGTGTCTAGTATACCTCAGGTGATATAAGAGAAAACAGACATCAGGATGTGATGGTGTGTGCATGTATATGTATGGCCATGCCTACAAAGCTTCCTGAAGAAATCCCCAGCTACTGCTGCAGATGATACCCATGGTAAAAACCCAAATGCTTGCACCAAAGATGCATCCAGTCCTCTGGCGACAGAAAATTTCTGGGTTCTGAGCCAAAGAGGAACAAAAAGCACTGCCCCCAAGCTCCTGCTGTATACTGCCACCTGGACCTTGAAGCAATATTACTATATCCAGAGCCCCATAGAATCCACCACTCACCTAAGTCAATCCAAGGCACAGGTCAGGAAGCCATCTTCCCAACTTCTCAGCTTTCCAAAGCTCAGCTGTGGACCACCTAGGTATTCCACCTAACCATCACCTAGTATCACATAAGCTCAGTTGGGGAGAATGAACACACACAAAATATTCCCACTAGAATAAGTAACTGTTTCTGCATCTGTAGTAACAGATTCCATGTGGGGAAAGAAATGCTCTAAAGGGCACAATGTCTACAGAGATACAGCTCTGGCTAAACACCTTTCAACATTGTCACAGAGAACCACTCAGTGACTGAGAACTACAGCTCTTCAAACATGCACTTTTCTAATTATGGGCTAAGTTCTGCAATTATAAAACCAACCACCCCATTCCTGTGGTTTCCTCAACAAAAGAACTATTTCTGTCTGAAGTATATTCAAGTCTCCAGTTCATAGAGATACACTTTGAATTGACAAGTCGGTTTTGCCCTCACTCTATCATTCCCAGACAGATTTAAAAGGCCTGAACTCTAAGATATAAGAGCCAAGTTTCAGTAAGAACACAGATCCAAGGTATTTATCTTCTCCCCAGAAAGTTCTGCAAGATGCTCACACACAAGGAATAGGATCTTAACTTGGCTACCCAGACACCTAAAATTCATTCATGAGTTCATTAAATAAACATTTAGAGTACCTGTTTTTGAGTGAACCTTCTATCCTTTGTAACTGTTTTCCCTTGGATATGTTATCATTTATGGAGTACCTGAACTTACAGTCATGAGGGAGAAGGGTGATAAGGAAAGGATAGTTAAGGAGTTTGGGATCAAGATGTACACTTTGCTGTTTTTAAAATTGATAACCAACAATGGATTTACTGTATAGCACAGGGAACTATGCTCAATATTCTATTATGGAATATTGATTTTCCAAATTTCTAATTTGGAAAAAATTTGAAAAAAGAATATATACATGTGTATGGATAACTGGATCACTTTGGCGTACAGCTGAAACTAATGTGCCATTGCTAATCAGCTATATTTCAATATAAAATAAAAAGCTTTTTAAAAAATGTATGGACCTCTTATATGAAATGTGAAAAAAAAAAAGCCTAATTCCCACCAATTCCATTAAAATTCTGTTTTGTGTATTTTTTATTACCATGAATGGAGAAGGCAGTGGCACCCCACTCCAGTACTCTTGCCTGGAAAATCGCATGGACGGAGGAGCCTGGAAGGCTGCAGTCCATGGGGTCGCTGAGGGTCAGACACGACTGAGCGACTTCACTTTCACTTTTCACTTTCATGCATTGGAGAAGGAAATGGCAAGCCACTCCAGCGTTCTTGCCTGGAGAATCCCAGGGACAGGGGAGCCTGGTGGGCTGCCATCTCTGGGGTCGCACAGAGTCGGACAAGACTGAAGTGACTTAGCAGTAGCAGTAGCAGTATTACCATGAAAATCTTTCTGAGTTTAAGGTAGAAATCACTGCAAAGATGCCATGTGTCTAGCACGTTAATGTTATGTGAGAGGAAAAGACTGCATCAGCACATGCTCATATAGACATGCAATGCCTCTGGGAGGACGTACAGTAGTTAATACAAGTGATGCCTCCGAAGACAGAAAGCAAGCAAGCAAGTCTGTGTGCATGTTTAGTTGTGTCCGATTCTGCGACCCCATGGACTGGATGGGGTCCTCCCCAAGCTCCTCCATCCATGGGATTCTTCAGGCAAGAATGCTGGAATGGGTTGCCATGCTTTCCTCCAGAGGATCTTCTCAACCCAGGGATCAAACCCATGTCTCCTGCATTGCAGGCAGATTCTTTACCCACTGAGCCACCAAGGAAGCCCCTGAAGATGGAAACTACAGGTTAAGTGACAGAGTAAAATCCCAGGAAACTAGAGGGCTAAGTGACAAGGTAAAATCCTAGGTGTCAGGCAAAAACAAAAGTTAAATACTGTTTCTGGTCTTGGAGCCTCAAGAAGCAAATGAAAAGCAAATACATGGTTTTCATTGTATGCTCTTTTACTGTTTCATCCCCAAATTATGTTCACATGTTGAGTATTCAAGACATGATAAGAAACATGGCACAACACTGACATACTCTCCATAAATTTGGAATTAGCTTTTGAACAAAAAACTCTGTGGCAGCTTTTTCTTGACATAGAGATTCTCCTTGTACTTTCTATCAGTGACAAAGCCCTCAAGCCCGATGTCCTAGCCCACCAGAAACACAGCAAAAGTGAAAGTTGCTCAGTCTTGTCTGACTCTTTGCGACCCCCTGGACTACACAATTCATGGAATTCTCCAAGCCAGAATACTTGAGTGGGTAGCCTTTCCCTTCTCCAGGGGCTTTTCCCAAGCCAGGGATGAAATCCAGGTTTCCTGCACTGCAGGTGGATTCTTTACCAGCTGAGCCACAAGGGAAGCCCAAGAATACTGGAGTGAGTCAATTCAGGAATCGAACTGGGGCCTCCTGTATTGCAGGTGGGTTTTTTTTTTTTTTTAATCAACTGAGCTATCAGGGAAGCCCTCAGAAAAACAGCGAGCTCCTCACGTACAGCAAATAAGTGAGCGTACTAACTTCCCATTGCCATGGTAACAAATTACCACAGATTTAGTGACTTAAAACAACACAAATTTATTATCTTATGGTAGTGTAGGTAAGAGGTCTGGCATGGGTCTCACTGGGCTAAAATAAAAATGTAGTAGGACCTACATAGAGGGGTGGGATGGGGAAGTGGAAGGGAGGCTCAAGAACGAGGGAATATATACACACATATATATATATATACTGTACATATAGCTGTACAGATAGCTGTCCATATAGCTGATTCATGCTGTTGTACAGCAGAAACTAACACAACATTGTAAAAGTTATCCTCCAATTAAAAATTTTTTTTAATGTAGTAGGGCTGCTCTGGGGAAGAACCTATTTTTTGTCTTTTCCAGCTTCTAGAAGGTGCCCACAGTTCTAGGTATGTGGCCCTTCCATCCATCCAAACCTACCACGGCTGGTCAAGTCTTTCTCATATTTCATGATCTTAATGCTAACTCATCTTTCACACATGTTTCCCCTTTTAAGAATCCCTGTGACTTCATTGGACCCCTTGAATAATCCAAGGTAATTTCCCAGTTTGGAGGTGAGATCCTAAGAACCTAGTAATCCTACTGATTAGAAATCTTAATTCCCTCTGCAACCTTAATTCCTTTTTGCCATGTAACATATCTGCAGGCTCCAGAAATTGGGGCATAGACATCTTTGGGTAGCCATTATTCTGCCTTCCATAGTAAATACATACATACATATATATATATATATATATACACACATACAGTTTCTGAAGAGATATAGCCTCTTCCAAGGGATAGTTTTTATGTTATAAAATATAATATTCAAAATCCTTGTCTGAACTAGATGTTTTTGATTCCTTTGGCACTGTTGGCATCCATTCCAAGTTACAAGAGAGGTACAGTACTTAAGACAGTATGTTAATTAATGCTCTGCAGCCTGACTTCCTAATTCAGAATCCTAGGTCCATTACTCACATTGTGTGACTTATGTCTTTTTCCCCATTTGTAGAATGAAGATAGTATTAATATCTATATCATAGGGTTGTTATGAGGCTTAAATAATTCACTACCATTTAGAACAGTGCCAGCACATAATACTCAATACATGCAGCCTGGTTTAACTTGATCCATACCTGCATGACCAAGAGTGCTCAAAAGGAATCTCTCCCAGGACACACAAATGGTCAACCTCAAAGTAAAATCCTGCTTCTATCCAAGAGTCTTGAGAAAAAAAAAATTCATTTAAATCCACCTTTGTATATCTAGTTTTTTCCTTCTGATTTGCCAGTCTGGAAAAATACCAGCCTGTCCAGAGCAATCCTAAGAACCTAGTAATCCTACTGGTTTTCTATCGGGGGATAAGGATAAAGATGGTCTTTGCCCTCAAGGAAACTGCCACACCATGGGTAGATGGTACAAACAGGAAACATAAGTAAACAAATTGAACAATAAAACTGTCTTCTCGTGCCCCAAATAGACTGGTTCTAAGAAGGCAAAGGGAGCAATTCCATTTTGGCCTATTGGCCACCACTGTCCTGAGTCTAAAAGTTCTGCTTAGCACTTCTCACTGCTGGCACAAAGGAAGCTGGACAAAACAGTGTCATCTGCAGAATCTACTCTAGCACTGCAGTTGCATAATTGGATCGAGCCACATTTCATTAATCTTCTGGTAAATCTTTCCACTAGTTTCTAGGGATTGTTTCTAGGAATAGCAATAAGGAAAAGCTCATTTATTCCCCTAGATTTCTTATGCTAAAGGATTATCTGGTGTACATACTCAAAGACAATCTCAGGACCACATGGTATCTCAGTTCAACAACTAAGCATTATTTAAAACATAAAGATTACACTGGAAATCCTTTGGATTTTTATTATTAGAACTCTGTAATAGGCTATCCACATTCCCATGAAATTGCTGCCAAATTGGAGTCACTAAATCTCTCTCTATTTATTCTCCTTTCAAGTGTTTTGGCAGCCACTCTACCATATAATTTAAAGCACTTAGGAACTAACAGCACCTGAATGTCAACGCCAGAGAATAGGAGTTCAAACTTGATATTCTACACTTTATCATGATTGTCAAATGAAATTTAACTTTATATTATCAAATATGGCAATTTCTCTCCATCTAGTAAGCTGTATAATTAATGAGCTAAGGAGAAACTAAATACTGTCTGCCAAGTATGCTATTATAATCTGATTAAATCCAGCTCTCAGTCGTTCCATAATTTTCATTACACCTGTGAAAATGTTCCAGGTTCACAGTCTCCTATTTTAAGTAGTCTCTAAGCAGGTGAAATTTACTCTAATGCAAATAATATAAGCCAGACTATGAAGCAAAAAAATTAACATACTTGTGTATAGCTCCCGTTTAGAAATTTCAAAGTTATAAAACATATTAATCAGTAAAATCATATCTATTGAGATTTATGTTATATCAAATTATCAGCACTTTTAAGTTAAAAACATATGTTTTTTCTCTTCACTCAGAAATTGGTCAACACTCTGGGTCTAGTAAAAAAGAAAAGCAAAGATTTCTTTTTTAAAAAGTAGCCAAAGGATTTAGATTCAGAGATCTGAAAAGTGTCTTAGAGATCACCAGGCTTCATCCTTAATTAAACTAAGCCCTGAATAAAAAAAAAATTATTTAAGAGAAAGAATAGCAAAGATTTATCAAAGAGTCTGAGTCTAAACCAAATAAGATGCTATCTAACCACAGCAAAAGACTTCATTATGACTAGCTTTTATTTGTGTCACTGTATTTGGTTAAAGTGATTTTTATGTTTTTTTTTTTTAATCTGAACTTATTCATTGATTCAAAAACTATTAAATGTCATCCACTAAGTGTTCTAGGCACTGTTCTAGAAACTCAGTATACACAGCTTAAGGGCCACAGCCCAAGAAATGCATCATCAGGATTCCAAATATTGGGCAAAGACTAAAAGTGAGTACTTGAGAGTAGCTGAAATGACTGCTGGAAAAGAAGTGCCATATTTCAGGAGTAGGGTCCCGAAACTTTTTAAAAGACTGTGAGGTTTCAAAGATCTGGTATTAAAAATAATTGGACATGAATAACAATTTGGAAAGTAAGACAAAGACACAAAACACCTAAGACAGGTCCAAGAAGAAAACTGAGAGGAAGTAGTGAGCAAATATAAAAACATAAGGACAGAATAACTGGGCACAAAGAAGCCTAACTAGAACGTCTAGTGGTGACCAGGAAGCTTCAGAGAAGTAAATCTGACAACCCTGAGTGTATCAGTCTCATCTTTGTTTATAAAAAATGAAAAGAATGATGAGTTTGGGATTGTTTCCCCTCATATTCCAATCAATAGAAACTTCCTTTTCGCAATGAGACTTTAAACAATTAGGGAAACATTTTGGTTTCCAGCTAATGGGTTTAATAGTGATTGCCATTTCAGGAAAAGCACTTCATCCAATTGCAGACATGCCAAAGGTGGAAGAGAGGGGAACGGAAGCGTAAACTACTAAAGGCCCGCACAGCTGGCTTTGAGTCACTGAGAAAATAATGTCTTTCCTCTAATAATCCCTTAAAGACTGGGGTTTGCTTTCTTCAGGGATTAGAATGTGCTGGCCCAAGAACAGCTGTTGTTTCAGCACTTGAGCACTGATGTTCTGTTTACTGTGCCAATACCAGGCATTCCTGAGTAATACAAAAGCATCCTTAAGCGAATACACATATAGTAGAGGTAAAAATATTTAGATACCAGTTTTCTAGTTAACAGCATGTCCAAACCTCCCACATTTTCTCCTCTAGCTCATCATCCCCCAGCCTCTATTTTCTTCTTCCCTGCTCTTCACCAGAGAGAAAGGACAAGTACTCTGGGGCACCAACCCTCTGACCACAGATATATCAAGCACCATGAATAATCTCTAAGTTTGGGGCCTGATTTTCCAAAGTTCCCCCTCACATTTGCCTCCATGAAGGCTATATTATTTTAAATATACTGAAGCATGTTCTTGCTTTATGTAGTCACTGATCTCTCAACTGCCCCACAAATGTCAATATATTAAAATTTGCTACAAATACAGGTGTTAATGTGATATGCTGCTGCTGCCAAGTCACTTCAGTCGTGTCCGACTCTGTGCGACTCCATAGACGGCAGCCCACCAGGCTTCCCTGTCCCTGGGATTCTCCAGGCAAGAACACTGGAGTGGGTTGCCATCTCCTTCTCCAATGCATGAAAGTGAAAGGGGAAAGTGAAGTCGCTCAGTCGTGTTCAACTCTTCGCAACCCCATGGACTGCAGCCTTCCAGGCTCCTCCGTCCATAGGATTTTCCAGGCAAGAGGACTGGAGTGGGGGGCCATCGCCTTCTCTGTAATGTGATACAGGAGGATGATAATTAAGCTAGGATAATTTTATCAATGAAAGATAATTGATATGGAACAAATAGGGTACATTTATGTGTTAGGTGTTTTCTAAATTAATTTCTTATTTAGTTTATTCATGCAATTTTCAAGTGTCTTCTCTACTTATTTTTTTAAATTAGATTACACCTTGCTGTGTGACTAGGTTGTCCTTATCATGTAAGAGCTTCTTTAATGTAAAATTGAAAGTTCTGAAAAGCAAACTGTAATAAACAAATCCCTTCTGGGATATTCTATTAATTTGGAATCGCTTTAGCTACAAGTAACAGAAAAACTTGACTAGCAGGCTTAAGCCACAAGAACATTACTTAACAAAAAGACCAGAGAGAGGCCGTCCCAAGACTGAATCAATAACTTAATTATATCATCAAGGATGCAACTCTTTCAAATTTTCTGCTCAGCCACCCTTGGAATATACTTAACATTTTCCCTTCAGGTCAAAAAAGATAATTATCAAAGATCCAAACACCCTGTCCTCACACAATAGTAGGACTTTTCCAACATACTGCTTACCTTCATTTTCCAAAACAAGAACACATGCGCATCCAGACAAGTTACTAACAAAGAGCAACAAGACTGCCATAATCGCTTTCCACAAGAAATGACTTTCACCCAGGGGCTGGGTGCCTTGGCACTGAAGGTAAGCTACCAACAGAATAGGCCATGTGTGTGGCCCCTCTGAAGCCAGGAGTCTGGTGGGCTGCTGTCCAGAGGGTAACAAAGAGTTGGACATGACTGAGGAGCTCACCACCACCACCTCTAAAGCCAAGCATGTTAACAGACAGCCTCCTGTGTAACTAAATGGTGAGATACTATGAGTCTTGCAAACAAGAATCAAAGCTGAAGATAAAAGTTGATTAACAGCTATTGCATTTGAATGTCCCTATGGATTTATCCCCTTCATAAAAAACAGCCTTGTCATGGTGAAGGGGCTTGCTTAACTCAATAAAGCTATGAGCCGTGCTGTGCAAGACAGATGGGTCATCATGAAGAGTTCTGACAAAACGTGGTCCACTGGAGAAGGAAATGGAAAATCACTCCAGTATTCTTGCCAGGAGAACCCCATGAACAGTATGAAAATTCAAAAAGGTATGACACTGGAAGATAAGCCCCCCAGGTCAGAAGGTGTCCATTATGCTACTAGGGAAGTGAAGTGAAAGTCACTCAGTTGTGTCCAACTCTTTGCAATTCATGGACTATACAGTCCATGGAATTCTCCAGGCCAGGATACTGGAGTGGGTAGCTTTTCCCTTCTCCAAGGGATCTTCCCAACCCAGGGATCAAACCCAGGTCTCCTGCATTGCAGGTAGATTCTTTACCAGCTGAGCCACAAGGGAAGCCCCAGGGAAGAGCCAAGGGCAATTACTAACAGCTCCAGAAAGAGAGAAGCAGCTGGGCCAAACTAGAGACAATGCTCAGTTGTGGGTGTGTCTGGTAGTGAAAGTAAAGTCCAATGCTGTAAGGAATAATATTGTATAGGAACCTGGAACATTAGGCCCATTAATCAAGGTAAATTGGATGAGGTCAAGCAGGAGGTGGCAAGAGTGAACATCAACATTTTAGGAATCAGTCAACTAGAATAAAAAGGAATGGGTGACTTTAACTCAGATGACCATTTCATCTACTACTGTGGGCAAGAATCCTTTAGAAGAAATGGAGTAGCCCTTATAGTCAATAAGAGTCCAAAATGCAGAAATGCAGTACCTGGGTGCAATCTCAAAATTGACAGAATGATCTCAGTTCATTTCCAAGGCAAACCATTCAATATCACAGTAATCCAGACCATTTGACCTGTCTCCTGAGAAACCTGTATGTGGGTCAAGAAGCAACAGTTAGAACTGGACATGGAACAACTAACTGACTGGTTCAAAGTTGTGAAGGAAGTACAATGAGGCTGTATATTGTCATCCTGCTTATATAACATCTATGCAGAATACATCATGAGAAATGCTGGGCTGGATGAATCACAAGCTGAAATCAACCTTGCTGAAAGAAATATCAACAACCTCAAAGTGAAGAGGAACTAAAGAACATTTCAATGAGGGTGAGAGAAGAGAGTGAAAAAGCTGACTTGAAACTCAACATTAAAGAAAACTAAGATCATGGCATCTGATCCCATTACTTCATGGCAACTAGAAGGAAAAAAAGTGGAAGCAGTGACAGTTTTTATTTTCTTGGGCTCCAAAATTACTGCAGACAGTAACTGCAGCCACAAAATAAAAAGATGCTTACTCCTTGGAACAAAAACTATGACAAACCTAGATAGTTTATTAAAAAGCAGAGACATCACTTTGCCAACAAAGGTCCATATTTTCCAGTAGTCATGTACGGATGTGAGAGTTGGACAATAAAGAAGACTGATGCCAAAGAATTGATATTTTTGTAATTATGGTGCTAGAGAAGACTCTTGAAGAGTCCCTTGGACTGCAAGGAGATCAAACCAATCAATCCTAAAGGAAATCAGTCCTGAATATTCTTTGGAAGGGCTGATGTTGAAGCTGAAGCTCCAATACTTTGGCTACCTGATGCTAAGAGCTGAGTCATTGAAAAAGACCCTGATGCTGGCAAAGAGTGAAGGCAAATGGAGAAGGGGGTGGCAGAGGATGAGATGATTGGATGGCATCACTGACTCAATGGACATGAGTTTGAACAAACTCCAGAAGATAGTGGAGTACAGCGGAGACTGGCCTGCTGCAGTCCACGTGATCAGAGTTGGACATGATTTAGTGACTGAACAGCAACAACAATGATTTATCTCCAAGTCAACGGATCCTCTCTTGCATGGAGAAGCACCACCTCTGATGTCAATAATAAGAAATAAATACTACTGTCTACTATGCTCAGCTGGAATTTGGCAAGAATATGTGGGAAGATAAGAAGACAAAAAAAGCAACAAGGATAACAATTTCATTTTTGCCCTTGGGAAGTGCAAAAATCTATGATGTCTTGGGTCGAAAAATTTCATAGAGAGACCCAGATAGTGTTTTATTCTATCAGCTGCCAATCAGCCCCATTGCAGCTCTCACTTGTAGCAAACTCAGTGGCCAATGAGTTTCTGCCCTGTACTCTGTATCTCACAATGAGTGTCCTGGGAAGTCTACAAGAGCTCTGATGCAAAGGTCAGAACACTGCTTCAACTTCAAGATCAGAGAGCTTAGACACAACATCCTTCACACCCTCACCACTGTCCAATCATCTTTGTAACATAATGTCTCTATTAAAATAGAGAGCAAGGAGTCAAAGGTCTGGGTTAAACAATGGTTCCTACTAACTATACACACACCACAAACTAATTCAAAATCTGCTTTACAGCATAAATCTGGCAATCTGGTCGACTGAGAAAGAGCTTTCCAGATTTACAGTCAGAAATGTACCAAAGAGAAAGAAAAAATGCAAAACAAAAGAGAAAGAAATTAAAGCTGTAATCAGCTTAAATGGAAACAATACTGTCTGTTCGTGATTGCTATTCCCATCATCAGTCGAATTAGCAAAAGTCCTGGACTGCTTGACACCAAGCTAAAGGCTTCAAATGACCCGGGCCTAACGTTCAGCAATGCTGCATAGTGAGAAAAGGACAGTCATTCACTGAGCCTTTAGGAACATTGCTTAAACTTTATGAGTCTCAGTTTCCTTATCTACAAAATTATGAAAACAAAGTCTGTGACACAGAGTTGGAATGGGACCAAGTCAAATAAAATAAAAGGTACTCATTCATTATCATATTGATAAATCAGGGTAAGTTTTTCTTAGGAATATCTTAAATACATGGGATACTAAATAAAATGAACGTATGAGGGATTGAAGAGCCAAGGGAAAGGTCTTTATATGATATATTTTCGTGACAATTTATCTTTCCTCCAATGCAGTTGCTTTTATCCAGGTTGTCTGAGTATCCCATAAGACTTGCTAATTACAAATTTTGGACATGCCACATATTCAGAGAAACTGAAGATGAAATGACTTAAAATCCCAATGCAAGTCTATAAGCCAAAAGTGATTAGAAAATTTTTGACATTTATGTTGTTGCTGTTTAGTCACTAAGCTGTGTCCGACTCTTTTGCGACCCTGTGGACTGTAGAACACCAGGATCCTCTGTCCACGGGATTTCTAAGTCAAGAATACTAGAGTGGGTTGCTATTCCCTTCTCCTGGGGATCTTCCCAACCCAGGGATCAAACCTGCGGCTCCTGCTTAGCAGGTGGATTCTTTGCCACTGAGCCACCCGGCCTTCCCTTTGACATTTACGTGTATATTCAACATAAATCTCTGAAACTTAAGCAAATGCTTCGATGAAATAGGAATTTAAATATTAAACCAACTTGGCATTTCATACTCGTCAACCAGGGACATAATTGGTATATTGTGGGGCAAACTCTGAATTAATTCCTCTTTCCATTTTCTATGTCTTTCTTTATCTCTAACTTCCTGTCTTTATCTCAGTTTCTGTCTTTGTAGCACACAACCACACACAGACACAGAGGTCTGAGTTAGTAAGTGGGGCAATGATTTAGAGATGTGGGGCCAAGAGGCTAGACGATGTTAACCAAAGCAGTCCATCGACAGTTATCTCTCTGAGGTTAAGTTTTCTTCTGTATATGTGTATGTAGGACATTTGATCTCAATTTCATACTTCATTTTTCTTTAAGTGCCGCCCTTAGTGTTCATTTTAGTCTGCAAGAGACAGGCAAGTGAGCAGGGGAAAAAATTTCCAATGTAATCCTGCTAGTTCCTTGTAGCTATACATTCAGCTCTCAGCTATAGGTTACCACTGCTGAACACTTTATTTGGTTTATTTCCCTGGTTGGTAATTTACAACCATTTTCCTCCTGCCATTATTCTCATAACTGGCAGATTTTTCTCTAAGCTACTATTTCATTTTTTATGATCTGCCAAGGAGATCCTTAACAGATATTTCAGAATCAAATTTTACTTTCTTTCATGTTTAATGATAAGCCAGTTACGCTTCTACTTCGATGACTTTTTTTCAATTTTCTGCATTTTTCCTGATTAAAAGCATGATTTCTTTAATAAAATTTACTTTGTAATCTTAATTTTTAAACACTGTGTGTACATGTTGTACATGTTCGTCCCTTGTCAATTCTAAATTTGGTTTTTAGAAGCACACCCCCTTTACATATAGACCCTTGTGAATAGTTGTGTGCCAAAATCTACAATACATAAAAGAGAAATAATTTGAGAGAATGTTATATATATTTTCTTAAGATCCTAGAATTTTTATATCAAGAAGTTTACAAAGTTTAACAGTTTAACTGTTTCGTAGGATACTTCCCCTTTCCTTTTCTCCTGTCGCACCCAGCCAAATCTACATGTTAGGGTAAATGAGGAAATTCAGTAGGCGCATTTACGGAGTATGGCGAAGTTGCTCAGTCGTGTCCGACCCTTTGCGACCCCATGGACTGTAGCCTATAAGGCTCCTCCGTCCATGGGATTTTCCAGGCAAGAGTGCTGGAGTGGATTGCCATTTCCTTCTCCAGCGGATCTTCCCGACCCAGGAATCGAACCCGAGTCTCCTGCATTGCAGGCAGACGCTTTACCGTCTGAGCCACCAGGAAAGCCAAAGACAATATAATTCACCCACAAAAGACAACTGATCTCTTCTATGTTGGATCTTGAATTATAGCAGGTTCTGCTCTTCTAAATAGTCCTACTCTTCAAGTGATATATTTCCAAGGGATTCACAAAGAAAGGGAAATGGAATTTTTTTTCTTTTTCTTTGTTTCTTTTGGAGAAAATAAGGAAGTAGCATGGTTTGCCAGTAGACTGAATCTCTGGCAAATCTTTCTAAAGACAGTAGGATTGTTTCAGATGCTCCTAAAAGGGAAAAAAAGAAAAAAAAAAAGACAGAACCTTCACCTAAGACCCACTTTTGTTGAAGTCCCTGCCTTTGGTTCTATGAGGAAACTTTTCAATCCATTCCACAAACGTGCATCAAACACCTGCTCTGTGTCAGGTCCTGAGCTAAGGATTGGGAAGAGTGAAAAATAGTCATGTCTCTAACGAGCTGCTAGGCTGGAAGGAGAAATAAACATATGGACTAATAATTAAAACACCATGTGCTGAGAAGCATAATAGAGCTTTCCTCAAATTGTTTGGGGTAATACCAGTTATTCCAGTTGAAGGTCAGGGAAGGCATCCCAGGGGCAGTGGCACATTACAGAGAATAAAGAGCTCTGCAAAATCTGTGCAGACAAGTCCTCCTTCTCCCTCCTGGTTTCGCCAGATTAATTTCAAAAAGAGCAGCCCAACAGTGTATCTCTTTAGGATGAATCATGAGAGCTCTTGGCAACTGCCAGGCCTAATAGCATCTCCAAGGAAAGCAATTAACTAGCAATTTTCCTTTATTATTTCACTCATCCACGTAATTAAATATTCTTAACATACTTATTTCATAGTATTTTATGAAGAATGATAACGCTATGTTACTGTATACTAATGATAATATAATTAGCCACCAGTTTCACATGCTTTGATGTATTCTTTCAGAAAATTATCCTAAAATACAAGTTTAATGTGAGGTTAAGATTGCACTAAGCCATTTCCTCCAAGACGCTACTGCTTGTCTTTATTTTACAGTGGGGAAATAACATGAAAGGCTTGCCTTAAATTCTTCTGGTTTTCGAGGAAACTGTAAGGGTTTATATGAGTATACTACAAATCTCACTGATCCTTCTAACGTCAATCCTAAGGGATTTTTGTCAGTTTTCCCATTTTGCTTTAAAATATATGTTATTGTCATCGTGTTATCTTTGTCACACACTATGAATATGCACACATATAGAGCACATCCACACATATGCATAAATCTTTTGTACATAGTAATATTTTATAAATATAAACACATAGACATATATAGTTCTAGGTATGACGTGTATGTGTATATATATATATATATATATACATACAATAAAGAACGCTTTAACTTTCCTTCATATCTCATCTCTATGTTACAAATGTCAAAAGTTATTTTTCTTCAATCCCTTTCATAAAGTTTTTAATGTGTCAAAATAAAAATTCTATGAAATAATGCCATTTGCAACAACATGAATGGACTTATATATTATCACACTAAGTGAAGTAAGTTAGACAAAGGCAAATATATGATATCACTTATATGTGGAATCTGAAAAAGAATGATACACATGAATTTATTTACAAAACAGAAATGGCCTCACAGAGAATGAATTTATGGTTACCAGGGGAGCAAGGAGGGAGGTGGGGTGGGGATAGACTGGGAGTTTGGAATTGACATGTACACACCTTTATGTTTAAAATGGATAACCAACAAGGACCTACTGTATAGCAGAGGGAACACGGCTCAATATTCTATAATAAGTGGGAAAATTTTTGAGAAAGAATTAAATGCATGTATATGTATAACTGAATTACTTTGTGGTACACCTAAAACTTCACAATCCTGTTAACCAACATGCTACAATTAAAATAAAAATTTGTTTTTAAATATTCAGTTCTAGATATGGTTTCCTCCAGAATTGTGTGTTATGAAGCAGCACCTTGACTGTCTTACGGCACTTCTCATATGTGATCTTAAATTTACTTTTCAAAAAGTGAGCAAGAGTCCATTTATTTCACTTACTTTCACTGTCATTTTCTATAGTTTTTAACTGCGTTGGAACCTAGTTCAGACTGGCTGAGGGAGACTCACAACACAGCAAACTGGCCCCAGCTGATAGTTACTCACACAGCTCGGCCCCTTCCAATATCTCCCATGAGTGTCTCTTCTGAAAGTTACAGCCTACTGAGGTGAATTGAAACCAGTTCTTGGTGTCTTCAATGTTTCAAGAGATGACAACATTTCACATAATAGTATCTCCCTTGTTTGAGACTGACATGTACACACTACTATATTTTAAATAAAATGACTTTCCATGAAAAAGATAGTATAACCCTCATATATAGGATTCTTATTTTCAATGCATTTTTATAACTAGCATCTTATTTATACCCACAAATGTTTACATGACAAGTGGTGAGAGAATTTAGGATAAATTAAGGAACTTCTTAAAAGTCAGGAGATGGGGAATTCCCTGATAGTCCAGTGGTTAGGACTCCACACTTTCACTGTCTTGGATATGGGCTTCACCCCTGATTGGGGAACTAAGATTCCACGAGTCTTTTGGTGCAGTCAAAAAAAATGTCAGGGGATGAGCTTTAACAGTTGTATTAGAGGTTGTGTTATAATAATTGTTGAACCATAAGACTGTTAGATTACAAGGGAAGCAAGACCAAGGATTTACCTTAGAGGAAAGTCCTTTGTGAAACTGAGACCACTGCCTCTGTGATTTCTTGTCACAGATTCCACTGCTTTCCACTGTGTTCTTTTCAAATATATACCTGCACAAAATTAGAGCTCCAGGTGCTGAGCCAAAATTTTGCGGTACCTTCTTCTTGTTCCCAAATACTACAAGACAGTTAACTTCACACTTCCCTTAAGCTGGCTTTAAAGCAAGGTAAAGTGTTAGTCACTCAGTTATGTCAGACTCTTTGCGACCCCACGGACTGTAGCCTGCCAGGCTCCTCCATCCATGGATTTTCCAGACAAGAATATTGGAGTGCGTTGCTATTTCCTTCTCCAGGGGATCTTCCTGACCCAGGGATTGAACCCAGCTCTCTCACATTGCAGGCAGACTTTTTACCACCTGAGCTACCACGGAAATCCGTCCCAAGCTGACTTTGGGGACAAGCAAGCTGGCCAAGAACTTTCTCTTGGGTTCTTTCTTTTGTTTCATACACAATTGTTACACTTTTTGTATTTTTTTAAAAATGTGTGGCGTGCTGTCCAGCTTGTGGGACCTCAGTTCCTTGTGCGTGTGTGCACGCTCAGTCGCTTCAGTTGTGTCCAACTCTTTGCACCTCTATGGACTGTGGCTCAGCAGGCTCCTCTGTCCATGGGATTCTCCAGGCAAGAATACTGAAGTGGGTTGCCATTTCCTTCTCCAGGGCTTAGATCCTCAACCAGGAATCAAACCTGTGTCCTCGGCAGTAAAACCACAGAGTCCTAACCAGTGGACCCCGAGGGAAGTCCCTTTATAAAATTATAATTAAGGTCAATGCAGAACTATTTATCCAAAGAAGTCATCTGTGCAGTGGCTTAACAAAAGTTAGGCTGTGTCATTCTTTGAATACCTCATTGCTCAGTGTTGCTGATCCTTCTATGTCATTAACCATAAACCACCCGGGATTTTCCGCTCTGCTGTGTATCTCTGGTTGCCTCACTAGAATGGAAGTACATGACACAATCAAGAGCCCATTTATTAATACCGAGCAGGAGTGCAGTGCGTACACTTTACAGAACATTTTGTCTTAAGAGAAGAGGTTGGTTTTTTCAAAAGCCTAATCTACATGCTTCTGTGATTCTGAACAGTAGCAATGCAGCATGAATATTGAGAGATAAGACACATGTGATTTCCGAGTGCTTTCTCTATCTGTTCCTGACTGTGAATACACACGTGCTTTTTAAAGAAAGAAATGTTAAAAGGAAGATTACCAATGGAAGATCTACCACCAGTTTCGAATCAGAATGGAAGCTTTGATTTCGTTAAAATGGGTTTCCGCAGAACAGAAAGTTATTAACATTTTAGCCCTTCTCTGCCTCTCATCATCCACCATCAGTCATTGGTCAACTCCTTCACAATAGTCCTTATTTTCTTGATTCTATTTCCTCTTATTCAAGCCCTCATTGTCAAAAGAAGCAGTAGAATAGTTCTCAAGGCTCCCTTCTGCAGAACACAGTCCAAGAGACACCCTCAGATTTCTGTTTAACTCACATCTTAATGGTTTTCTCTTAAGATTTTCAGGAGGTTAGACAATTAACAGATTGTCTTTTCTCTGTGGAATCTGTTTGCCCCAACATTTTAATTAAAAATTTAACACATCTGCAGCTTGTATGTGATGGTATAAGATGGTATTTATAGCACAAAATTATATTTTTAGTTGTTTTCAACTTAATATAACAGGGGTTCATAATATTGCACAATGATAATTAAGAGTTCTGATACATGAACCAGTCTGGGCTTCTAAACCTTCTGCTTCTGGTTTCTCCCAGAATCACTGTCCTAAAGCACCTCGATCTCTCTCTTCTATGAAAAAATGTAATTGGCTCCCCATTGACTATGGAACAAAATCTGAGCAGAACGCTCAGGGTCCCTTGAGCCACACTAGAATGCAGTGCTTTTGCAAAAATAAACTTCCCTTCTGTACACCATAAAGCTTGATACACCTGTGTGTATTCAGTCATATTATACCACACACTCAGAGAGAGAGAGACATACCATATTCACTCATAATATAGTCCTGGAATCTATGATTTATTTCCCAAAAGAAGCTTATTTAACTACATGTTGTAGTCTGATTCCTAGAATGTCGACATTCACTCTTGCCATCTCCTGTTTGACCGCTTCCAATTTGCCTTGATTCATGGACCTAACATTCCAGGTTCCTATGCAATATTTCTCCTTACAGCATCAGAACTTGCTTCCATCACCAGTCACATCCACAACTGGGTGTTGTTTTTGCTTTGGCTCCGTCGCTTCTTTCTTTCTGGGTTTATTTCTCCACTGATCTCCAGTAGCATATTAGGCACCTACCGACCTGGGGAGTTCCTCTTTCACTGTCCTATCTTTTTGCCTTTTCATACTTTTCATGGGGTTCTCAAGGCTAGAATACTGAAGTGGTTTGCCATTCCCTTCTCCAGTGGACCACATTCTGTCAGACCTCTCCACCATGACCCATCTGTCTTGGGTGGCCCCACACGGCATGGCTTAGTTTCATTGAGTTAGACAAGTCCATGGTCCATCTGATCAGATTGGCTAGTTTTCTGTGATTGTGATAGTGATAAATAGTTTTTTTCAGGTTAGGTTTTCTTTTGATAGGTGATGTTGACTGGCTATTAATATCAGGGGAAGAAGTCTGTGGTTTCAGTCTGTCCACCCTCTGATGCCCTCTCTCAGCACCTACCATCTTACAGGCGTTTCTCTTACCTTGGGTGTGGGGTATCTCTTCACAGCTACTCCAGCAAAGCACAGCCACTGCTCCTTACCTTGGATGTGGGGTATCTCCTCAGGGCCGCCACTCCTGACCTTGGACGTGGGGTATCTCCTCTAAGAAAGGCAATGCCAAAGAATGCTCAAACTACCGCACAATTGCACTCATCTCACACACTAGTAAAGTAATGCTCAAAATTCTCCAAGCCAGGCTTCAGCAATACGTGAACTGTGAACTTCCAGATGTTCAAGCTCATTTTAGAAAAGGCAGAGGAACTACAGATCAAATTGCCAACATCTGCTGGATCATGGAAAAAGCAAGAGAGTTCCAAAAAAGCATCTATTTCTGCTTTATTGACTATGCCAAAGCTTTCGACTGTGTGGATCACAATATACTATGGAAAATTCTGAAAGAGATGGAAATAGCAGACCACCTAACCTGCCTCTTGAGAAACCCGTATGCAGGTCAGGAAGCAAGACTGGTTCCAAATAGGAAAAGGAGTACGTCAAGGCTGTATATTGTCACCCTGCTTATTTAACTTATATACAGAGTACATCATGAGAAACTCTGGGCTGGATGAAGCACAAGCTAGAATCAAGATTGTGGGGAGAAATATCAATAACCTCAGATATGCAGATGACACCACCCTTATGGCAGAAAGTGAAGAAGAACTCGAAATCTTCTTGATAAAAGTGAAAGAGGAGAGTGAAAAAGTTGGCTTAAAGCTCAACATTAAGAAAACTAAGATCATGGCATCTGGTCCCATCACTTCGTGACAAATAGATGGGGAAACAGTGGAAACAGTGTCAGACTTTATTATGGGGGGCTCCAAAAACACTGCAGATGGTGATTGCAGCCATGAAATAAAAAGATGCTTACTCCTTGGAAGGAAAGTTATGACCAACCTAGAAAGCATGTTCAAAAGCAGAGACATTACTTTGTCAACAAAGGTCCATCTAGTCAAGGCTATGGTTTTTCCAGTAGTCATGAAATGATGTGAGAGTTGGACTATAAAGAAAGCTGAGCGCGGAAGAATTGGTGCTTTTGAATTGTGGTGTTGGAGAAGACTCTTGAGAGTCCCTTGGACTGCAAGAAGATCCAACCAGTCCATCCTAAAGGAGATCAGTCCTGGGTGTTCATTGGAAGAACTGATGTTGAAGCTGAGACTCCAATACTTTGGCCACCTGATGCAAAGAGCTGACTCATTTGAAAAGACCCTGATACTGAGAAAGATTGAGGGCAGGAGGAGAAGGGGACGACAGACGATGAGATGCTTGGATGGTATCACCGACTCAATGGAAATGAGTTTGGGTAAACTCCGGGAGTTGGTGATGGACAGGGAGGCCTGGCATGCTGTGGTTCTTGGGGTCGCAAAGAGTCAGACATGACTGAGAGACTGAACTGAACTGAACTGTATTCTGAACCAAGAAATTTATACAAAATCAATTACAGACATGCCCACAGTAATAGACAAGAAAATAAACCTGAAGGTATATATCCTAGGACTCTTAGATATAATAAAATTATCCTTCAAATCAAAACGTAAATATGATCAAAAGGTGGTACATATTTAATACACAGGACTACTCTAGTCCCTAATATTTTGTCTAAAATTAATATGTAGGCTATGCGTGCATGCTAAGTCACTTCAGTTGTGTCCAACTATATATGACCCTATGGACTATAGACCACCAAGCTCCTCTGTCGATGGGATTCTCTGGGCAAGAACACTGGAGTGGGTCACCATGCCCTCCTCAAGGGAATCTTCCCAACCCAGGGATTGAACCCAGGTCTCTTACGTCTCTTGCAGGTGGGTTCTTCACTACTAGTGCCACCACGAAACAAACACTATATTGCCCATTAATAATGATAATGTTTATATTCTGAGAATGTATAATATTTAGTTATTTGGACTGCTCAGATCTCTCTAAGAAAGTTGTCCAAAGAAAATTGGATGGATATGTTTTCGCAAAATAAATTTCCTTGTTGTGAGGAAATATTCAAACTCATTCTAGTTTGTTTAGAGATTTTTTCAGGCAAGTGTGTCAATACGGGGGCTTCCCAAGTGATGCTAGTGGTAAAGAACCTGCCTGCCAGTGCAAGAGACAAGAGAAGCGGGTTTAATCCCTGGGTCAGGAAAATGCCCTGGAGGAGGGCATGGCAACCCACTCCAGTATTCTTACCTGGAGAAGCCCATGGACAGAGGAGCCTTTTGGGTTACAGTCTATTGGGTGACAAAGAGTCGAACATAACTGAAGTGACTTATCACGCTCACATATGTCAATACGTTCATAGGTGTTATGTTGTTTCTCCCACTGAAATGCATTTTTTTCTTCAAATAAGAACTGTTGAAACATTCTATCATTTCACTTTGTCTTTCTTAGCTTAATGGAAAGCTGGTTGTAAATTGAACACAGACCACCAAGAAAAAAATGGATTTTATTTAACATTTTCTTGATACTACTTAGAGAGAGATCATCTCCTCTAGAGACCCACTATTTTTTAAGTTTTCATTAGTAAAGACTGCATAACAATTATTTTAAATCATTTCATTTCTTATAAGGAATCTCACAGCAAATTCACCCAAGTGTCTACCTTCAATTAAACAAAAGAGACACAGGAACTAAGGATTTTATGAAATAAGAGTTGAGAAGAGATCAGAACTGTGGGGATGAAAGGAGCTTCATCAGAGTTTTACCCTTTGCCATAATATGGTTTTACTATCAAGGCCCTTTGCTGAACCATCCTTTTCCTTTGAATCTCTTTAATACCAATCAAAAGAACCCTAGAAAGAGATAGTAAAACTGTACAACAACTTTAAAAAACTATTTGGTAGTATTAATGTCTAATAAAGATGAATTTAAGCATATCATATGGCCTAGCAATTCCACACCTAAGTATACATCGAATTCAAATACACGTATATCTAGTCACCAAAGACATGTCCTAACACATTTGTAGACAAATTATTCAAAATGACCAGAAAAACAGAAATTCCATCATCAGTATGACTGATAAGTAAAAGATGTATATTTACACATTATTCACAAGTGAGAATGAACAGCAAATATATGAAACATGAAGACTCTCATCAACATAATGTTGAATATTCGAACGAAACCTGATACAAAAGAGCACACAGCGCATAATGTCTCTAATATGACCAAAATATGATGGAAAGTATAAGAAACAGACAAAAGTAGTCTATTAATATGTTGTTAGAAATCCACATCATGGCTATCGTAGGTGGGAAGAGGAATTAGAGACTAAGAACAGAACATAAAGAGGTTTTAGTGGTGCTGGTTGTATTTTGCTTTTGATCCAAGAGCTGGTTGAATGGGAATGTTCAGTATCTGAAAACTTAATGAATTTTATACTGATGCTATGTGTACTCTTCTGATATGTGTATACTTTACTTTGATCAAGTTTTTTTTAAAAGGAACCCAGGAACTCAAATGTAACTTCCTGCTGCGAAGAACGGAGAAGGCAATGGCACCCCACTCCAGTACTCTTGCCTGGAAAATCCCATGGATGGAGGAGCCTGGTAGGCTGCAGTCCATGGGGTCACTAAGTCGGACACGACTGAGTGACTTCACTTTCACCTTTCGCTTTCATGCATTGGAGAAGGAAATGGAAACCCACTCCAGTGTTCTTGCCTGGAGAATCCCAGGGATGGGGGAGCCTGGTGGACTGCCATCTATGGGATTGCACAGAGTCGGACACGACTAAAGTGACTTAGCAATAGCAATAGCTGCAAAGAAAGAAACATGACCATCTAAAAATATGACCATCTAAAGAACATTCAATCAAGTTAAAGTTTTTGTTTTTGTCTTTTTTTTTTTTTTAGGTAAAGACTATCAGAAAACTGAAAATGAAAGTGAGTAAATATCTCACTTTATCTTACATACACCACATAGTTTGTTTAAGGATCACCTTAAACACAGTTCTGGTGAAAGACAGTATCTATGGTATACTACCCCAATTTTTAAAATCAGACCTAATTCCTATGAGTTAGGTAACTGATGGAGGATTAAACTTCATGGAGAATATTAAAAGTTCAAGTAAATGACAGCTTTTCTTCCTCTGAAAATTTGCCATGGCTTCATCACCATGAAAATATGTTTCTCCACCCTCACCATCATTTCCCCAAAACCGTTTTTCTTTAACAAGTCAAACATGCAGAAAACACACTCTTACCAACTCTTCTGCCATTGTGACACTGATGTAAACTATACTTCCCAAGACCAAGCATGAACATCTTGTAATAACAGCTGGACACTTGGAAGATCTTAGCAAATGACCAGGCTGATATTTTAAATCTGGACGTTTTTTGGATGCCAAAAAGCATATTTCTGAGATCACATTATCTTCTTCAGGAGTCAAACATATAATCTCTTAGCTCAGAAAGTTACATAGAGACAAGATACAGAACAAACCATAAACATTCAGAGGAGAGAATGTATTGACAGGTCTGATTCCTACTCACTGAAAAATTGCTTAGACCTGGGGAAAAACTCTAGCTTCCCTCTTTGTGGGAACAAATGCAAAAGATCTCTTCTGACTGACTCCTTCTCCTTAAATACTCTTTTGCTTTCACTCCTAGAAGATCCAAAAACACAGTTCAGGCTGCTGTTACACAACATCATTTATAGTCCTTTGAAATATTTTTATTTCAGCAAACAATCTTTTTATCACCTACAAGAACACATGAGCCAAACTTGAGTATGAAAATAAACATTATAAACATATGCCTAAATTATATCATTCTCTTAACAACATACTCCTTTCAACCTCACAGATGCTTAAGATTTGGAAAGGATATTCAAATCATTTATATTAAGCTTTTGTTTGGCTATGTGGCATGTGGGAGCTTAGTTCCCCAACCAGGGTTTGAACCCACATGCCTTGGAGTGGAAGCCTGGAGCCCCAACCACTGGACCACCAGGAAAGTCCCTGTATTAAAGCTTTCATTGTACAATCGATTTAAGATTCCTGGCTAAGGGCATGCAAATAAGAAAGCTTAAGTTAAGACTAGAACCCTGTCTCAGCTTGCTAATCCCTAGTCTAACACTTTATGTGCTATATTAAGATGCCTTTTGAGTCACTAGAAATTAAATGAGAGGATGACCAGCTAGTTTTTTGGTTTATGCATTGGTATTCAAGCAAAACCAAGAGTTGTAAGCCACAAAGAGTGAAATAAAACCTTCTATGAACTAGGCATTTTTCAAGGAAGTACATGATCTGGAGGAGATACTCAAATCCACCCACTCGCACAGTTGTTATATCACATGATGAATACCAAAGAAGGAAATATAAAAAAGAAAATAAAGCACACACACGCATGTGCATACACAGAAAGAGATAAGCAACAGGTCCAGAAAGAGATAAGCAACAGCCTCCCAGTTTTACCAGAGAGAAATAAAGGGATCAATTCCACCGCAGACAACACTTTCAAGAACCTAAAAAGTCAGTAAGAAAAGAAAAGAATTTTCCTTCATTCTTTTATTCATTCAACACATTTGTATTTCATGCCTGCCAGATCAGTGAGTGAAGATACACAGATAAAATATCCTAATCCCTGCCCTTGGGATGCTGGCAGTTAACCGGGCAGCCAAGAGAAAGAACTTACAAGGGATAGAGTTTGGGTATATAGTGAAGAGGGAAGAGGAAGATAAGGAAAGAGTTAATGTCAAGAGCTTTCTAGGAGTAACAAGCAAAAACATGAGAAATTCTATCATTTTCTTCCCTGAGGGATCCTCCCACATTCTTCCTATCTTGATGGTTCTCAAAGGGTGAACCCAAAGATAGAAGCTTCAGCATTATCTGAGAACTTGTAAGAAATAGAAATTTTTGGTCCCTACACAAGAACTACTAAACCAGAGGTACTCTGTGTTGTAACAAGCCCCCAAAATTATTATTTTGATGTATGTGAAGTTTGAGAACTTAACTAGAACTTTACATTGCACTAGTTAAATCAAAGCCAAATTGGGTGAATGAAAGACTATATGCTCAAACAGTTAAGAACAAGTCTTGTCTGGTAATTCTCCATGTAAATGTACTAGTCTAAAAAATAATCTTTTGTCAGTAATGTACTAATCTATATTTTGAAAAATTTGGTTTTATTCACCTTTGGAGAGAGGAATGGCAATCCACTCATGTATTATTGCCTGGAGAATCCCATGGACAGAGAAGCCTGGCCGGCTACAGTCCATAGAGTTGCACAGAGTCAGATATGACATGCTAAGACACAAAGTAACAGCATGTTTGGAGGCCTATAGACTCTGTGTATGCTAAGATCTGCTGCACAAATAAATAACTGATATATCTGAAGTAAATGCTTTGCATTTTGCCTGGAGTCTGGTATCTTGAACGGAGGTCAACATAGATGATACTTCAGAAAGCACAGGAGGGTTTTACGGAACAAGCTACACAATGCGCTGATGGAACCGCAGGGACTACAGCATTGAACACCTTAGGCTATGTGATATCTCGTGTTCACGGGCCACTTATTTCTCTGCATCCCCTCTACAATAAAGCTTTTCTGCTTCATTTTCTCTGCAGTTTGCCACATGTCCACCCTTTGCTCCAACCCTGCTAGACCTTAGAGCTCTAAGGTTTAGAGCTTAGAGCTTTGCCTAATGTTTAGCTACACTCTCAAAGTGTCTGACATCTTGCCTCTTTGGTTCAAATTCTTAAGAGAAAGAATTTGATAGTGCCAATGTGGCTCAATAGTTCACTTAATTGTGACCTTGGGTATTAATAAGGCAGTCGGGGCACAACAGAGAGCTGTGTGGTCACAAAATCTAACAGAGTAGGAATGATCTATTTGGCTCCAGAGAGTTCCATCTAACTTCAGGAGTCTCTGAAGCAACAGTACATCCTTAATTTTTATGAATCCCAATGAATGGTAGATAATTCATAGGAAAAGCAATTGATTCTTACAAAAGAATTTTGAAAGAGATTATTTGATTACATATCAAAACCTTAATTATATATATAGCCTTCACTTCAGAAATTTAAATTCTAGGTTTTTATTCTAAGGAAAAAAATTAAGATGTGTCCAATAAGAAATAAGCCCAGTGAATTCCCTGGTGGTCCAGTGGTTAAAACTCTGCACTTCCACTGCAGGGGGCACAGGTTCGATCCCTGGTCAGGGAACTAAGATCTCTCATGCCACATGATGGAGCCAACAGCAACAACAACAAAAATACAAAGAGAGGTGTTCAAACACGTATATACATGTTCAAACAGCATGCTGTTGGACACAACACTTCAGTTGTGTCCAACTCTTTGTGACCCCATGGACCATAGCCCACCAGGTTCCTCTGTCCATGGGATTCTCCAGGCAAGAATTCTAGAGTGGGTCGCCATGCCCTCCTCCAGGGGATCTTCCAATCCAGGGATCAAACCCTCTTATCTTTTGTCTCCTGCTTTGGCAGGCTGGTTCTTGACCACTAGTACCACCTGGGAAGCCCATACATTCACATATATAAAAGTTCAGTTCAGTCACTCAGTCGTGTCCAACTCTTTGTGACCCCATGGACTGCAGCACGCCAGGCTTCTCTGTCCATCAGCATCTCCCAGAGCTTGCTTAAACTCATGTCCATCGAGTTGGTGATGTCATCCAGCCATCTCATCTCATCCTCTGTCTTCCCTTTCTCCTCCTGCCTTTGATCTTTCCCAGCATCAAGGTATTTTCCAATGTGTCAGTTCTTCACATCGGGCGGCCAAAGTACTGGAGCTTCAGCTTCAGCGTCAGTGCTTCCAATGAATATTCAGGACTGATTTCCTTTAACATTGACTGGTTTGATCTCTTTGCAGTCTAAGGGACTCTCAAGAGTCTTCTCCATACTTTCAAAACAAAACAAAAAAAATTTTTAAGTGAAAAAGAAATAAGCCCCCTCCCTAAAAAATGTTTGTCACAGCATTGTTTTTCATAGAAAAATTATAAAAGGAAACTACCTAAAATATCTAGAAACGGGCATTTTTTAATTAATGAAAGTCATTTTTAATATGTATTGCTTCTACAAAAAAAAATCCATCATGATCTATCTTTGGTGAACTTTTTCTCCTTCATTAAAAAAAAAAAAAATCCATAAGCCCTAACATTGTTTTAATACTGGCACAAGGAAATTGCAAGTGCGTTGCCTCCCACAGTCTATTTTTCTTGTCTGGATTAGAGTCACCATGATGATCAAGCTGCAGCTGCTAGCTGATCTCTTCCAGCTGTGGATTTGACCTGCTCCTACCAGTTCCTAATTGGATTTACTTGCTTCCCTTCTTTTTACCACTTCAGTTGGGGCCTCCCAATCATAAGGTCCAAGTCCGCCTCCTTGCCTCCATCCTCCAGTCCAACAGCAGAAAAGTCCATGTCTCTGGCCCTAAAGCTTAACTAGAATAAATTTTAGACATTCTCCTTAGTAATTTAATATAATTTTCAGAATCCTGGCTAAACAGCTAGAGCCTTTGACTTGATATAAAATACTTGAATTTCCGTGTCCTCTAATTATCTTAATAGATAAGAGCAACATGAACTGGAATGTTGCAGAGTAAGGTGTATCTTTTCATTAATATAAAATCCACAAAAGACTACAGAATTACAGTGTTAGAGCACAAATAGCTGGGATTCATAGAATGATTTTCCCAACCTGGAATCTCCTCCTCTGTCAGAATGCCGGTTAAGGGGACATGGAACTGCAGTTGTGTGATAATTTTTAGTCTATTGCTGAGAATGCAACCTTGAATTTTTTTTACTATAAATTCAAGACTTCAGCTGGAAACATGGGTAACAGGCCCAGAGGTGTCTGTTAAGATCTGGCAAAGAGGTCAATAAAAGATCAAAGCAACTTACATCATATTCAATGACTGCAATTTCTTAATAACCCCCAAAGTCACCACATTTGCCATTAGTCAGTGCCTATAACATGGACATCTGAGTGCAATGTGACTGGCTTGGGTGAGAATCTCAGAATTACAGCAAAAGCTAAACTCACTCCTAAAAGTGATATGAAAAACATGAAGAATACTCTGCAGCTCACTGGTATGGCAAATGGAAGGACCCTATTTTTGCGCTTTCTTAACCCATCATGTTGTCAACCTCAGACACTTGCTGTCCCTAACTTTCTTCATTAGTAAAAGGAATAAACTTCAAAAGGGTCAATAAATTAGAGTTTAGAGCTGTTCTGGTTGAAGTGGACAAGATGGAAACAGAATTCTGTTTTCCAGTCTCCTCTTTGATTCGCCCCATTTCTTCCCTATTCCCAAGATGGTTGTAAATAAACCTTGGCAGAACCTAAAACTCCACAGAACCGACACTGACAACCAATGGCCTATGTGATTTCTAAGGAACCCTCCCTAGAAAAACAACACTCACTTTTAGTGACTATGATTTGTTCATAAAAGTAAACATTGATTACCCAACTTAATACACTGGCACATCACTCAGCAGGTGTTCCATGAGTGTTGAGTGAATTAAAATTGTATTTGTTTAACTGATGATCCAGTGAAACTTTCAGAAAAGTAAAGAGTCCCAAGACTTGGGTTACTCATTTTTTTAGCAAATAAAACCAGAATCAAATTGTAAGCCAATTTAAAAAATAAGGGCACCTTTTATTTATTTTTGGCTCCTGTTGTTAATACCCACTTGGAGTTCCTTATATTTTATTATTCCCATAAGTCACAGAATTTATCTTGCTTTTCACCACATGCCATACAAATGATATCAGAGTGTAAAGCGGCCTTTCTCTTTGGAGACACTCTGAGCTGGTTCAAATCCTAGTCCTAACATTTACTATCTATGGAACTTCAGGCAAATTTTAACCTATACACTTTCCTCATCTAAAAAACAGGTATAGGAAAATAGGGAAGATGGAAAAGTTTTGAGAATTACATGAAATAACACAGTAACTGGCAGCTAATAAGTGCTCCATAAAAGACAATTGTGGTTATTGTTATTTTTTAAAATTGATTTAAAAGGGGGCAGACTACACAGCACATCCTAGAAGACTATTCCTCTATTAAGGTGTCGTGAGGGAGAGATATTAAAGAGGTAGAGAAAGATAGCTGCTTTACATCAGGAAGGGGAGTAATGTTGACCATGACTGGTTAATGGCCTAGGGAGAGCTTAACTCGAGGTTTCCACCTCCCAAATAATCATGTGCTTTCCTGCCAGACCGAGTCTTTCCTATAATTTTTTTCTTTAGGTTCTTCTGAAAATTTTATTTTGTTTTATTTCGTTGGCTAGGCTGGGTCCTCGTTGCTGTGCGCGCTTTTCTCTAGCTGTGGTCAACAAGGGGTGGGGGGCTCCGCTTTGTTGTGGTTCATGCGCTTCTCATTGCCGTGGCTTCCCTTGATGCTGGAGCACAGGCTCCAGGGTGCGTGGGCTTCAGTGGCTGTGGTTCCCAGGCTCCAGCACAATAGGCCCCACAGCTGTGGTGCAAGGGCCCAGCCTCTTAGCAGCATGTGGGATTCCCGCTAGATCAAGGAACCCAAGTCTCCTGCACTGGCAGGCAGACTTTTTACCATGGAGCCACCAGGGAAGCCCCTCTTCAGGGGCTTATTCTACCTCTGAAGGGGAAGTAAAATACTGATCTTAGAAGCTTATAGTGAGAAAGCACCTCACAAACTATCTATTTAACCCATGGGAACTTCTCCATAATGGCTTTAGCACATAGCTTTTTTTAGCTGTGGTATCTCTCCAAAGGGTTATGTCTCAGACATCTATTATTTTTGTCTTCCTAGTATTCTTCTGCTTCTGAGAACAATACAGAAGATCCAGAACTTCCCTTTACCCAGAACACAATGATATGGTAACCAAGTCAGCCGTCTCCTGCTATAACCTTCCGCGTGACCGCAGCTGATTGATGCGGGCTATGCTTCTCCACCCAGCTCATCAATTTTAGGATTTCAAGACATGAAGCACCAGGAGTTGTCAGTCTTTCTTTGGCAGCTGTAACTGTTAGATGGAAGGCTTGAGGTGAGGTGAGGTGAGGTGAAGTCGCTCAGTCGTGTCTGACTCTTTGCGACCCCATGGACTGTAACTTACTAGGCTTCTCCGTCCATGGGATTCTCCAGGCAAGAATACTGGAGTGGATTGCCATTTCCTTCTCCAACGGATCTTCCAGAACTATTAACAGCTATGCTCTCTCCTTTCACCAGAAAGCAGAAGCAGTGATTTAAGAAAGCAGCGAAAAGGATAAGGTAGATGTGCAGAGAGGAGCAAAGGTTGGGGACAGGGAATTGTGACAGCATCTGAGGCCTTGTTCCTGAAGCAAAGCCATGACGCTTGGGTCCTGCCAGTGGTTTTTATAAATTTATTTTGGGCTTAATTAAGGTAGTTAGATTACACTGTATCAAGCTACTGAAAGAAAGAAGGAAGGAAGGAAAGACAGAAGGAAAAAGGTGGAGGGAGGAAAGAAAGAAAGAAGGAAGAAATACAGGGTACTAATGTAGGGATTGGGAGGCTAAGATCAGAAATATCACTAGGAATGAATTTTTAAATGGAGATAATCACATTACAGGGCAGATAAAAAGTAGTGAACCTTCCTGTACCCAATAAGTCACATGCCAGTGGCTGACTGCTCTGCCTTCTTTTAAGTAAGGTGACCAATGTCTCAGTTCACCCCTAGAAAGTTCCAGTTTACTCACATTGTCCGAGAGTAACTCTCAGCTCCCTGTGTCAGAGCTGAAACTGCCCTGGTCTGAACAGTCATGTCTGTGTTGCTCCACTGAGGCTGGATCTGGTGTTGCCAGTGCCCACTTCTGCCATTCCCTTCCCTCTAACTCTACCACTTTCACTTCTGCTTCCGCCACTATTTTCGTTCTCCACTGCCATGTGTTTGACAAAGTACTTATAAGTAAGTACAAATGCCAAGAAGTATGGACTATATGAGGAAGCTAAAAAAAACAATCCATAAAATGGTTAAATAACAGTACCAAATAGTAAATAAAAGCAATAAGAATAAATGAGGTAGCACGTGTAAAACGTATTGAACAATTTGGGGGGTGGGGAGGAACACCGTAAGCTCCCAATACAAAGCTAGTGGAGATGATGGAATTCCAACTGAGCTATTTAAAATTCTAAACTAAGAAGACACTGTTAAAGTGCTGCACTCAATATGTCAGCAAATTTGGAAGACTCAGCAGTGGCCACAGGACTGGAAAAGATCAGTTTTCATTCCAATCCCAAAGAAGGGCAATGCTAAAAATTGTCCAAACTACCACACAATTGCACTCATTTTTGCATGCTAGTAAGGAAGACTCTTGACAGTCCCTTGGACTGCAAGGAGATCCAACCAGTCCATTCTGAAGGAGATCAGCCCTGGGATTTCTTTGGAAGGAATGATGCTAAAGCTGAAACTCCAGTACTTTGGCCACCTCATGTGAAGAGTTGACTCATTGGAAAAGACTCTGATGCTGGGAGGGATTGGGGGCAGGAGGAGAAGGGGATGACAGAGGATGAGATGGCTGGATGGCATCACTGACTTGATGGACATGAGTCTGAGTGAACTCTGGGACTTGGTGATGGACAGGGAGGCCTGGCGTGCTGTGATTCATGGGGTCACAAAGAGTGGGACACGACTGAGCGACTAAACTGAACTGAATTGAAGGTTATGCTCAAAATCCTTCAAGCTAGGCTTCAGTAGTACATGAACCAAAAATTTCCAGATGGACAAGCTGGATTTAGAAAAGGCAGAGGAACCAGAGATCTAATTGCCAACACTTGTTGGATCATAGAGGAAGCAAGAAAGTTCCAGAAAAGCATCTACTTCTGCTTCACTGACTACACTAAAGCTTTTGACTGTGTGGATCACAACACATTGTGGAAAATTCTTAAAGAAGTGGGAATATCAGACCACCTTAGCTGTCTCCTGAGGAATCTGTATGCAGGTTAAAAAATAACAGTTAGAACTAGGCATAGAACAACAGACTGATTCAAAATTGGGAAGAGAGTAAGACAAGGCTGTATATTGGTACCCTGCTTATTTAACTTATATGCAGAGTACATCATGAGAAACTCTGGGCTGGATGAATCACAGGCTGGAATCAAGATTGCCAAGAGAAATGTCAACAGCCTCAGATATGCAGATGATACCACCCTTATGGCAGAAAGTGAAGAGAAACTAAAGAGCCTCTTCATGAAAGTGAAAGAGAAGAATGAAAAAGCTGGCTTAAAACTCAACATTCAAGAAACTAAGATCATGGGGTCCAGTCCCATCACTTCATGGCAAATAAAAGGGGAAAAGTGGAAGCAGTGACAGATTTTATTTTCTTGGGATCCAAACTCAATGTGGACACTGACTGCAGTCATGAAATTAAGACACTTGCTCCTTGGAAGGAAAGCTATGACAAACCTAGACAGTATATTGAAAAAGCAAAGACATCACTTTGCTGACAAAGTTTCATACAATAAAAGCTTTGGTTTTTCCAGTAGTCATGTACAGATATGAGAGTTGGACCATAAAGAAGGCTGAGCACAAAAGAATTGATGCTTTCCAATTGTGGTTCTGGAGAAGACTCTTGAGAGTCCCTTGGACAGCGAGGAGATCAAATCAGTCATCCTAAAAGAAATTAACCCTGAATATTCATTGGGAGGACTGATGCTGATGCTGAAGCTCCAATACTTCGGCCACCTGATGAGAAGAGCTGACTCATTGGAAAAGCCCCTGATGCTGGGAAAGATTGAAGGCAAAAAGCTAAGAGGGCAGCCAAAGATGAGCTGGTTAGCTGGCATCACTGACTCAATGTAATGAGTTTGAGCAAGCTCCGGGAGTTGGTGAAGGACAGGGAAGCCTGACATGCTGCAGTCCATGGGGTTGCGAAGAGGTGGACAGGAATGAGCAACTGAACAACAACAGCAGCATTGTCATTGTGCTGCTCAATACGATTACCTTGACCTCTCTAGGGCCATGCATAAGACAGTTACTGAAAAGGCATAAAACAGAACAAAATTTATAATTTATCTCATTTTAACATTTAATTTAAAAAGAAATATTCCCCAATACCAGCAATCTGAAACAATTATTATGAGTTCTGTCTGAAAAGTGATTTGTCTAATAATCACAGTAGAATTATCTTCTTTCTGATTTTGGTGCTTCATCAAAGGACAGGCAAGGATGTTATTGTGGACAGAATGAAAAAAGGAAATAGTTTTACTTTGAATGTTGCTAAGTAGTTTGGTTTTTTTTTTTTTAATGTTGATAAAAGCATGATAAACAAAGGTACACAAATTGAAACTTGTAAAGTTTCTCTCTTAACATGGTCCTCAGGAAGACAACATTCTTTTCTTTTAAACAAGAACAATTATCAGAAAGGAAGAGAGAAAAGTTCAGAAGACATGAGTGAATCATTAAGTCATGAGGTATGCCAAGAAACAAAATCTTAGTCTCCTAGGGTGATAAAAATAACTATTTATTGGTAATACTGTATTATATCTCACAGACTCCTTCCCCTCCTCCCAGGTAGGCTCCCATTACACATATTAAGTCACATTAAGTCCTGAATCATTTCAAAACCTTAGAGCAGGGGGTAGTTATTAATAATAAATAAAAATACCCAGCCTTTCTACACCAATTTTCCTCCTAGGAACACCAAGTAATCTCTATTATTTCACAACATTCTTTGGAGGAAAATTCAGGTGGGTACTATTACTGCCATTATATGATTAGAGGAATTACACAAGGAAAGCTGAATAAAAAATGTGGCTAAACAGGGGTTATAACCCCTGTCTTAGTAAAGGGAAAAGGAAGGCTGTTGTGGGAAATATCACTGGTAAAATGGATCATTTAAATAGCTTATTGATATGCTATAGAATGGCTCAGGGTACTGTTTTAACACAGAGAATAAAACATGGGAATTTCAGTTTTGCAAATGTAGTTTATGCACGTAGGTGTGTGTTACAAAAATTGTATCATACTGTATGTATTATTTTATAGCCTGTTCTTTGTGTGTAACAGCATATTGTAAATAACTGACCTACATCTAAAGTGAAGTGAAGCGTTCGGTCATGTCCGATTCTTTGCAACCCCATGAACTGTAGCCTACAAGGCTCCTTGGTCCATGGAATTTTCCAGGCAAGAATATTGGAGTGGGTTGCCGTTCCCTTCTCCAAGGGATCTTCCTGACCCAGGAATCAAACCTGGGTCTCCCACATTGCAGGCAGACGCTTTACCGTCTGAGTCACAGGGAAGCCCTTCACCTTCAGCAGATGGAAGAAGACACACATCTACATCAACAATTAAAATGGCTGCAAAGTAGTCCATAAACATGTCTTAATTTTCTTATTTGGGGAAGCTTTTTTTCCCCCCAAAGCCAGGCATGAATATGCCTCTTTGAAAAACAAAGAAAGACACCCCTCACAAAAATTAATATAGGTTAAGCCCATCAACGCAAAGATAATTACCAGTGACTCCCATGGAAACCTCTGTAAAAATTACATTGTCACATTGTGACACTAACCTTAGTGTCACCCTGAAACTCTAAGGATACATGGCAGTAAGTCAGTTAAAACTCTAAGGATA
>NW_024070204.1:37570513-37613156 GCF_014754425.2 Oryx dammah
TGGCAGTAAGTCAGTTAAAACTCTAAGGATACATGGCAGTAAGTCAGGTTTCCCATGGAAACCTCTGTAAAAATTACATTGTCACATCCATGCACCAATAATTTAGGGGGAAGATGAGTAACAGCCAGGCAACTACGATAGTATGTGGTCAATCACTTTTACAAACTGAGGTAATATTTTCTAGAGTTTAATGCACTTAGATGTATCAAAAATCATAGAAATGTAAATATCCTTTGCCCCAACAGTTTAGCCCCTTCTAGAAATTTATCCTTAGCTTGTAATAGGACAAGTTACAAAGATGTTTGTATGAGGATGTTTATATGACAATATGTTAATTAACACAAAGGGTAAGCAATCTAGCTAAACATGAAAAAAACTGGATTTAAGTAAATTAGGATACAGGGACTTCCCTGGTGGTCCAGTGGCTAAGAGTCCAAGCTCCCAATGCAGAGGGCCCAGGTTCAATCCCTGGTTAGTGAACTATATCCCACATGCCACAACTGAAGATTTCGCAGGTTGCAACTAAATAAGCCAGCCTTCCACAATGAAGATCGAAGATCCCATGAACTGCAACAAGGGATACAGTACAGTACAGACAAATAAATAAATTTTATGTAAAATAAGCAAAAAATTAGGATACATCAGAAGTGAATGCAGAAAATCCTTAAAGACAATAATGCGAATTATGGAAAAATACACAAGATATGTTTAGACTGATTGTTTTTTATAAAACAGTTTACATCAACATGTGCATTAGAAAGGTAAAATTCAAAATTCTAGTAGTGCTCCTTTCTGTATTGTGAAATTACTGGAAACTTGTTTTCATGTTCACTGGATTTTCTAATTTATATATAATGAGCACAGAATACTTACCCAAAGTAGAAATTAACATGATGTGGCACATGCTTTTATAAATACTAGATGTTCTAGGAGCCCCTAACTCAGCCTGGAGCTTAGAGGAAGGTTGGGTATGGCCTCCCAGGTTAGTGTCACCCTGAAACTCTAAGGATACATGGCAGTAAGTCAGTTAAAAACAAGCAATGATGAAAAGCCTTGGAGGAATGTGACAGCATGACCCAGTAAGAGTAGTTCACGGGCTGCAGAAAGGGTAATTAAAAAAAGAACTAAAAGTATCTGTTCCGTTTTGAAATAGAGGAACTCAATTTTGACCTAAGTCTGTGTAGTTTTGGTGAAAAGATGAAGGCAGAAGCCAGATGGTCTCAAGCTAGGGAAGGAATGGGAGGTGGGGAAGCATGGGGTGAAGGTGAACACTGGTTCAAGGAATGCTGACACAATGATGAAAAGGGGGTATCCAGTTGTGAAAGGTTTCATTTTCTAAGATGGGAGATCTAAAGGATTTTAACAGGAGAAAGAGCCAAAATAAAATGGAGAGGATGATTTTTTCAAAAAAGGAAAGGCAGGGTATGGGTGATGATTTGCCATTTCTAGTTGGGGGTGCTGAAAGGGGAGATCAGAGCAGGGTGAACGGCTGAGTGAGGACTCTAGCAGTCAGGCCAGGTGATATCACAGGAAATCATCTCTTAGTTTCAAACTGCAAAGACAGCTCACAGAACCATAACTTCATTTTCATAGAAGATAGGACTAGTGAATAGCTGAGGCCAGAAAAATCCAGAAAATATTTAGTATAATCAGGAAAAGGTGGTGGAAACAAAACAGCACAGTATTATCTCACCTCTGTGTGACAACAAGAAACATCCAGTGAAATTTCCATAACCTCACCTAAAGAAAGAGGTTAAGATACAGAAGACAGGAACTACCAAGAGCCTGAGCAGATGGGAAGCACGATAGGAGTGCAGAAAGAAACTAGATTTGCCCTTTCCACCCAGAAAAAACAGAGCCTGTCAAGGAATGTTTCTCATTCCCGTGGCTTCTAGTCTGAGTATCAAAAATCATTCTTGGTATCAAAAATGTTTGAGAACACACATTTAAACTGAATCATTTTTGATTGGGAAAAATACATTATGACAAGAAGCATTCACAAACTGAATCATTTTTTTAACTAACTTGCATTTTAATCATCTCAGCAACATCTACATATTTTTGACATGTGTGTATTTGATATGGGTGACATTTATACATTTATTCTATCAGAAACAGAGTTTGGGTACACATAGGAAACTGCAGCTCCCTTGAAATAATTCTGGTCTGCCACTCACCACCCCACACTTGTCCAGAAATCCACAGACCACGTTTGAGAATGACTATCCTCATTTATGAGAGAAGAAAATGGCAACCCACTCCAGTATTCTTGCCCACAGAATCCCGTAGACAGAGGAGCCTGGTAGGCTGCTGTCCATAGGGTTGCACAGAGTTGGACATGATTGAAACGACTTAGCATGCATGCATGCATTGGAGAAGGAAGTGGCAACCGACTCTAGTGTTCTTGCCTGGAGAATCCCAGAGACAGAGGAGCCTGGTGGGCTGCCATCTATGGGGTCGCACAGAGTCGGACATGATGAAGTGACTTAGCAGCAGCAGCATCCTCCTTTATGGCATCCCACGTGGCTCAGAAATAAAGAATCCTCCTGCCAATGCAAGAATGGAAAGAAACACAGCTTCGATTCCCTGGGTCAGGAAGATCCCTTGGAGTAGAAAATGGCAACCCACTCCTGGAAAATCGAATGAGAGGAACCTGACAGGCTACAATCAATAGGCTCTCAAAGACTCGGACGTGAACGTGCAACTGAGCATGCATGCCCTCATTTATAAAATCCTGAATTTGGTGAATATGTATCTTGTCACCTAACACCCAAAAGCTAAAATTTACTTTCATTTTTTTAAAAATGAAACTTTGACACTTGAAAGAATTATATTTAGAACACAGTAGTCTTTTGGAAGATTTGTAAACATTATCTCAGAGACAGCATAAAATGAAAAACAGAAATTTTCCAGAATATTTATATAAGTCACCAGGTAATACTTCTGTTAAGTTCTAAAGAAAATTGTTTTTCCAGAGGCCACAACCTTTCCAGTGACATGAGGGAGCAGTGCAGGGCTCTGTCATGACACTTCTTGGTGCTGCTAAGCCAAATACACTAAGTCTTGTCACTGTTAATCCTCACATTTATGTCCTGATCAGGCTCAGTACAGAGGCACATGTACACTCAAGATATGGCTGATTCATGTCAATGTATGGCAAAAACCACTACCATATTGTAAAGTAATTAGCCTCCAATTAAAATAAATTAAATAAATTAAAATAAATAATTTTAATTAATAAACAATTAATTGAAATATATAAATTTTTTTTAAGATATTCTTCAATAAAGAGAAAATCAATCCATGAAAACAAGGGACGGAAACTGGAAGAAAAGAAACCCAGTTCTAAGACTCAGTCATTTCACCATCCTACAAATAAAGTACAGAAATGACTTAATGGAGGGTTCTAAGAATCGATTTCATCTGAATTTCCAGAAAGATAGAAACTATAGAGTACAGTGAAACAGAGAATGGCTGAGTTCATATTTTCATAATTGAAAAAATACATTTTGGAATTTGCATATACCCAATCCCACTGTGAAGAAAGCTGAGCACCAAAGAATTGATGCTTTTGAACTGTGGTGTTGGAGAAGACTCTTGAGAGTCCCTTGGACTGCAAGGAGATCCAACCAGTCGATTCTGAAGGAGATTAGTCCTGGGTGTTCCTTGGAAAGACTGATACTAAAGCTGAAATTCCAATACTTTGGCCACCTCATGTGAAGAGTTGACTCATTGGAAAAGACTCTGATGCTGGGAGGGATTGGGGGCAGGAGGAGAAGGGGACGACAGAGGATGAGACAGCTGGATGGCATCACCGACTCGATGGACAGGAGTTTGAGTGAACTCTGGGAGTTGGTGATGGACAGGGAGGCCTGGCGTGCTGCAGTTCATGGGGTCACAAAGAGTCAGACACGACTGAGTGACTGATCTGATCTGATCTGAATCCCATTCAATTTATTTTCTTGGGAAACTGGTCAGTTGACCCCTCTGCTGTTCTTTTCAACAGATCTGTACCTGCTTTGTAATCCCCCTGTGTGATCTCCGTTTGAGTCGCCGACCTCTCTACTGACAACAATCTCCCTAACTTACTCTATGAGCCTCTGGACTAACCATTCAAGAAGGAAGAGCAGAATGAACAAAGCAATTATAATCTTCACGAACAATCTGTATTCATGCTTTTGTCATTAAATACTAAGAATGATAAGCATTTCAGTCAGTCAATAGATAAATAAAATTCTAAAATTTTAGTAAACTAAGGTGGGAAAATAAATTCACACAATCTTCCTTTTTAAAATGAAAAACAAGTGCTATGATGTTTTTTGTTTTGTTTTATAGAGGACTCTACACAGCCCAGGTTCTGACTTTAACTCTATTAATTTTAATAGCTGACTTGGTTAAATTAATCACCCCCTCTGGCCCTCAGCTTCCTCTTTGAGACTATGTGGAGGTTGAATCAGATGATCCTTAATGTTTCTATGAACTCAAAAATTTAAATGACTCTCTGCCTATTGAGAGATTTCATCTCAGGTTCATATTGTTTATGTTAAGAAAGGATAGTGGTAAAATTTCTAATTGTGTTCACCATCTTCTCATTCATTAACTAAGCCCATAAAACGTTCCTGAATTGCTTCTAGAACTAACAATTATTTTTCCACATTCTGAAATATAAAGTCTAAATTGGAATCACCATAGCTCTATCATTTTAGATCCATCTTTAGAGAAAAGTGAATTCATTCATGATCACACAGTGCAGCCCTAAGGGGACATCAGAATTAGCAAGCACTGGAGTCACAGAGAAGAAACCTAGAACCGGCTTGCAAACATCTTACAATAAATAGGGACAAACTGTCAACTGAATATTTCAATTCACTGTGATAATTACTAAGATGGAGCAAAGAACACACAGTTTGGTTATACATTACATTTTGATTATTTGATTACGTCTTCTTCCGGTAGATTCTAAGATCCATGAGGGCAGGAACCTAGATTTTTCTGGTCACTACTCCCCCAGAGTATAGTGTATGAGTTGTATTATATGTTTGGTATAAAATAATGAATGAATGACCAACAAACAAGGACGTAAAAGAAGTCAGTCTTAGTCTACTAGGAAATAAGTACGTTAAGGACAAGCTTAGAGGCCACATTCTGGAAGTTTAGCTTGTTTCCTTGTCAGTTATATTTTTCTTTGTATTGCAGACATGATGAATATAATTCATATATTTCCATTTATCTTGTTCATTCCAGAACACATTTTTAACATTATACAGCTGTAAAACATTTATAAAAATAAAGAATTTTCTATGTGGAATTCAATGTCTAGAACCTTCGAATTAATATAAATGAAAAATGAATACCTCAGAGGGTAACCAGGGTCATTTTTGGTTCTGGTTCATTCATGTTGCACTTATCACATTATGTCAAACTCATCTTCACCATCACCAAAAAAGGACAAACACCAAATTAAAAAACACTTTACATTTATTGCTATCTTTTTTTTTTACTGCTGACTAAAAGCATGATTTCTGGAACCAGATCCATTTTCTCTACACATGTGACCTTCAGAAAGTTACTTAACCACTTTTTGCCTGAGTTTCCTCATCTGAGAAATAAGAATAATAATACTACCCCATAGAGCTGTTATGAAAATTAAGAGTTTAATATGTGCAAACCTCTTAGAAGAATACCTGTCAACAAGGTAAGCTCTAAGTGTTTGCTAAATATAAAAAGTCAAAATGATACACTGTTAGCCTATTTCATTGGATTAAGGTATTGTAAGCTAATGCATAATGAAGACAATTCTTCTGGAATTATGCTGAAATTTTCAAAGAGGAAGGTTGTGCATTCAGAACAACTCACATTAAAATAAATTGGTTGAATAGAGAGCTTGAAGAAGAGAAAAAAATTCTAGAACATGCTAAAATGAACTAAAACGGGTCACTTTAAAATGTTTCCATTTTTTCATTAGAAAATATTCCCCTCAGGGAAAATTGATGACTCAAAGTTAGAAAGAATACCAACAGTAACATTATTTCTGAAAAAGTGCATAAAGATTTTTAAAGAGATTAGATTTGACAAAGCTTAGTGAAAGGAACAAAAAAAATCTATCCACTAAAGGTATTTATAATTAGTACCTTGCTGCTGCTGCTAAGTTGCTTCAGTCGTATCCGACTCTGTGCGACCCCATAGACAGAAGCCCACCAGGCTCCCCTGTCTCTGGGATTCTCCAGGCAAGAACACTGGAGTGGGTTGCCATTTCCTTCTCCAATGCATGAAAGTAATAAGTGAAAATGAAGTCGCTCAGTCATGTCTGACTCTTAGCGACCCCATGGACTGCAGCCCACCAGGCTCCTCCGTCCATGGGATTTTCCAGACAAGAGTACTGGAGTGGGGTGCCATTGCCTTCTCCGAATTAGTACCTTAAAAGCATATTAAGAGTCTCATGCTCTATATAAAAAAGACAAGCAACAAAGATTTACTGTATAGCACAGAAAACTATTTTCAATATCCTATAATAAACAATAATGGAAAAGAATAGGAAAAAAAGACATAGGTATATACAACCAAATCAGTTTGCTGTAATATCTGAAAATAACACAGTATTTCAAAACCAACTATACTTCAATTAAAAAAACATCTCTTGCTCTACTGACAGTAGGCAGGCTAGAGCATACATTAAAGAAGTGATCCCTGAATTTGACCATGTAACACAATTTCTGGGGAGCTTTGTAAAAATCAAGACCTTGGAGATTTTGATTCAAGAGCTCTGAGGTAGAGTTCAAGTTTTTTTCCCCCCTAGTTCTCCCAAGTGATTCCAAGTACAGCCAGGTCAGAACACATGGCTAGAACACTTGCTGCAAGGAAGTCTCTAGTGATGGGTGGGCAGCTGACTTGTCTTTTCAGTCCCACCTCCTGCACCCTTGTCAAAAGCCATCAACTGCAGACAGGTTGAAGTCATGAGACACTTAACCAACCTGAGAGTCCAAGGTGAGCAGCAAAAAAAAATGAACTATAAGTCTCATGGTAAATGAACCTGCATTCAGCTTCAAAAGTCTAATGTAAAATTGCAATAAATGGTTTCACAGGCCTTCCACTGAAAGTATTTCCAGACACACGGCCTACTAGGTGACACAGATGTCTACAAACTGACACGGTCCCATTACCCTGGGCCTCAGGACCTTGTGTTCTGTGTTGGATTTATAAGAGGGAGGTTGATCAGGCTGATCCTTGGTAAGTGTGCACCAGTGTGGCCAGATTAACTGGTAAAATAATGAAATACTTTAGTGTCAGACTGCTTAGAGCCTCCAGTCATTTCAGCCTCTGCCCCAGGACTTGACCCCCCTTTCTAGCAACCAAAGGGTTACTATTAAGGCCAGCCAGTGACTCCATTCTATGCTAAATGCATTGTTAATATTTTCAGTTTGGAAATAAATGAGAAAAGCAACTCATTTAGCTTTTCTCAGGAGTGGATGTCGGAAGGAGTGGGAAGTGCCTGGAAATTACATCAGAGGAAGAATCGCTTCAAGGGATCTTTAGCCTTGAAAGGAGAAGACTTGAGATGGAGTGGGTTCAGGAGGAATACCAGCAATGCCTTCAAGTACATGATCAAACCTCATGTGGGAAACCGCTTAGATTTATTCCAAGTAGCTCTAGTGTGGGGGAATTATGCACAATGATTGGAAGCTACAACAGACTGACGTCAATTTCATATAAGGAAGAACTTTGGAATCTGGTGCCGCCCAACAGTGGAACTGGCTTTGTGCGAATCCTGAGCTTCAGGAAGCAGCACAGGAAGAAGCAGTGACTCTGAGAAGAGGGTGATGGCTGCAAGGTGGTTCTGCTCTGGATGGTGAACTACAGAGACCAGTGCTTACAACTTTAAGTGTTCATCTGAATCCTCAATGGAACTTTTTTTAAAAGATAAACTATATTTTTTGAGCAGTTTTAAGTTCAAAGCAAATTGAGCAGAACATACAGAGAATACTCATACACTCCCTGCACTCACAAACACACAACCTTCCCTATTGTCAACATCCTGCACAGTGGTACATTTGTTACAGTTGATGAACCAATGCATCATTGTCACCAGAAATCCATGTTCACATTAGAGTTTACTCTTAGTATTGTACCTGCTATGAGTTTTAGAAGATGTATGATGACATGTATCCATCGTTATCAATGGAACGTTTTAAATATCAGACTTCTTAGTCTTTACTTCAAACTTACTAGATTAGTATCTCTTGGCTTTGGAGTTTGGGAATTAGCATATTTTAAAGTTCTTTGTGGGAGGGAGGAGCCTGGTAGGCTGCAGTCCATGGGGTAGCAAAGAGTCAGACACGACTGAGCGACTTCACTTTCAATTTTCACTTTCATGCATTGGAGAAGGAAATGGCAACCCGCTCCAGTGTTCTTGCCTGGAGAATCCCAGGGATGGCGGAGCTTGGTGGGCTGCCGTCTATGGGGTCACACAGAGTTGGACACGCCTGAAGTGACTTAGCAGCAGCAGATGTTGACATGCAGATAATTTTGGAAATCTGCACTCAGTGATCTGCAAGTTTTTTTCCAACCTTCAGATTTTATAATTCTATTAAATAAAAATCACAATAATTCTTTTAAAGGAATGTGACTCTTGAAAACTGACCAGGGCTTGAAGGCAAATCTGTGGAGTAAATATATTTATAGCATGTCACGCACTATGCTCAGTTCAGTTCAGTTCCTTTCAGTCCCTCAGTCGTGTCTGACTCTGCGACCCCATGAATCACAGCACGCCAGGCCTCCTTGTCCATCACCAACTCCCAGAGTTCACTCAAACTCATGTCCATCGAGGCAGTAATGCCATCCAGCCATCTCATCCTCTGTCATCCTCTTCTCCTCCTGCCCCCAATCCCTCCCAGCATCAGAGTCTTTTCCAATGAGTCAACTCTTCACATGAAGTGACCAGAGTATTGGAGTTTCAGCTTTAGCATCAGTCCTTCCAATGAACACCCAGGACTGATCTCCTTTAGGATGGACTGGTTGGATCTCCTTGCAGTCCAAGGGACTCTCAAGAGTCTTCTCCAACATCACAGTTCAAAAACATCAATTCTTCGGCTCTCAGCTTTCTTCACAGTCCAACTCTCACATCTATATATGACCACTGGAAAAACCATAGACGGATCTTTGTTGGCAAAGTAATGTCTCTGCTTTTCAATATGCTATCTAGGTTGGTCATAACTTTTCTTCCAAGGAGTAAGTGTCTTTTAATTTCATGGCTGCAGTCACCATCTGCAGTCATTTTGGAGCCCCAAAAAATAAAGTCTGACACTGTTTCCACTGTTTCCCCATCTATTTCCCATGAAGTGATGGGACTATGCTAGGCTCCTTTAATTCTTACAAGAACTCTCAAGGTAAGTATTAATATATATTCCCATTTAACAGAATACAAAATTGAGGCCCAAACAGGTTAAGTAAATTGCCTAAGCTCACAGAGTAAGTAAAAGACAGAGCTGGGATTCAGTTGAGGGCTATTTCATCTGCCTTCTTTCTCTTATACTATTGAATCTCCAACAAACTCTCAATTACTTGAAATTAGTGAATGAAGACACATAATTTCAGATTATTAATAGTGAAGTATTTTGTGTTTGTTGGTTCTTAAAAATACTATGTTCAGCACGTGGGAAAGATGTGTTATTATATGACAACCAGAAAATACGATTGTATGCAATAATCAAAGTTCCTTTTATAAAGCCAGGGCTAACAGCCAAATCATTTTCTCCATGAATTTGAAATGTTGGACTCTGGATACTATGATAACCTAAACAAAACATGAGGTGAATCATCTGAAAGGAGAGAGAAGGACCTGACCATCTCTGGTCTGGGGTCCTATATGGAGAGGTGGCCAATTCTGTATTTTCACAATGAAAGACTGACCTGTTTCCTCAGCCACAGAAAAGAACAACTCATTTCCTAGAGTTGTACTTTGTCCTTTCCCATGGGACATGGAAATAGAATGTAATAGTTATTAAGATCACATACCTTTGAGTCAAGCCTGGATTTTAATCTGAGATTGTCACTAACTAAATACGTAATCTTGTGGAAATGATCTAATACCTCTAGATTAGTTTCCTATTTGTAAAACAGGACTGATGATATTTCAATATATATCTCCCAGGTTACCATGAGGATTAGATGAGGTGCTGTGTGTAAAGTACTTAACAGTCTTCTGATACGCAGTAAGCATCAAGACATATTCACATTTGTGCATATATACTAAATTGTTCAGTTGTGTCCTACTCTGAACTGTAGCCTGCCAGGCACCTCGTCCATGGAATTTTCCAGGCAAGAATACAAAGCAGGTTGTCATTTCTTACTCCAGAGGAACTTCCTGACCCAGGGATCAAACCTGTGTCTCCTGTGTCTGCTGCATTGGCAAGTGGATTCTTTACCACTGAGCCACCTGGTAAACCCTAATGTTCATGTTGTTACTTATTAATGCAGAAGCTAAGTCCAACATCATTTCTGTCTAGCTGGGATAGAAACCAATTATTGACATCTCCATGGCGTGTGTGTATCTGTTAGGGCTGGTGGAGGAGGGCAGGGTTTAACCTACCCTCAGGTCTTCAAGGAAATGACAACCCACTCCAGTATTCTTGCCTGGAGAATCCCATGGATGGAGGAGCCTGATGGGCTACAGTCCATGGGGTCGCAAAGAGTTGGACACGACTGAGAGACTTTGCTTTCACTTTCAGGTCTTCAAGGATTTGTTCCCAACCAGATTGTAGAATGTAAAGTCATTAGGAGGAATGGAAGCAAGGTTAAGCACTGCAAATGAGAAGTTAAAAACTGAGATGTTAAGACAGAAATAGGACTATATTAGATCATGAATAAATACCCTTTCTCCTGACTAATGGATTAGGACAGGCTGAATGGCCTAATCAAAAAAATATATTCCATAGCGCATGACAAACACCAGTGAACACCTCTTTGGTGGACACTGATTTCGAGCTTTGGAGGCCCTTGCTGAGGACTGTTGCTCCTTTCTCACGCAAAAGCATTTCCTCTTTTCTGACAATCAAAAATCACCTTCTACAAGATGAAAACTCTAATTAGAAAAGATGCATGCACTCCAATGTTCATGGCAGCACTATTTACAATCTCCAAGACATGGAAACAACCTAAATGCCCATCAGTAGATGAATGGGTAAAGAAGACGTGGTGCACATACAATGGGATATTACTCAGTCATAAAAAGGAATGAAATGGTGCCATTTGCAGCAACATGGATGGACCTGGAGATCATCATAATAACTGAAGTAGGTCACTCAGAGGAAGATAAAGATCATATTCCACTCATGTGGAATACAAAAAATGATATAAATGGACTTATTTACAAGACAGAAATAGACTCAGAGACATAGAAATCAATCTTATGGTTACCGAAAGGGAAGTGAGGGAAGGGACAAATTAGGAGTTTGGGATTAGCAGATACACACTACCCTTCATAAAATAGATAAATAAAAAGAACCTACCCTATAACACAAGGAACTATATTCAATATCTTGTAATAACCTATAATGGAAAACAATCTGAAAAAGAATATATATATACATACATAAAACTTCCCTGGTACTCAGACAGTAGAGATTCTGTATGCAATACAGGAGACCCAGGTTCAATCCCTGGGTCAGGAAGATCCCCTGGAGGAGGAAATGTCAACACATTCCAGTATTCTTGCCTCAGAAATCCCATGAACAGAGGAGCCTGGTGGGCTACAGTCCTTGGGGTTGCAAAGAGTCAGACACGACTGAGTGACTTAACACCACATACATACCTATATGTGTATAGCTGAATTGCTTTGCTATAAACCTGAAACCCGCACAACACTATAAATCACCTACAGTTCAATTTTTTAAAAACTTAACAAAAGTTAACCAAAATCACCTTCTACAAATTAAATCACCATCAGTGTCCATTAAGATAATAAGGCTAATTTAGCACAACAAAATGCCTCAGGTTTAGAATATAACACAACAATGTTTAAAGATCCGCTATGATTTCAAAGATTAAAGAGCCTGTTGGGTGGGTAAACAAACACATCCTGAGAAAGCCTATCTGTGTGAGAGATGAAAGTACTAATTGGTTGGTGGTTTAGTCGCTAAGTTGTGTCCAACTCTTTGTGACCCCCCACCCCATGAACTGTAGCCCTCAGCTCCTCTGTCCATGGGATTTCCCAAGCAAGAATACTTGAGTGGGTTGCCACTTCCTTCTCCAGTGGACCATGTTTTGTCAGAACTCTTCACTATGACCCGTCAGAGACCTAGGCATCATACACTGCAGGTGGTCTCTTGCATTGCAAGTGGGTTCTTTACTGACTGTGTTGGTGGTTGCCAGTAAAACCACTGATTAATACCCAGCAAATAAGGAGCTCCTTCTTGGGTGATTATGGTATAAGTGGACTATCTGCTAACAACTCAAAAGGGAACCATTTATGATTTATGGGAGCATACACAGCATAAGCTAATTTGTGAAGTCTGTTTGATGGGATAAAAGTAAAGAATTCATTTAAATTCCTCTCACAGATTGTCTTGTTAAAATATCTTTTTTTAACACCATTAAAATTTAAGGCAAACTAAACCATATTGTTTAGGGCTAAATAATTAGGAGGTAAATCTACAGTGAAAATCAAGAACATGAATGCTTTGCTGTCCTTGTCAGGATTCTTACTCATGGGAGGAAGGAAGAGAATTAGATTAGGTGGGGTCACTCAGGAAGTTTCCAGCAAAAAAAATGTGTGTCTTTCTTGGCTTTAGTGATGATTTTTACTGGTGTTTGTTTTTTTATATACTGATGTTTGTTCTTTACACGGGTGTTTATTTGCTAATTCATTAAACTAAACTAGTTTTTCACAGAAACATTAAGGTACTTGTCAAAGAAATAGATATCGAACAGTAGTTGTTTCCAGTAGGGAGTAGTAGAATTGTAAGAGTCTATTGCAGGGACTGTTATTTTCCTCAAAATGCTTCAATATCATTATTGTGATATTATAGGTGCTGATTAGCTCAAATTTTAATTCTAAAGATTTTCAGCAACCTGGTTTCAAGAATGCTTAGTCAAGAGATACTATCTAGGATTAGGTCAGAAAGAGCCACTCTCCAGGGCTGGCTCCTCTAAGTCCAACTGTCCATGTCTCGATCAACAACTGATCCTTTGCTAATTAGCATGTTATGTCAAAAATGGGTTTTTATCAGTGAAACTAATGGCTATTTATCTTCATCATGAATGTAGAAATTTCCTCCTCATGGTACCATTAAAGGTATTCAAAGAATGTAGATTGCTTTAAAGTGTTAAAAATCTACCCACACTTCCATGCACAAAAGAAGTAAATATCCTGTCCCCTTAGAGGATGGATAATCCCCAATATATCTATATCTAGTCATTGACTTGGTGGCATAAGCCTGAGTAGAGGGCACAGATCCATGGCAATGTGGACACTGACGCCTGAAAGGAGGATTGATGTCTCTTCACAGAGTCTACAGATGAAGCTTACAGATGATTTTGTGCCTGCTTATTATTGTTTGTTGAATACATATTTGAATATACACCAGAACTTAGCCTAAGATATGTAATCATTATAATGTGCTAGTGAGGTTGTGGAAAGAAACCAGTGCCACCTCAAATATCTATTGTAGTAATTGACATCTGCCAGGAAGGAAGAATGACTTCTTAATCACATGACTAAGGGATGGCATCACTGACTCGATGGACCTGAGTCTGAGTGAACTCTGGGAGTTGGTGATGGACAGGGAGGCCTGGTATGCTGCAATTCATGGGGTCGCAAAGAGTCAGACAGAACTGAACTGAGCATGACTTAGGTTAGTTCAGAACAACAGGGTCTTTTGCTTTTTACTGATATTTTTCTGATATTATTGACATCTTAAAAATTGAGTGAGTGTTATTTTGCAAAGAAAAAAACAAATATTCAGTAAAAAAAAAAGTTCAAGAGAGATAAGCAGGCATTTCACAGAATAAACCAAATATGGTCAATAAACATAAAAAGAATTGTTCAACACCATTAGTAATTAATCAAGTGATACGATCTTAAACCCATTTGGTTGAAAAATACGTGCATGTATTAAGTCTGACAAAGCCAAGTATTGGAGAGGATGTGGATCCATAGAATCTTTTGTTCATTGCTAGAGGGAGGGTGAATTGGTTCAGTGACTTTGGAAAATAATTCATCATTATCTCATGAAAATGAACATTTACATACCCTTTTTCACTCCTAGGTATACACCCGAGAGAAACTCTTGTGTCAGTACTTTAAAAGACATGCTCAAGAGTGTCTATAGCAGCACAAAAGCCAAAACCTAAGAATAACTCAAAAACCCATCAACAAGAAAAAAAAATAAAACCTCTGTTATATTCATACAACAAAATAGTATCCTAAAATCAACATGAATTAACAACAATACCCAACAATATAGACAACTCTTAGCAATCTGGTGTTAAATACAATCTTATAAGATTACACATATATCATGATACCTTATTTGGGAATAGATAGAGATGCAATAAAGCTATATTAAAATAAAAGAGAGAAACCAAGGGAAAAAGAAACACAGGATTAAGAATGATGCTTGCTCAGGAAAAGAAAAGTGAGGAGTGATATGAGAGAGAAAACAGATAATTTGATGTAAATTACTATTAAATCTTACTTTTTTGATGGGTTCATGAATGATGACAATATTAATAGTGATAGATGGATAGATTGAAAGCAAGTCATACATAGGCCAATGAGATTGTATTGTGAGACATGCATTGAGATTTACCCAATTCTGTGCACTTTGAACACAAAATCAAGATAAAAATGAGAAAAAATTAAAAATAAAAACAAAATTTAAATACCTGTATATAGTGTGTAACACTATTGTGTTAAAGCTAGATGAAAACTGATTGTTTTATCATGCTTCTCACATCAAAATACCTGGTCAAGATTTGGTTGAGTTGAATTATTGTTCAATACAAGCTTGAGTTTTTGTTAGTGTTTTGTTTTATTTTGCATTTTCTATTCCAGCTGTCATATGCCAAGTAGAAGTCTCATAGTTCTCTGGCTCTGCAGTCTTTTAAGTGAATATGATATCAAAAGAACTAGAAGACACATCTAATAAAAAATTATTGTCTAAAATATACAAAGAACTCACAAAACTCAACAATTAAAAAGCAACCAAAGAGTTTAACAGACATCTCACCAAAGAAAATGTGCAGATAGAAAGTTAGCATTATGAAAAGATGTTCTGTATCATATAACATCAGTGAAATACAAATTAAAACAACAATGAGATAGCACTATGCATCCTAGTAGTAGAATGGCCAAAATTCAGAACACTGATAAAACCAAATGTTGACAAGGATGTGGAGAGCAGGAACTCTCCTACATTTCTGGTGGAAATGCAAAATGATACAGCCACTTTGGAAGACAAGTTTGGCAGTTTCTTATAAAACTAAATATACTCTTACCATACAATTCAACATTGTGTTCCTTGGTGTTTATGCAAAGGAGTTGAAAACATGTTCTCACAAAAACCTAGACACAGATATTTATAGCAGCTTTACTCTTAATTATAAGAAAACGGACACAACCAAGATATCCTTCAGTAGATGAATGGATAAACTTTTACATCCAGACAATGGAATATTACTCAGTACTAAAAAGAACTACATTGTCAAGCCATGAAAAAGACAAAGAGGAAACTTAAATGCATATTACTAATTTCAGTCAATCAGACGAGCCTATTGGTATGATTCCAACAATATGACATTGTGGGAAAAAAATTATTATGGCAATAAAAAGATCAGTGCTTGCCGGTGGAGGAGAGATGGGGAAAGATGAACAGACAGAGCACAGAAGATTTTTATGACTATAAAGATGGTCTATATGATAGTATAATGATGGTTGCATGTCATTAATCTTTTATTCAAATGCATAGGATGTACAACACCAGGAGTGAACCTGAGGGCTTCCCTGGTGGCTCAGTGGGGTAAGGAATCCATCTGCCAATTTGGGAAACACAGGTTTGCTCCCTGGTGCAAGAAGATGCCATATGACACAGAGCAACTGGGTCTGTGTGCCAGAACTGCTGAAGCCCATGTGCCCCAGAGCCTGGGCTCCGCAACAAGAGAGGTCAATGAGGAGCAGCCCTCGTACTACAAGGAAGAGCAGAGCCTGCTCACCCAGCTAGAGAAAAGTCTGCCCAGCAACGGAGACCCAGCACAGCCAAAGATAACAAATAAACAAATATTAATAAAACTAGAAAAAAAGAGTGAACCCTAAGGAAAATTATGGACTTCGGATGGTTACAAGGTGTCAGTGTAGGTTCACGAATTGGAACAAACACACCACTCTGGGGAAGCATGTTGACAATGGGGGAAGTTATGCACGTGGGGGGCTGTGGATTTACGGGAAAAAATCTCTGTACCTTCCTCTCAAGTTTGTTATAAATTTAAAACTGCTCTAAAAAAACAAAGTCTTTAAACATGTGTATATATGTATACACACACATAATCTTGAAGGTAATGTTAATGTCTTATTGTCAAAATTTTGCTTAATTGAAACACTGGAGGATATGAAATAATGCCTTTCTCCTGAGAGTTTGCACTCTCCTGGGAATACAAAAACAACCTACTTAATTCAAATTAAGTAAGACTAGTCAAAAACAACCCACTGAATAAATAAAAAATATGAATATACAGACACATAGCCACCATCTGGAGAGACATTTAAATGCCAGGAGGAGATGTGAGTGTGAGACAAGCTGGTTGGTCCAGGTTTGTCATTCATGAATCAGCACCAACTACGCACCAGCTGCTGCTGCTGCTGCTAAGTCGCTTCAGTCGTGTCCGACTCTGTGTGACCCCAGAGACGGCAGCTCATCAGGCTCCCCCGTCCCTGGGATTCTCCTGGCAAGAACACTGGAGTGGGTTGCCATTCCCTTCTCCAGTGCACGAAAGTGAAAAGTGAAAGTGAAGTCACTCAGTCGTGTCCAACTCTTAGCGACCCCATGGACTGCAGCCTACCAGGCTCCTCCGTCCATGAGGTTTTCCAGGCAAGAGTACTGAAGTGGGGTGCCATTGCCTTCTCCTACTATGCACCAGACTCTGTTCTAAATTCTGAGCCTAGAGCAGTAAACAGCAAGACACCTGCCTTCACGGAGCTTACATCACAGTGATATTGTGAGCAATGATACGAACAACACATGACAGGAAAACAGGGGGAAAACAGAATAACCCTGGAAGCCTCTCTGAGAAATGGGTCATTTAAAGAATGACATGTGGAACCAAGTCATATCTAGGGAGGAGCATTCCAGAGGAGAAAACAGCAAGTACAAATTCCTGAGGTGGAAGATTTCTTCAGGGATTGGAGGAACACTAATGCCAATGCAGGCTTGAAGGAGACTGGTAGATGGTGGTCCTAGGGGGAACCTATGGAGCTCCCTGGAGACCTTGTTATGCAGCATGGAGGGGAAGTCTAACTGAAGCGGTTTTGTGAGCAACTGGGAAGAGGAGGCTGAGATGGCTGTACTTCCAATTCTTTTTCTTTTCCAATTCTTTTTTCCTAATTTTTTGAAAATCTTCTGGCCACACTACTAGGAATCTTAGTAAGATCTTAGGGGTCTTAGTTCCCGGACCAGGGATGGAACCTGGCAGCATGGAGTCTTCACCACTGGACTGCCAGGCAAGTCCCAATACTAGCAATTCTTTTGAAGACTTTATTCAAAAACTTTATCCCAGAGATGAAAGACAATAGCATGCCAATAGCCTAGATATGTTTCTATGACTTTGAAAGAAGATTGCGCTACAGGCAACACATCTTACTGGAGAAGACGGTGGGCAGAGATGCCATCAAGAGCAGGCACCCCTCAAGGATCTCTCTTTAGCCTCTTTCTCCCTTGGAAAACCTCCTCAACCCAAGTCTCTCCCCTTTCGTTCCCTCTTCTCTCCCCGGCCCTCTGCTCTCTTCTCCTGTCTCTGTCTTCATCTAGGCCCACTGCCTACATGATTAATCACGTATCTCCTCACCACCCCCACCTTCCTCTACAAACCACCAGCCAGAAGCTAACAAGCTGTTCCAGCTCAGGAGCCCCTTGTCCTCGGCCCTCCTCAGCCCGTAGTCCCAGGAATAGCTTTCAGGCAAAATTTCTCCCTTTCCCCAACATGGCTAAGCCAGCCTGAGTTTGACTGAAATCAGTAGACACATCTGTTCTCCGGTCCTGTCCTGTTGCTGGAGTCTCTAATAATGGTGGGAAGGTTGGTGCTCTCTAAGAGGCTGTCACTAAAATCAGGTCTCTGGTAACAAGGGGCAGATTCTGGAGGCCAAGTTGGGTGTGGGAAGAGTTACCCCTGCTCTCTGTCCCTCAGTGGAAAGTGTGGGAGGTCACAGTCATTCTATGTGTGCCTACTGAGGACCCTAAGTGAAGCACGTGGGAAGATACTCAGGGCAGGCCCTGATAGCATATTCCCATGGAACCTGGGCATGTCTGCATGCTAAGACACTTCAGTCGTGTCTGACTCTTTGTGACCCTGTGGACTCTAGCCGGCGCCTCTGTCCATGGGATTCTCCAGGCAAGAACACTGGAGTGGGTTGCCAAGCCCTTCTCTAGGGGATCTTCCTGACCCAAGGATCAAACCCGCGTCTCTTAGGCCCCCTGCATTGGCAGATGGGTTCTTCACCACTAGTGCCTCCTGGGAATCACCTGAGAGGCAGACCCTAATAGATAGGCTTTGGTCCTTTGTCTAAATTGTTTTAAAGTCACTGACATTTCTGTGAGGTTCAGAACCCTAAGATACTGCTGCTTCTGATGACCACCTGGTATTGACTGGATTAGAAGGTATCTGAAAACCTCCAGGAAGTAGACAGGAAAAGGGAGGGTAAATGGGGTGGGAAGGGAAGGCAGATTTATAGATACTGCAAACAACAGGGAACATTTCTAGCTGGAGGTGTCCTCTCTGATACTACTAAACGGGTTAAAAAGCCATCTCATCCCATCTGTTCAGTGGAACAAATGAGAAACCAAAGCTGTGAGTGAATAGGCATTGATTTAGCCCGTGATGCTTTAATGAAGTTTAAATGAAAAATAACCCCCCAGCAGAGGCACACACACAGCAACAGGAGCCAACTTTCCGGGAATGTTAATCAAGAGTACCACAAATCAACTGCATAGAATAGGACCGAAGTTTCTGTTTAAGCTTCATTGAAAGAGAAATCTAAAATTTTTGCAAATATAACATGTGGGACCAGGAAATTTGTCTTTTTAATTCATTAAATAGTTACTGTTTCAGCTCTTTAGATAAGGGCACCAACTGAAGCAAGACTTAAAGTTGTAAGTTAGCTCCAAGTTCCAGAAATTTTTTACATTGAGAAGAAATAAAGAACCTGTGTATTTTGCCCCAAAATACCGAGACTTTTTAAATACCTCAAGATCACTTAAAATTATTCTGTATCTAAGGAAAAACATATTTAAATGCATCAGCTTTTTTTATGCATCCACTATATTCACAAATTCTCTCTAAATCTAAGAAAGAATGTGTATATCAGTATACACATAGTAATAAGAAAAAAAAAGTTTCTCAGGTCCAAAAAAGAACCCAGCAAATTTTACAAAAAAGACACTCTATCCCACTAAGAAACTGCAAGCAGAGGGACTTTCCTGGTGGTCCAGTGGCCAAGTCTCAGTGTTTCCAAAGAGGGGGCCTGGGTTTGATCCCTGCTCAGGGAACTAGACCCTGCATCTCATGACGTGTGCAACTAAGATCTTGCACAGCCAAATAAATAAATATTTTTTAAAAAAGAAACTGCAGGCAAAAACAGCTCCTACTATGGATGCTGAGCTGATCAACAGGAGACAAGAGTGAGCTGATCAACAGGAGACAAGAGAGGCCAGAAACTGGGAAGAAGCATAGCAATGCCATCAGCCAGGTCAGGGACGGGAATGGAGGATGGAGGAAAGCCCTTACTTATCACTTTCAGGGTGAAATCCTTTGCCAATTATTTTTCTCTTCTACAGTTTTCTTTCTCCAGTTAAAATGTATTGGCTTCACTGTGACCCCAGCTCCCCTGGAAGCTTCCTTGAGAACATATTGAGGCATGTTGATATCTAAAAGCTTTCTCATAATTTTCAGAAAACGCGAAGACCAAAGCTATTGAGACCAACTTGCAAGGACAATGACGGCAAAATGAAACAGGAAATGTATTTCAACGAGCCCAGAAGGCTGGGCTTTTCTGGGCTCTGATATGATAAACACACACTCTAGTAGGCTAACCCACACAGAAAACATACATTCTGCAAATTACAGGGGAGGCCAGTGAGCAACCTAATCTCAGATCACTCTGTTAACACCTTCCCCCGGTAGGAAAGTGAGAAAGAGGAACTATAGAAAGACAAAGGTGGAAATCAGCCAACTATCTTTTGGTAAATCTTGAGCTTATGCAAGGATATGAGAAAGATAAACTCTAGGAGGAAAATTAAGCTTGTCTGCCTACTAACTGAAAAAGCTGCTTCTCATTTCCAGGGATGTTGAAACACTTCTTCCAAGAAGTCTTCTCTCTGACTAATAGGAAGAGAGTTGTAGCAAATCACTTCTGAGGTTCCTCCCTCAGGCAAAATTGCCAACTTGGTAAAATACATTTTCCGGATTTTCAGATCCCTCTTTGATGCTAAGCACTTGGTGGTTCCTGTGACTACTGTGACCATCTCCATTTCTTGGCTCTTACTGGGATGTCAACACACCCCCTACTCTGAATATTTTCCCACATTTTTCCTTCTGTGTAAAATGTCTCCGTCCTATGTTCTCTTTCCCCAGATCCTGTCCTCAACCAAAGCCACAACAAATTAGTCATATAAGCAAATCGGCCAGCAGATGTGCTCCACTGATGTGCTACAGATTAATATCTCTAATCTTGTTTAAAGGCTTGTTTTTGTCGAAAGACATTCTATTGGGCTGGGTGACCTTCAGAATCTCTCCCAACTCTAATGTTATAAAATTTTATGAGTAACTCTGATCACAAAAATTTTAAACCTTGGACCAAGCTGGTTGACAGGTTGACCTTTCAGACCTTTTGATTAGATCATTTGTGTTGTGGATACCTGTGGAAACATGTCGCATCTGCTAGCTGCCCATCAATTCAAAAGTTTAATAGCTATTTTTAGGGGTTATTATTGGTTGTCTTGCTGTATATCCTGTGGAGAACTGAAAATAACCCAAATCCTTTGCTGTTCCTGTCATCAATAAACTTGCCTATTTTCCCTCTGACATGGAACCTGGGCTGGCTTCATGATTTCTCCATCAATGTGTATGTTTAGTCAGCCTGTCGTGTCTGGCTCTGTGATCCCATGAACTGTAGCCACCAGAATCCTCTGTCGATGGAATTCTCCAGGCAAGAACACTGGAGTGGGCTTCAATCTATGGACTATGGTAAAACTGACACCCAGCTCTGACTGGGATATGAGATATGAATCCTTCTTCTTTCACATCTTGGATCCTTAAGCTGCTATGTCCAATAAAGAGGTCCAGGTACTCTGTTGTAGAGGCTAAGAGGAGAGAGAGGGGAAACAAAATGATTCCTGGGCAGCCCCTGTCTGTTCTTGGCATTTCAAGTGAGATGCCAGGTTAGTTAGTGTTAGTTGCTCAGTTGTATCAAACTTTTTGCAATCCCATAAACTGTAGCCCTCCAGGCTCCTCTATCCATGGAATTCTCCAGACAAGAATACTGGAGTGGGTTGCCATTCCCTTCTGCAGGGAATCAAACCCAGGTCTCCTGCATTGCAGGTAGATTCTTTACCATCTGAGCCACCAGGGAAGCTCAGACATGTGAGTAAATTCATTTTGGACTTCCAGCCTTAGAAATCTTCCAGATAATTGCATTTGCATGAATAACCCCAGATAAGACAACTAGAAGAACCACCCACCTGAGCTCAGTCTGTAGATACTTGCTAATATTTCAAGCCACTTAAGTTTCAGAGTGGTTTGTTACATTGCAGTAAATAACTGAAAGGCATCCCTGAAAACTGGCCTAATCCTTTATTTGAAAGAAGGAAGAATAGATAACAAATGAAAGAACTGTTTAATGAAATTCCTAAGCTATTATTATAGTTATTCCACCCTCCAGCATACACCTACTCCTTGTATACTATGACACATCCATAAGTTCATTTAACACTTTCTCAACTGTACACATGTATGTTACCATCCTTGTAATCATAAATTGTAATCTTCTGCTGGCCAGGAGTCAGGAACTCTTAATAGGTCTTTCATAAAGTCTTCTTAGCAATAATAATTTCAGCAGACATCTTCAGCCATAATCAGTGGAGTTTCTTATAAATCTTACTACTTTTCCACACAGAGAAGTCCAGAAATGGAACCTCAGAGAGAAATTGCATTTTGAAAACCCAGTGTTACCCTTTTGGCTTGAAAGAGCACTGAAACCATAAACCCTTTTTAGTGTGGTCCTCCCAACAACAAAATGCATTACATTGTGCCCATGGGCTTATTCTATAGGAGTAGTCTTTACTGGTTAGTTATGAGGTCAGTTATTCTGAAGGAAAGCTTTAAAGATTTTTTAAAGATTTTTTTTTTATGTGGACTATTTTTGAAGTCTTTATTGATTTTTTTTTTTTTTGCAATATTGTTTCTGTTTTATTTAGTTTTCTGGCAAAGAGGCATATGGGATCCCAGCTCCCTGACCAGGGATTGAACCCACACCACCTTCATTGGAAGGTGAAGTCTTAACCACGGAACCACCAGGGAGGTCCCATGAAGAGAAACTTTAAACTCCTCTGCCATGCATTCAAGTGGGACAAACCTCTGATACCTGTATGGAAACTCTCAGGCCAGAGCCTGAGTTCTTGTCTTGCTGCCCTGTGCCAAGGAGTCATCCTGAAAGAATCCATGGATAAAAGAGATCATTATAGTGTACTCAGTTCAAAGGCTTAAAGTTTGCAACCCTTCACCAGAATACCACTAGGCCCCTCATCATCTTTCAAAGGTCAAGGAAAATTGAAATGTTGATTTAATTTTTTTCATAAATCTTTCAAAGTTAAAATGGTATGAATTTCTTTGGATAAAGGATATTCAACTTTTATTTTACATACTTCTGCATTTGTTGGGATTTTGAGAAGTGAAGTGAAAGTCGCTCAATCGTGTCCGACTCTTTGTGACCCCATGGACTATAGAGTCCATGGAATTCTCCAGGCCAGAATACTGGAGTGGGTAGTCTTTTCCCATCTCCAGGGGACCTTCCCAACCCAGGGATGGAACCCAGGTCTCCCACATTACAGGCAGATTCTTTACCAGCTGAGCCACAGGGGAAGCCCATTAGGGATTTTTAGAATATGTGTTAATTTGGGAATATTTAAAAAAAAAAAAATTAGTACAATCAGCAGGGAGATTCAGTCGTGTCTAAAATATTCATACCAATGTTTTTTTAATTCTCTCTGGAACAGTCATAGCTCAAGTCTAGAAACTCTGAAGTGTGATGATGGGGATAGAAAAGCCCATTATGCATGTCAACAAAGGATTAATATTGTCATGCCTTATCTTAATGTAACCACAATTGATTTACACATGCATTAAGATGTTTTGTGTCCTTTCCTTTGCACTGCATTAATCCTCACATCAAATACCAAACTCTTAAACTCTGAATAATGTAAAATGCCAGTGTCTGTCTGTAATGCAAACTGTCCCCCATGTAATGTGATCTACAAGTCAAAAATCAATCATGCTCCCTACATCTCTTCTCAACCAGCCTGACTCAGCTTGAAATTCTTTCCAAAGCCATTTTTTGGATTAAATTGTCGTCATGCCTACAGGAGACCTCTTCAAAATACAAATAGTGGTTTTCTTAAAGGAGTAGCCAATTAACCTGCTAGAATCAACAGCTTTACCTGATTAAATCATTATGATGCAAGGTCCAGTTCCAAACAATGGTCACTGCCGATAGGTCTTAACTTCCTCATCTTTTTTGCAACTTACTATTAATTATAATGATCATGATTATCAATACAATTTACTAAACACTTATAATTAATTGGACTTGCCACACATTATTTCTAATACTGGTACGATTTTCCCCATTCCAAGGATTAGGAAGCCGAAACCCATGAAGAAGCTAGGTGATTTGTCCAAGTTATCATAGTCCCTAAGAAACAGTCAGGATTCCAACCAGGGCTGTTTGAAACCAAGGCCCATATTCTTTCTATACTTTGCTTACAATACTTTAGGCCTCTCTCACAATACAAGAGAGGGCTGCACCTATGACAAAGTCATAGATTTAGCTTATTTGTGGGGAAAGTTCCCTTTTCTCTGTCATATTCTTGGCCTCTGGAGACAGTGGCAGAAAGGTCATTACAAGCACTTACCAACCCAGTCTTTTTCCTACATGCACCCTCTCCTCCAGCCCTGGCCCTATCTCATCCTCCTCTGGTTTCTTTGGTCTAGATACAGCTTTAGGAGACTCAGCAGTGACTATCATAATATCCTGTTGAGTTCAAACAAACTAATTTTCTAAAAACAAGGATAATCCGCACTTCAAGGTGTTTAATAAATAATAAAAAGATAATAACTCAAACTCCATCTGAGGGGTGCTCTTCCTTCTCAAAAACCTTTACACCCATTAACTAATTGGTGCTTTAATGTAATAGTAAATGTCTTTTACTGGACAAAAAAATGTCTTAAGGTAGAGTAGTTCTGACTCTTGCCTGGCAGCAAAAGGAGTTCTGACTCTCATTTTGTGGGGAGTTGCCTTTTATTAAATGTGATAAGGACAGAGTAGAAAGTAAAGTGAGAATAAAGACTGGGAATTTATGGAAATCTCTCCATTTATTAGCCATGCTGCTCACAAGGCACTTGTTTTGATAATATGTTCCTTCAGCCATACCATTTGCTATTTTAAAAGGTAGCTTCCATCAATGATGATAATGTGGTAAATGATGTAAGGGAAAACTGAAATCTCAGTGAACTATTAAATGAATTAACCTCAGACTGGATAAAAGACTAAGCTAAAAGTAAACATATGTGAGTTTGTTGCCCACCAGCCCTTTAAAACGTAAGGAAATGCTTCAGACAATATAATAATGCCCTGCTTCAGTGCTGGCTTCTACATGAAATTGTGGTTAATTTAATCTACTGTTTTATTGTAATGTGTTCTAGTAGTTAAATAACAAAACATTTTCTATTAATTTCTCTATTATTTGAAGACTTTCTTTAAGGATTTTCAAGTGATCATTATTTGCATCAAAACAAATAAGGGGCACAACTTTGAAACTAACTCTGGAGAAATACATGAGACTCTTCTTGGGTTCCTAGAGCCAAGAGACACACAAGTATAATCCAAACTAAATAGAATGCTGTACAGAAATGTGACCACATGTAACACTCAAGAAACCAGCTCTTGGAGCCAGTAAGAAAGAGATAAAATCCAGCCCACAAATCTCTTGACAGATGGATGGGCCTTTGAAAAATTGCAACAACTTGAACCAGCCTCCTTAAGTTTTATTTCAACCTCCTGAACAACATAAAAATCCAGATTGACCTTTAGTATGAAGCTTTGGTTCTCTTTTGGCTCAAGAAGGATGCTTTTAAGAGAATTCTGGTAATTTTTCTTACATTCTTATTCTTCCCTTAGCCAAGAGGAACTCATCCCTTATAAGCAATCCTTAGACAGTATAACAGACTGAGTGTTTATATCCTCCCAAATGCATATACTGAATGTCTAGCTCTCCACACGACTGTATTTGGAGACAGGGCCTTTCTGAAAGTAATTAAGGAACTCATAATGGTATGAACTCATGAAGGTATGTCTTTGACCTGATGGAATCAGTCAAAGATCAGAATTCAGCTTATTCTCTCTGCCCTGTGCAGAGAAGGTGTCAGTTTGACTTCACAGGAACCAAATCAGCTGGCCCCTCAATTTTGTACTTCCCAGCCTCCAAAGCTGTGAGAAAACAAATTTCTGTTGGCTAAACCCCAGTCTATGGTATTTTGTTATGACAGCCCTAGCAGGCTAATACAGACACCAAATTGAAAAGAAAGTATTATGTTCGATATTCTACTGGATGAGAACCACATAACAAAAGAATATTTGCTATTTAAAATCCACAATGCAACTCACTTATTTGGTTTCTTCACATGAAAGAATCCAGTAAAAGATCCTGGAGAACCATTATATGGCACAAATTTTTGATTTTTTAAAAATTGCTTTGCATGTTTATTTTAATAAAGAATTTCTGGCATCAAAAAAGAATAAATTACTTAAGAATAAATTTAATCAAAAAAAGGTGAACAACACGTGTATACCAAAAATTATAAGACACTGATGAAATAAAAGGAAGCAGAGTTCAGTGATGACCCAGAGGAGCGGGATGTGAGGGTAAGAGGGAGGCTTGGAAGGGAGGGGATATATATATCCTTACAGCTGACTCACATTGTTGTACAGCAGAAACTAACACAACATTTAAAGCAAGTATCTTACAATTTAAAAAAAAATCCTATGTTAAACTATAATTGAAAAAATTTTTAAGGAATATGTGTATATGTATAACCAAATAATTTTGCCATATAACAGAAATTAACAACAATGTTCATCAATTAGGCTTCAATAAAAATAAATAAGAAAAAAGAAATGGAAAAAGACACAAATATTCTGTCATTGTGAATTAGAAAAATTAATATTGTTAAAATGTACATACTACTCTACAGATTTAATGCAATCCTTATCAAAATTCCAATGGCATTTTTCACAGAAATAGAACAAGCAATCCTAAAGTGTGTATGGAACCACAACATATCCCAGATAGTCAAGGCAATCTTGAGAAAAAGAATAAAGATGGAGACAGCACGCTCCCTGATTTCAAACTATAGTTACAGTAATCAAAGTTATAGAGATCAAAATAGTATGGTACTAGCATAAAGAGAGTCGCATAGATCCAGAAAATAACAAAGAGGGTAGAAATAAGCCCAAGTATGTGGTCAATTAATTTACAACAAAAAAAGTCAAGAACATACAGTAAGGAAAGGACAGTCTCTTTAATAAGTGGTATTTGGAAACCTGGACAGCCACATGCAAAAGAATGAAACTAGACTGCTATCTTACATCATACACAAAAATTAAGTCAAAATGGATTAAATACTTGTACGTAAGAACTGAAACCATAAACTCCCAGAAGAAAACATAGGCAGTAAACTCCCTGACATTGGTCTTGGCAATGATTTTTTAAATCTGACACCAAAAGAAAGGGGTTTCCCTGGTGGCTCAGATGTTAAAGGGTCTGCCTGAAATGCGGGAGACCCGGGTTCAATCCCTGGGTCGGGAAGATCCCCTGGAGAAGGAAATGGCAACCCACTCCAGTACTCTTGCCTAGAGAATCCCATGGCTGGAGGAGCCTGGTAGGCTACAGTCCATGGGGTCGCAGAGTTGGACATGACTGAGCGAGTTCACTTTCACTTCCAAAAGAAAAGGCAACAAAAACAAAAAATGAACAAGTAAGACTACCTCAAACCAAAAAGTTTCTGCACAGCAAAGGAAACTATCGGCAAACTGAGAAGGCCGAAATGGGAGAAAATATTTGTAAATCATATAGCTAATAAGGGGAAAGTATCAAAAAGAACATATGTATATATATATATATATATATATATATATATATAAAGAACTCATACAACTCATTAGCAAGAAAAAAAATTGATTTTAAAATGAGCAGAAGATCTTAATAGATATTTTTCCAAAGAAGATAAGCAGATGGCCAACAGGTACACAAAAAGATGCTCTATATCATTAACCATCAGGGAAATTCAAATCAAGACCACAATGAGATATCACACTTGTTAGAATAACTAGTGTCAAAAAGACAAAAAATAACAAGTGTTGGCAAGGATGTGGAGAAAAGGGAAGCCTTGTGCACTGTCGGTGGGAAAACAGTATAACTGTTCCTCAAAAGATTAAAAATAGAACTATCATATGATGCAGCAATTCCCCTTCTGTGTATTTACTCAAAGAAAGTAAAAACTAACTTGAAAATTCATGTGCACTCTCACGTTCACTGCAGCATTATTTACAATAACCAAGATACAGAAGCAATCTAAGTGCCCATCAATGAATGAATAATATTCCACTTTAAATGAATAAAGAAGATGTGGTATATGTATACAGTGGAATACTGTTCAACCATAAAAAAAAGAAGGAAATCTTGCCATTTGCAGCATAAGTGGATCTTGAGAGTATTAAGTGAAATAAGTCAAACAGAAAGTCAAATACCATATGATGTCACTTACATGTGAAATCTAAAAACAAACAAACAAACAAAAAAGCAAAACTGAATCCACGTTTAGAGACCAGATAGGTGGCTGCCAGAAGCAGGAGTGGGGGGCAGACAAAATGGGTGAAGGGCATCAAAGGGTACAAACTTCCAGTTATATAATAAATAGGTCATGGATGTAATAACAGCACAGTGATTATATATGTGTGCATGTGTTCGTCATTCAATTGTCTCCAACTCTTGCGACTCCATGGATGATAGCCCACCAGGCTCTTCTGTCCATGGAATTCTCCGGGCAAGAATACTGGAGTGGGTTGCCATTCCTTTCTCCAGGGGATCTTCCCAACCCAGGGACTTGCATTGCAGGCAGACTCTTTACCATGTAAGCCACCAGGGAAGCCCCATATTTAATAATGCTGTATTGCATATCTGAAAGTTGCTAAGAGAGGGAGATTTTAAAAGTTTTTATCACACACAAAAAAGTATAACTATGTATAATGATACATGTTAACTACACTTATTACAGTGATTATTTTGCAATATACACAAATATTGAATCAGTTGTACACCTGAAACTAATGTTATCTGTCAATTACATCTGTTTTAAAAGCTAATAAATATTAAAAATTGTAAATTATTATGTTTTATGCCTGTAGTTTATATAACATTGTATCTCAACCATGCCTCAATCAAAAAGAAAAAAAAGTCAAAATTTTTTTATTTTAAATTAAGAAAAAAAAGAATTTCCCATAGAACTGATTGGCTCATCTGTATATTTACATTATTTGCCATTCATAGCTCAAAACCTAGAGGTATAGTAGGATCCCCTACAGAAATCCTAATACATCAAGGATGGCACTAAGCAAACATTCCTTCAATTCAGTTCAATTCAGTTCAGTCGCTCAGTCATGTCCGACTCTTTGTGACCCCATGAATCACAGCATGCCAGGCCTCCCTGTCCATCACCAACTCCCAGAGTTTACTCAGACTCAAGTCTATCAAGTCAGTGATGCCATCCAGCCATCTCATCCTCTGTCGTCCCCTTCTCCTCCTGTCCCCAATCCCTCCCAGCATCAAGGTCTTTTCCAATGAGTCAACTCTTCACATGAGGTGGCCAAAGTATTGGAGTTTCAGCTTTTAGCATCAGTCCTTCCAATGAACACCCAGGACTGATCTCCTTCAGAATGGACTGGTTGGACCACCTTGCAATCCAAGGAACTCTCAACAGTCTTCTCTAACACCACAGTTCAAAAGCATCAATTCTTCAGTGCTCAGCTTTCACAGTCCAACTCTCTCACACCCATACAAGACCACTGGAAAAACTATAGCCTTGACTAGACAGACTTTTGTTGGCAAAGTAATGTCTCTGCTTTTTAATATGTTATCTAAAGGTTGGTCATAACTTTCCTTCCAAGGAGTGAGTGTCTTTTAATTTCATGGCTGCAATCACCATCTGCAGTGATTTCGGAGCCCCCAAAAATAAAGTCTGACACTGTTTCCACTTGATATCCCTTTTATCATAGCCCCCATTCTAGGTACATTTGAGGTCACATGAGTAATTCCAGCCAAAAGGACTCTGGATGGAAAATACATGTGACTTCCAGGTCAAGGCAGCTGAGAGAGCCTGTGCACCTCTGCCATCTCTGTTTTCCCACACACAACAATAGAGGCTGCATTTCCTGATTCCATAGCTGCAGGATGGAATGGGAAGTAAGCAAGAAACAAGCCCCTGAGATTTCAAGGTTTTATTTGTTGTGGCAGCTAGGATTAATTATCCTAATACATCTTGGAACCCTCATTTTGCAAAGGACTTCGTGACTTCAGTGCTATTTGAAACTTGAATGCAGACTTCAACCTACCTGCCAAATTACCATAGACCATGAGCAATGGAACATGGTAGACCAACAAGGCAGATCAAGCATCACGTCTCCATGGGAACCACTTATACTCCTTCTGTGTTCCTTGGCCTGAGCCATGTGATGTGGAAAGACAAGGAAAAAAGACACAGTTTAGATTCTCATAATGCTCGTAGTGTTGCTCCCAGTAAAGTTTTAGACTGCTGTCTCTCCTAACCACGATGTTACTAATTTCTGGGGCTCTGTTGCTTTAAAAATTGCATATTTATGCCACACTCAGATTTTATATACACCTAGAATGATGATCATATGAACCAAGAGGATAAGAAATGAGGATTTAATTGATACTGTTGGTTTCTACTCCAATTAGAGCAATAAAATTCATAATTTGACTTACAGTAACTTTCCCCACCACATCCCTGCCAAAGTGCTTAGAGCCTGAAAGTGTAATTAAAAATAATCAAAGAAAATAATGCTAATTAAAACCATAAGCAGGAACTAGGGTGATAGTTAGATTAATGGACATCTTAGTAATCGTTGTACATTTTCTTATCTTCTTTCAAAAGACCTAGGAACCTTCTGTGGTCACTCACCTTCTTTTTATTAGTGGGAAAACTGAGGAGCATGGAAGCTGTCTGGATGGGAAACAGGGAAGACAGCCTAGACTGAAGGCCACGTGGAACACTGAGTTGTTTGTGGACCTGGGCTCGCTCTCTCTTCGCATGCTCTTCCACTTCGCTATTTTCTATGCCAGTCTCAGATGTCACTTTCTAGCTCTCAGAAGACTAAAAGTTTAGCTTTGTTTTTGCCTCCTTTGCCTCCATGGCATCTCCCTGAAGCCTTTGAGTTACTAGGAAAGCAGGCACACTGCCTGGTCCTTCGTGACATTTCTCCACTTGCTTCTTGCGGTATCTGCTTTTGAAGGAAAAGAGAGAAAAAGAGTGATTCACTTAATGGATCGCCCCCCTCTCTAAGACCCAGTGCAATCTTAATTACTAAAGCCTGTTGTAGCGTTTTGTCAAGAGTATGGACTGATTAGTTTATCCTCTTGAAAGAATTGAGAGGCCAACTCTCTCTACTGGAACCTCCCTTTATGCAGAATAACTTCTTTTAAGTTGTCAAGTGATTCTTCCAGCTTCTGTAACAAGCACTTCAGTTGCTTCCTTTGACTGTCTAAGTACAGAAAAAAAAAAAGCCCTTGGTTAAATAATGTGAAGGAGGAACTTCCCTGGTGGTCCACTGGTTAATACGCCATGCTTCCAATGCAGGGCACGTGGATATGATCCCTGGTCAGGGAACTAAGATGTCACATGCTGCGTGGTGCAGCCAAGAAAAAAAAAAAGAAGAATGTTAAGAAAAAAAAGAACAAGAATAGGGAGCACTTGCTACGAGGATCAAACAGAGTTTTATTTTGTATTATACAAGTTTATTCATCTAACTCACACAAAAAAATGATGCATTACTACTATAGGAATGACATTTGTCCAATTAGGTACTTAATAAAAGTTGTCATCATGCGACATTAACATTAAAACATTACTTTTTTAAAAAGTCTTCCACTGAGAAGATTCAGTTCTTTGATCTTCTCTGTAAAGTCTCCTGATACTAAGAATCTTACGTTGACTGTAAAGGGGTTTCTCTATTTGCAGTTTTCTAAAACTTGCCAGAAGGAATCAACATGCATCATAACATAAAGGAAGCTTATTTTGCTGGGTTTTCTCCATACAATCACTTCTATCCCCCCATTGTTCTGAAGTGAATTACCTATGAGGTGGATTGGAAAGAACTTGGAACTGAGAATTGGAACACCTACAGGCTGAACCTGGCTTTGTGCCTTTGTCAGCTGTTCGCTTGAGGAAGTCACTGAACCTCTTCATGAAACAATTCCTTATCTACTATAAAATGAGCACATTTCCATATCGCCTGCTTTAACTAAAAACGATGTATTAGCTTTTTCCCTTTTTTTTAGAGGATACACACTATTTAGGATATCCATTTGAGAATATTTCCCGTTTCTCTTACATACCCACATTTCTATCACTCAGCGATCAATGATCAGTCACCTACTATATGTCAGACCCTGCCAGGTACTAGGGATACAATCATCTTCTACAAATCCTTAATTGGGTGGAAGAACAGTCATGAACGCAAATAACTCTAAAGCAGTGTTATCATTGCTATACTAGGGAGACAGCCCAAGTGCCGCAGGAGAACAAACAAGGCAGAGCAGTCAGAAAAGACTTCAGAAAGCATGTGACATTTGATTAGTGGCTTGATAGATGAATATTTCATATTTTTGCCTAATAACCTCTTTTTCCACTTATTAGTGGATTTTTGGTCTTTTTTCATGGTACATGAAGCACAAAGTGTTTCAGCTAATCTAACCATGACACTCAATAAAATTTCCTTTTTTTTTTTTTTTGGCTGCTCTGGGTCTTCATTGCTGCTCAAAGGCTTTCTCTAGTTGCATGAGATGGGGCTACTCTCTAGCTGTGGTGTGTGGGTTTCTCATTACAGTGGCTCCTCTTGTGGAGCAAAGGCTTTAGCAAGCATGGGCTTCAGCAATTGTGGCACCCAGGCTTAGTTGCTCCCAGCATGAGGAATCTTCCCAGACCAGGGACTGAACCCATGTCTCCTACATTGGCAGGTGGATTCTTATCCACTAGACCACAGGGGAAGTCTAAAATTTCCTTCTGACCATACAACATCAATCCAGTTGCCAAGATAAAGACCACATGTCATCTCTCTGTTGGTACGAGAATGGATCCAAAAAAATTTAAACATAATGGAATATAGATGCGGCCTGAAAACATTGAGTCAATTGAAGCCATCCAAAAATCCCATGGTTCCCCCGCTTTCATAAGGAAAGGATTTTTAGAAGACTACGAATGCCCTGTGACTCTAAAACTTCTACTTTAGAGACCCAAACTTCTAGATAAGAAATTCTAGCCAAAGAATTAAGCTTCAACTTCTTTTTAGGGATATTCTCAACCAATAAGGACGTATGCAGAAATACATGCACCATGGGGGTTCAGGCATCTCTAATAGGACATCCACAGCAGCACACTCTAACCAGCCTCTGTCACACACTCACAGCAATGCATCTGAACCAAGCCAAGTAACCAAATTTCTTCATATCAATAACTGCATCAGGGTAATATTGGTCAGAAAGATTCACAAGTTGGTGTGGTAATATACCAAAGTGAATAGAGTAAAACCTTAGAGATATGTGCAAAATGGGACCCTCTAAATGGATCTTAGATAAAATTGCCCTTTTTATATTAAAAGTAGGTTCTCACATCAGACAAGAGTTCATTGAAAGAGGGAATATGGATGCACTGTTGTCAGGGCTGTGTGTGTGTGTGTGTGTGTGTGTGTGTGTGTGTGTGTGTGTGTGTTTGTGCTCAGTCGTGTCCAACTCTTTGTGACCCAAACTCATGGACTATAGCCTGCCAGGTTCCTCTGTCAATGGGATTCTCAAAGCAAGAACACTGGAGTGGGGTGCCATTTCCTTCTCCAGGGGATCTTCCCGACCCAGGGATCGAACCCAAGTCTCCTGCATCTCCTGCCTCGGCAAGTGGATTATTTACCAGTAGTGCCAAATTCCAAGCCTTTGGAAAGTAATTTATTCACCTATATCAAGAACTTGAAAATGTTCGTACTCTTAGACAAGCTTCTGGACATAAACCTATTTACAGAAAAATCTTTATGCATGAAGATGTTCATCCTAGGATTGCTTATGGTAATAAAAAGCCCAGTACAATCCAGAAGTTCAACAATAATAGAATGATTTATTATAATTATTGTACACCTATATGCTGCTGCTGCTAAGTTGCTTCACTCATGTCCAACTCTGTGTGACCCCATAGACAGCAGCCCACCAGGCTCCACCATCCCTGGGATTCTTCAGGAAAGAACATTGGAGTGGATTGCCATTTCCTTCTCCAATGCATGAAAGTGAAAAGTGAAAGTGAAGTCGCTCAGTCGTGTCCAACTCTTCGAGAACCCATGAACTGCAGCCTACCAGGCTCCTCCATACATGGGGTTTTCCAGGCAAGAGTACTGGAGTAGGGTGCCATCGCCTTCTCCGGGACACCTATATATTAGTATATAATAGATCCATTAAGTACAACTTAAACTCTTGAAAAACACTCAGTTTACAATATTAAAGGAATAAACCAAAATATAAAATGGAATAAATTGCTGGATTTGAAATCACAACCATGCTTTAAAAATGCATAGAAAAGATTGACAGGAAATATATCAAAAAGTTCCCAGTAATTGTATTTGAGTGAAATAAATTGACTGGCATTTACATTATTTCATTTTTTAATATTTTCCAAGTTTTTTCTAGTGATATTAGGAAATGAAATTTAGTGCCTTGAATTCAGTGACTCAGAATGGCCCTTTTTAGGAATGGTGCAAGCGATTAATAGGTCCATAGGCAGCCAGACAAATCAATGACCAACATAAGCCAACCCCAAATCCAAAAAGATGTCAGTGAACTAGAAAGCTAAGAGAGACACAGTGATATAAAACAGAAAAGTTAGATTCCCAGAACTTATGAGTAATAAGAAGATAAATGCAGAGAGGGAGGAATGCTATTAGAAATGCATCTGATTTTCTGAACAGTTTGTGTGATAGATGAATTCAGCCTGTCTCTGCTAATGAATCCTAATTTAACCTAAGCACTGATTAATTCAACAAATCTTTATTGAAAGCTTGCTCTATGCTGTCAATGTGTTTGGGACACAAAGATAAATATGACATTGTCTCTGCCTTCAAGAACCTTAGCAGAGTATGGTTCAGTGCTATGGCTGTTAGTACACCTGGATTTAATGAATGCAGGTATCTTCTCCCAAATGGCCTAAAGATAAGAAATTTTAAAATATTTCATTTGAACTGGTGGGCAGGAAGAAAGATTAAATTCAAAAAAACTGAATGATGAAAGAGATTAACCTTTGGAGTTAGAATGTAAATTAAAAGTTCAACAATTCATTTACTCTCCCACAGCTGCTAACACCAAGATAAGCAAGAGGAAGGAGTCAGCCTACTAGAAGTGAGTCAGTTGGCTTTGACCATTTGTTGAGAGCCTATTGCAGCCAGAAGTAGTGTAAAGAAAGGCACTGCAAAACAGTGCACAAAAAATACAACACTGACCTCTTCCACAAGAAGCTTCCACACTGATTTGGGCAACAAAACGCACAAAAGAAATAGTTAAAGAATTTTTGTGTTCTAAGAAAAAATTTAGATCACATGGGCGTGTATGTGGTCCAATCATTTCATGTGTATGTAGCCTAAAACAGGTTTCAGGTAATGGCACCCCACTCCAGTACTCTTGGCTGGAAAATCCCGTGGATGGAGGAGCCTGGCGGGCTGCAGTGCATGAGGTCACTAGAGTTGGACATGACTGAGCGACTTCATTTTCACTTTTCACTTCCATGCATTGGAGAAGGAAATGGCAACCCACTCCAGTGTTCTTGCCTGGAGAATCCCAAGGATGGGGGAGCCTGGTGGGCTGCCGTCTATGGAGTCACAGAGTCGAACACGACTGAAGCGACTTAGCAGCAGTAGTAGCAGCAGGTATTATAATAATACTTGTTGAGTTTAGTACAGGTTTAGTACCTGTACTTGTTTAGTACCTTGCTACCTTTACACTAGCAAAGTAATGCTCAAAATTCTCCATGCCAGGCTTCAACAGTACATGAACCGTGAACTTCCAGATGTTCAAGCTAGATTTAGAAAAGACAGAGAAACCAGAGATCAAATTGCCAACATCTGCTGGATCATCAAAAAAGCAAGAGAGTTCCAGAAAAACATCTATGTTTGCTTTATTGACTACGCCAAAGCCTTTGACTGCATGGATCACACCAAACTGTGGAAAATTCTTCAAGAGATGGGAATACCAGACCACCTGACCTGCATCCTGAGAAATCTGTATGCAGGTTAAGATGCAACAGTTAGAACTGAATATGGAACAACAGACTGGTTCCAAATCGGGAAAGGAGTACATCAAGGCTGTATATTGTCACCCTGCTTATTTAACTTATATGCAGAGTACATCATGCAAAATGCCAGGCTGGATGAAGCACAAGCTGGAATCAAGTTTTCCAGGAGAAATATCAATAACCTCAGATATGCAGATGGCATCACCCTTATGGCATAAAGTGAAGAAGAACTAAAGAGCCTCTTGATGAAAGTGAAAGAGGAGAGTGAAAAAGTTGGTTGAAAACTCAACATTCAGAAAGCTGAGATCATAGCATCTGGTCCCATCACTTCATGGCAAATAAATGGAGAAACAATGGAAACAGTGAGAGACTTTATTTGGGGGTGGGGGGGTTCCAAAATCACTGCAGATGGTAACCACAGCCATGAAATTAAAAGATACCTGCTTCTTGGAAGAAAAGCTATGACCAACCTAGACAGTATATTAAAAAGCAGAGACATTAGTTTGGTAACATAGGTCTGTCTAGTCAAAGCTATGGTTTTTGCAATAGTCATGTATGGATGTGAGAGCTGGACTATAGAGAAAGCTGAGTGCTGAAGAATTGATGCTTCTGAACTGTGGTGTTGGAGAAGACTCTTGAGAGTCCCTTGCACTGCAAGGAGATCCAACGAGTCCATCCTAAAGGAAATGAGTCCTGAATATCCATTGGAAGCACTGATGCTGAAGCTGAAACTCCAATACTTTGGCCACCTGATGTGAAGAACTGACTCATTGAAAAGACCCTGATGCTGGGAAAGATTGAAGGCAGGAGGAGAAGGGAACGACAGAGAATAAGATGGTTGGATGGCATCACCGACGCCATGGACATGAGTTTGAATAAACTCCGGGAGCTGCTGATGGACAGGGAAGCCTGGCATGTTGTAGTCCATGGAGTCTCAAGAGTCGGACGTGACTGAGCAACTGAACTGATACTGATACCTATACTTTAAAATTTTTGTTTTGTTTTGATTTTTGTCATGTTGAATATTGCCTTGGTATAATGTACTCTGTATTTTTGTAAATTTTTAATTGTAAAATCTTTAAATAAAATACTTAATACTCATTTTAATAAAACAAAACAAATACAAACACACACACACACAAGAAACAGAGAAAGAAAACTTCTAAATTGCACTTGTCAATAAAACCAAATGAAAGAGTAATACGTGGAAGTGAAGAAGGCACCACACAGAGCAGGAAGCCTAATCTAGTGAAGGAATCTTAGACCATTCCATTGAAAGAGGTATTTGTAGCTACATTCTGTGCATTTCTGCATTGAGAAATGGTTCACTCAATGGAAGGGGAAAAAAAAGTAACATGCAGAATAAAGCGTGAAGGTGGAGTTTGGCTTGACTCTAGCCCAGTGATTCTCAATTCTGACTGCACCTGGGAGTTTTTCTTCTTAATTGAAGCATAGTTGATAATGAATCTTACACATTACGGGTATACAATATAAAGATTCACACACATAAAGGCTATATTCCATTTATGGTTATTGTAAAGTACTTGCTATATTCCCCATGTTGTACAACATATCCTTATAGCTTATTTTATACCTAATAATTTGTACCTTTTTATCCCCTACCCCAACATTGCCACTCTTTGCTTCCCCCTGGTAACTACCAGTTTGTTTTCTGTATCTGTGAGTTGGCTTTTTTGTTGTTGTTATATTCACTCGTTTGTTGTATTTTTTAGATTGCACATATAAGTGATATCATATAGTACTTGAACCAAACAGACTTTTTCCCAAAAAGGACATGTACATGGCCAACAGGCACATGGAAGGATGCTCAGCATTGCTAATCATCAGAGAAAAGTAAATCAAAACCACCATGAGATAGCACCTCACACCAGTCAGAATGTCTATCATCAAAAAGACTACAAATAAATGTTGATAAGGATGTAAAGTAAAGAGAGCCTTCAGACGTGGTTGGTGGGAATTGCCAGCTGGGGCAACCACTGTGGGAAAAAGTATGAAGGTTTCTCCAAAAACTACCATATGACTTAGCAATGCCACTTCTAGGTATACATCCAAAAACAAAAATGCTAATTCAAAAAGACACTTGTACCCCAATATTCATAGCAGCATTATTTACACTTGTCAAGATATGGAAGCAACTTAGGAGTCCATCAATAGATGAATGGATAAAGATGTGGTATATAAAAACAGAAATAAATTTTACATTTGCAGTAACATGAATGGATTTGAAGGGCCTTATGCTAAGTGAAATAAGTCAGGCACCTGGGAACTTTTTAAAATTAATTTGTCTATTTTAATTGGAGGCTAGTTATCTGGAAACTTTTAAACACATCCACACTCAGAGGTTCTGTCCTCACTGATCTGGCTAGGGCCCAGACATTAGCATTCTTAAGAAAATTCCCCAAATGATTCTAATGTTCAGTCAGTCTTGAAAATGCTTGGGTAAAGGAAACCAATACAGAATTGTAAAGTAAAATTAAAAAATAAATTAATTTTAAAAAAAAAAGAAACTAAACAAAGGGAGACGAGGTACTTGAAATGGGAAACAGTAGACTGTGAACATCTTGAAAGCAGGGCTCATGTGTTTATTCATTTCTGTGTGAACATAATGCTAAATTAATATTTTTGAATGAATGGTTGAATACATGAATGAATACAATAATTTTTAAAATATCATTATACTTCAGCTAATAAGTAAGACGATACTATTGTTTAAGGTGGTTACTTCAAGATAACAGCAGAAGGGAGCAGAAATAGATAACATCTAACATTCACTGGGTATTTCCAATGGGCCAAGCACTTTGCATGCAGTGTGTCACTGCATACTCACAACCAGTCTACTACATAGATGATATTATCCCAAGTTAGGGAATTGAGACCCATCATCACTCAGTGGTGATCAGCAGCAAAGCTGCAATCTGGCTTTGCAAAAATGACATAGTAATTCATCTTGGCAGATTCCTAAGTATATATGAGCAAACAGTACACAAACCAACACAGGCTCAAATTTCTCAATGAATTTCCATCTTCTAATCTTTTCTAACGATGCAAATGGCATGTGACTTAATTAAGATATTTACCTAACTACAAGATAAGCCCTCTTAACAGTAATCAGACAGGTGGGTCAACATCCAGTGTTTCTGGAAAATCATTTCTATTGCCTTGTCTTGTCTCAGATAAGATTTTTATTGGCAATGTAATAGAAAAGAAAACATATCTTATTGCACTCTATTTTAAAATAGGAAATATAATTGCTTTATAATTGAGGAGAAATTGTTCAACATCCATTGTTTCTTTGTTCACATTTAAGAAAATTTTTCCTTTCATCTTTTCAGAGCTTGTCTGAAAAGAAACGTCTCCACTTTTCCTGATGCCATGTATTATCTAGAGTAGCAGGATTACATGCAAATAGAAATAAGAAATCAATAAATTGAAGAAGGTTTCTCACATTCATGTGTTAAAGACTGTGCTGCTGCTGGTGCTGTTGCTAAGTCGCTTCAGTCGTGTCAGATTCTGGGCGACCCCATAGACGGCAGCCCACTAGGTTCCTCTGTCCCTGGGATTCTCCAGGCAAGAACACTGGAGTGGGTTGCCATTTCCTTCTCCAATGCATGAAAGTGAAAAGTGAAAGTGAAGTCGCTCAGTCATGCCCGACTCTTAGCGACCCCATGGACTGCAGCCTACCAGGCTCCTCCATCCATGGGATTCTCCAGGGAAGAGTACTGGAGTGGGGTGCCATTGCCTTCTCCAAATGTTACCTTCTACTCAAGGATAAACAGAAGACTTTCTTTTTTTTTTTTAATTTTATTTTTACTTTATTTTACTTTACAATACTGTATTGGTTTTGCCATACATTGACATGAATCCACCACGGGTGTATACAAGCTCCCAATCCTGAATCCCCCTCCCACCTCCCACCCCATATCATCTCTCTGGATCATCCCCATGCACCAGCCCCAAGCATCCTGTATCCTGTATCGAATATAGACTGGCATTTCGTTTCTTACATGATAGTATACATGTTTCAAAGCCATTCTCCCAAATCATCCCACCCTCTCCCTCTCCCTCAGAGTCCAAAAGTCCGTTCTATACATTTGTGTCTCTTTTGCTGTCTTGCATAAAGGGTCATCATTACCATCTTTCTAAATTCCATATATATGTGTCAGTATACTGTATTGGTGTTTTTCTTTCTGGCTTACTTCACTCTGTATAATCGGCTCCAGTTTCATCCATCTCATTAGAACTGATTCAAATGTATTCTTTTTAATGGCTGAATAATACTCCATTGTGAATATGTACCACAGCTTTCTTATCCATTCATCTGCTGATGGACATCTAGTTTGCCTGGCAGGGGAGATATCATGATCACGAAGACTTCAATTTAAAAAGGAACAATTTAGCCATCCATCCCAAGGGAGAAAGTGAAAAACCACCTTATCAGAATTAGCAATATTGATATAAACATAAGCACATTAATTTCTTTGTGATTCTTTGGAAAACCAGAAACTGGATTTTTTGAAAATCTATGTGTTTGGTTACAACCAAAGCCAATTTACTTGAACAATAATTTTCAATATATTGTCAGTTGGAAACAGCTGAGTTCTTCTCTTCTTAAAATACTTTAACTTTGAGATTTCAACCACAAAAATTATTTAACCTGTACCCATTTTTCCATTCTCCCTCCTTTTTATATTATCTTATCACCTGAAAACTTTGAATTCCCTATTATAGCTTTCAGCTCAAATTCAGCAACTGCTCTCTGAAATATTTATTTGTTCACTAATGAAATTAGCTCATGTTTTTTAAATATCAAGCTTTTATTGTTTTTCTGGTCTGTTCCTCCTCTCTTGGATCCATATATAACTCTATCCTATCAACATGATTTATTTTTAATTGGCATCAAAGCTTCAGTGCTCTAATTGGGAGCTTTGTGTTTGGCTCAGACAGTGCACTGGAGATACTCAACAAATCTCTTGTGACAGTCTCTGAATTGCTCTGAAAGTAAGAAAATAGCATTATCTAGAAATTTCCTTGAGCTATCTTTAGGAGTAACTTGATGCCTTCTTGCAGAAAAACTTACCCTCTGGATCTCCTGAATTACCTGGAAAGATACTTAGAGGGAGTGGAAGGATCTTTCTAATTTATTAGGTATGAGACTGGGACTTCTCCATAGACCAGTCTAAGAGGGCTTCTCTGAAAAAGAAAAAAGGCCTTCCTTGGGCAGGATTGCCCAGAGGAAAACACTGAAGTCTTGCCCACTGGGGGACATGGGTTATCACCTTATACACATGTGTGCATGCTAAGTTGCTTCAGTCATGTCTGACTCTTTGCGACTCTATGGACTGTAGCCCACCAGGCTCCTTTGTCCATGGGGCTCTCCAGGCAAGAATACTGGAGTGGGTTGCCATACTTTCCTCCTTTACTTTATATAACTGTAAATTCCATTTCTTTCCATTTTCACTCTGTATGCCTCTCACCACTATACACACTTCATCTTCATTTCAAAAAGAAAAGAAAAGGGAAGTGAACATGGTAAAATAGTTCAAAAATTACGTAATCAAGGGCAGAACTCAAACCATAAAACAGACTGCTACAGTAAAACCACTGAACCCCAATTAGATAAAAACATCACCAAGAGAGGCAGTCTTCTGCCTAAACTTGGTTCAACTAAATGGAAAGTATTTTGGGAAGGTAAGCCCCGCCAGAAGGTGATTCCACATGAGGTCCAGGGGTCATACATGCTTAACACCTAGAAGAGCCTCAGGCAAAGCTGTTGCCATCATCAACCTATATAATAGAGCTCTTTGCCCAGCATACAGCCCAGATTTTTCCTTTTTCCATCAGTGTGTAGATATGGTGGTCTTCTTCTCCTTTTCCCTTCCTTAAATTACTACTTTGCACAAAGACTAGATTTTTAGTCATCTTTCTTTCACTGCAACATAATGCTTTGCAATAAATGCTTGTGGGATTCAAAATTCTAAATGGAGGCTGTACTATTAACATAGGTCTGTTAACTGCAAATAAACCAATGGGACGATCTATTTCTATAGCAGACCAGTTCTACAGGTCTACCACACAAGAATTTCTTGCAGCAAATTGATCTGTAAGATGTCATGTATTAAGAATGTTTTAAATATTGCATTCAAATGCTATATACTGACAACTTGAATATTAGTCTTCAAAGTTGTTATTTTATTAGATGATATCATCTAATTATTTTATTAGATGATATTTAACTATTATAGCCTTTCCTTTTTATTTCAATACCAAAATAAAAAGTGGAGCAAAGGGAGATTGATTGTGCCTCATCTGCACAACACAAAAAAATTACTAATTTAAATACACAAATACTAACACATTTCATGTTTCAAAACTCTGGTTATGGTTTCTATTTCAACACTGAATGACAACAAAAGGCTATTCTTTAATTTTTTTTAATTTTATTGGAGCATAGTTGATTTACAATGTTGTGTTAGTTTGAGGTGAGGTGTACAGCAAAGTGAATCAGTTACATATATATATATATATATATATATATATA